>NC_092159.1:37130148-37479989 GCF_045791955.1 Oncorhynchus clarkii lewisi | reverse complement strand
TTTGTTAGGGTTGCTGTTGTGACATGTAAAGACTCAATGAAAAGTAGTTGCTGTAATTCAAAAGAGAATCTATTAATTCTGTATGAAAAAAGAGTGCATGATTAGCTAGAAACAGCACATAACACATAAACGTATTTTATGTAGTCTTTCTTGGTACTCAAGAGCAGAGCCTAGTGGCAAAACACAGTTATGGCTACCCCAAAGATAAGCACTTATTCTTCCAGCAAAAAATGTATGCTTCCATTTAAGGTAACTTTAATGTGAAACTGGGAGAAAAACCATGTTCAGAAAAGCACCACAGAATGCTTGTTTTCAAATGGCCATGAACAGATACCCCAATAAAAAGCACTTACTGCAGAACAAACTAGTCAATGCTTTTGTTGGGGTTTCTGTTGTGACATGTAGGTAGATGTAGAGACTCGTTAAAAAGTGGTTGCTGTAATTCAATGCAGAATCAGACATCAACTTAATAGCACTTTCTGTGGCTTGATAAAAGAAGGGTGCTCAAGTTGAAGTAGAATTCAGCATGTTCTGGAAAGCTGAGAGCTATGGAAATTACCTATAACTAACAGAGTTAAGACTACCACAAAGAGAAGCACTTATGAGCTATGGCCTCAAATAACGCTTTTCTTTGAATTAATCTTTCTATTGGCAAAAGAGGATAACACTGACTATCCGGTGATTTTTTTGTTGCATAAGTCACGTCAAACTACACCAACAAGTAGCACTTACTGCATTATATAGACAAGTCAATGCTATTGTTAGGGTACCAATTGTGACAGGTTCGGTAGAGAAAAGGCCAGAGTTGGAGATCTCTGGTAAGGACTACTTACTGTTTTGGTAGAGAAAAGGCCACAGTCGTAGAGCTCTGGTAAAGACTACTTCCTGCTAACTCCATGATTTCCATCTTGTCTGGAGCCCATTCGTGTAGGTGGTAGTCCTCCAAGGAGTCTCATTAAAGTGAGTTTCTACCCTGGGACGCGCTCATTTTAAATATTCAGGGGCACTAACCGATAGCTGTGCAGTTCACGGCCAAGCCCCTTCCACACCTATTGTGAAATAACTATTTGTCTTCATGCTAATGTGAGTAGGCAGCTTATGACTGAGGTGCTTGAGCTTGATGAGGCGTCTTCCACATTGTCAGCTGATCGTTGATGTGAAAAAGTTGTGTGTGATTACATAGAAACAAAGAACACAACACATGAAAGCAGTTTATGTTTGCTTTCTTGCTACTCGAGAGCAGAGTCTAGTGGTAAAACACAGTTATGTTAACCCTAAAGAGAAGCACTTATTCTTCCAGCATAAAATATATGCTTCCATTTAAGGTAACTTTAATGTGAAGCAAGGAGATAAACTATGTTTAGAACAGCTCCACAGAATGCTTGTTGTAGAATGGCCATTAACAGCTACCCTAATAAAAAGCACTTACTGCAGGCGAAACCAGTCAATGCTTTTGTTAGGGTTGCTGTTGTGACATGTAAAGACTCAATGAAAAGTAGTTGCTGTAATTCAAAAGAGAATCTATTAATTCTGTATGAAAAAAGAGTGCATGATTAGCTAGAAACAGCACATAACACATAAACGTATTTTATGTAGTCTTTCTTGGTACTCAAGAGCAGAGCCTAGTGGCAAAACACAGTTATGGCTACCCCAAAGATAAGCACTTATTCTTCCAGCAAAAAATGTATGCTTCCATTTAAGGTAACTTTAATGTGAAACTGGGAGAAAAACCATGTTCAGAAAAGCACCACAGAATGCTTGTTTTCAAATGGCCATGAACAGATACCCCAATAAAAAGCACTTACTGCAGAACAAACTAGTCAATGCTTTTGTTGGGGTTTCTGTTGTGACATGTAGGTAGATGTAGAGACTCGTTAAAAAGTGGTTGCTGTAATTCAATGCAGAATCAGACATCAACTTAATAGCACTTTCTGTGGCTTGATAAAAGAAGGGTGCTCAAGTTGAAGTAGAATTCAGCATGTTCTGGAAAGCTGAGAGCTATGGAAATTACCTATAACTAACAGAGTTAAGACTACCCAAAGAGAAGCACTTATGAGCTATGGCCTCAAATAACGCTTTTCTTTGAATTAATCTTTCTATTGGCAAAAGAGGATAACACTGACTATCCGGTGATTTTTTTGTTGCATAAGTCACGTCAAACTACACCAACAAGTAGCACTTACTGCATTATATAGACAAGTCAATGCTATTGTTAGGGTACCAATTGTGACAGGTTCGGTAGGGAAAGGCCAGAGTTGGAGATCTCTGGTAAGGACTACTTACTGTTTTGGTAGAGAAAAGAAGTAGAATTCAGCATGTTCTGGAAAGCTGAGAGCTATGGAAATTACCTATAACTAACAGAGTTAAGACTACCCCAAAGAGAAGCACTTATGAGCTATGGCCTCAAATAACGCTTTTCTTTGAATTAATCTTTCTATTGGCAAAAGAGGATAACACTGACTATCCGGTGATTTTTTTGTTGCATAAGTCACGTCAAACTACACCAACAAGTAGCACTTACTGCATTATATAGACAAGTCAATGCTATTGTTAGGGTACCAATTGTGACAGGTTCGGTAGAGAAAAGGCCAGAGTTGGAGATCTCTGGTAAGGACTACTTACTGTTTTGGTAGAGAAAAGGCCACAGTCGTAGAGCTCTGGTAAAGACTACTTCCTGCTAACTCCATGATTTCCATCTTGTCTGGAGCCCATTCGTGTAGGTGGTAGTCCTCCAAGGAGTCTCATTAAAGTGAGTTTCTACCCTGGGACGCGCTCATTTTAAATATTCAGGGGCACTAACCGATAGCTGTGCAGTTCACGGCCAAGCCCCTTCCACACCTATTGTGAAATAACTATTTGTCTTCATGCTAATGTGAGTAGGCAGCTTATGACTGAGGTGCTTGAGCTTGATGAGGCGTCTTCCACATTGTCAGCTGATCGTTGATGTGAAAAAGTTGTGTGTGATTACATAGAAACAAAGAACACAACACATGAAAGCAGTTTATGTTTGCTTTCTTGATACTCGAGAGCAGAGTCTAGTGGTAAAACACAGTTATGTTAACCCTAAAGAGAAGCACTTATTCTTCCAGCATAAAATATATGCTTCCATTTAAGGTAACTTTAATGTGAAGCAAGGAGATAAACTATGTTTAGAACAGCTCCACAGAATGCTTGTTGTAGAATGGCCATTAACAGCTACCCTAATAAAAAGCACTTACTGCAGGCGAAACCAGTCAATGCTTTTGTTAGGGTTGCTGTTGTGACATGTAAAGACTCAATGAAAAGTAGTTGCTGTAATTCAAAAGAGAATCTATTAATTCTGTATGAAAAAAGAGTGCATGATTAGCTAGAAACAGCACATAACACATAAACGTATTTTATGTAGTCTTTCTTGGTACTCAAGAGCAGAGCCTAGTGGCAAAACACAGTTATGGCTACCCCAAAGATAAGCACTTATTCTTCCAGCAAAAAATGTATGCTTCCATTTAAGGTAACTTTAATGTGAAACTGGGAGAAAAACCATGTTCAGAAAAGCACCACAGAATGCTTGTTTTCAAATGGCCATGAACAGATACCCCAATAAAAAGCACTTACTGCAGAACAAACTAGTCAATGCTTTTGTTGGGGTTTCTGTTGTGACATGTAGGTAGATGTAGAGACTCGTTAAAAAGTGGTTGCTGTAATTCAATGCAGAATCAGACATCAACTTAATAGCACTTTCTGTGGCTTGATAAAAGAAGGGTGCTCAAGTTGAAGTAGAATTCAGCATGTTCTGGAAAGCTGAGAGCTATGGAAATTACCTATAACTAACAGAGTTAAGACTACCACAAAGAGAAGCACTTATGAGCTATGGCCTCAAATAACGCTTTTCTTTGAATTAATCTTTCTATTGGCAAAAGAGGATAACACTGACTATCCGGTGATTTTTTTGTTGCATAAGTCACGTCAAACTACACCAACAAGTAGCACTTACTGCATTATATAGACAAGTCAATGCTATTGTTAGGGTACCAATTGTGACAGGTTCGGTAGGGAAAAGGCCAGAGTTGGAGATCTCTGGTAAGGACTACTTACTGTTTTGGTAGAGAAAAGGCCACAGTCGTAGAGCTCTGGTAAAGACTACTTCCTGCTAACTCCATGATTTCCATCTTGTCTGGAGCCCATTCGTGTAGGTGGTAGTCCTCCAAGGAGTCTCATTAAAGTGAGTTTCTACCCTGGGACGCGCTCATTTTAAATATTCAGGGGCACTAACCGATAGCTGTGCAGTTCACGGCCAAGCCCCTTCCACACCTATTGTGAAATAACTATTTGTCTTCATGCTAATGTGAGTAGGCAGCTTATGACTGAGGTGCTTGAGCTTGATGAGGCGTCTTCCACATTGTCAGCTGATCGTTGATGTGAAAAAGTTGTGTGTGATTACATAGAAACAAAGAACACAACACATGAAAGCAGTTTATGTTTGCTTTCTTGCTACTCGAGAGCAGAGTCTAGTGGTAAAACACAGTTATGTTAACCCTAAAGAGAAGCACTTATTCTTCCAGCATAAAATATATGCTTCCATTTAAGGTAACTTTAATGTGAAGCAAGGAGATAAACTATGTTTAGAACAGCTCCACAGAATGCTTGTTGTAGAATGGCCATTAACAGCTACCCTAATAAAAAGCACTTACTGCAGGCGAAACCAGTCAATGCTTTTGTTAGGGTTGCTGTTGTGACATGTAAAGACTCAATGAAAAGTAGTTGCTGTAATTCAAAAGAGAATCTATTAATTCTGTATGAAAAAAGAGTGCATGATTAGCTAGAAACAGCACATAACACATAAACGTATTTTATGTAGTCTTTCTTGGTACTCAAGAGCAGAGCCTAGTGGCAAAACACAGTTATGGCTACCCCAAAGATAAGCACTTATTCTTCCAGCAAAAAATGTATGCTTCCATTTAAGGTAACTTTAATGTGAAACTGGGAGAAAAACCATGTTCAGAAAAGCACCACAGAATGCTTGTTTTCAAATGGCCATGAACAGATACCCCAATAAAAAGCACTTACTGCAGAACAAACTAGTCAATGCTTTTGTTGGGGTTTCTGTTGTGACATGTAGGTAGATGTAGAGACTCGTTAAAAAGTGGTTGCTGTAATTCAATGCAGAATCAGACATCAACTTAATAGCACTTTCTGTGGCTTGATAAAAGAAGGGTGCTCAAGTTGAAGTAGAATTCAGCATGTTCTGGAAAGCTGAGAGCTATGGAAATTACCTATAACTAACAGAGTTAAGACTACCACAAAGAGAAGCACTTATGAGCTATGGCCTCAAATAACGCTTTTCTTTGAATTAATCTTTCTATTGGCAAAAGAGGATAACACTGACTATCCGGTGATTTTTTTGTTGCATAAGTCACGTCAAACTACACCAACAAGTAGCACTTACTGCATTATATAGACAAGTCAATGCTATTGTTAGGGTACCAATTGTGACAGGTTCGGTAGAGAAAAGGCCAGAGTTGGAGATCTCTGGTAAGGACTACTTACTGTTTTGGTAGAGAAAAGGCCACAGTCGTAGAGCTCTGGTAAAGACTACTTCCTGCTAACTCCATGATTTCCATCTTGTCTGGAGCCCATTCGTGTAGGTGGTAGTCCTCCAAGGAGTCTCATTAAAGTGAGTTTCTACCCTGGGACGCGCTCATTTTAAATATTCAGGGGCACTAACCGATAGCTGTGCAGTTCACGGCCAAGCCCCTTCCACACCTATTGTGAAATAACTATTTGTCTTCATGCTAATGTGAGTAGGCAGCTTATGACTGAGGTGCTTGAGCTTGATGAGGCGTCTTCCACATTGTCAGCTGATCGTTGATGTGAAAAAGTTGTGTGTGATTACATAGAAACAAAGAACACAACACATGAAAGCAGTTTATGTTTGCTTTCTTGATACTCGAGAGCAGAGTCTAGTGGTAAAACACAGTTATGTTAACCCTAAAGAGAAGCACTTATTCTTCCAGCATAAAATATATGCTTCCATTTAAGGTAACTTTAATGTGAAGCAAGGAGATAAACTATGTTTAGAACAGCTCCACAGAATGCTTGTTGTAGAATGGCCATTAACAGCTACCCTAATAAAAAGCACTTACTGCAGGCGAAACCAGTCAATGCTTTTGTTAGGGTTGCTGTTGTGACATGTAAAGACTCAATGAAAAGTAGTTGCTGTAATTCAAAAGAGAATCTATTAATTCTGTATGAAAAAAGAGTGCATGATTAGCTAGAAACAGCACATAACACATAAACGTATTTTATGTAGTCTTTCTTGGTACTCAAGAGCAGAGCCTAGTGGCAAAACACAGTTATGGCTACCCCAAAGATAAGCACTTATTCTTCCAGCAAAAAATGTATGCTTCCATTTAAGGTAACTTTAATGTGAAACTGGGAGAAAAACCATGTTCAGAAAAGCACCACAGAATGCTTGTTTTCAAATGGCCATGAACAGATACCCCAATAAAAAGCACTTACTGCAGAACAAACTAGTCAATGCTTTTGTTGGGGTTTCTGTTGTGACATGTAGGTAGATGTAGAGACTCGTTAAAAAGTGGTTGCTGTAATTCAATGCAGAATCAGACATCAACTTAATAGCACTTTCTGTGGCTTGATAAAAGAAGGGTGCTCAAGTTGAAGTAGAATTCAGCATGTTCTGGAAAGCTGAGAGCTATGGAAATTACCTATAACTAACAGAGTTAAGACTACCACAAAGAGAAGCACTTATGAGCTATGGCCTCAAATAACGCTTTTCTTTGAATTAATCTTTCTATTGGCAAAAGAGGATAACACTGACTATCCGGTGATTTTTTTGTTGCATAAGTCACGTCAAACTACACCAACAAGTAGCACTTACTGCATTATATAGACAAGTCAATGCTATTGTTAGGGTACCAATTGTGACAGGTTCGGTAGAGAAAAGGCCAGAGTTGGAGATCTCTGGTAAGGACTACTTACTGTTTTGGTAGAGAAAAGGCCACAGTCGTAGAGCTCTGGTAAAGACTACTTCCTGCTAACTCCATGATTTCCATCTTGTCTGGAGCCCATTCGTGTAGGTGGTAGTCCTCCAAGGAGTCTCATTAAAGTGAGTTTCTACCCTGGGACGCGCTCATTTTAAATATTCAGGGGCACTAACCGATAGCTGTGCAGTTCACGGCCAAGCCCCTTCCACACCTATTGTGAAATAACTATTTGTCTTCATGCTAATGTGAGTAGGCAGCTTATGACTGAGGTGCTTGAGCTTGATGAGGCGTCTTCCACATTGTCAGCTGATCGTTGATGTGAAAAAGTTGTGTGTGATTACATAGAAACAAAGAACACAACACATGAAAGCAGTTTATGTTTGCTTTCTTGATACTCGAGAGCAGAGTCTAGTGGTAAAACACAGTTATGTTAACCCTAAAGAGAAGCACTTATTCTTCCAGCATAAAATATATGCTTCCATTTAAGGTAACTTTAATGTGAAGCAAGGAGATAAACTATGTTTAGAACAGCTCCACAGAATGCTTGTTGTAGAATGGCCATTAACAGCTACCCTAATAAAAAGCACTTACTGCAGGCGAAACCAGTCAATGCTTTTGTTAGGGTTGCTGTTGTGACATGTAAAGACTCAATGAAAAGTAGTTGCTGTAATTCAAAAGAGAATCTATTAATTCTGTATGAAAAAAGAGTGCATGATTAGCTAGAAACAGCACATAACACATAAACGTATTTTATGTAGTCTTTCTTGGTACTCAAGAGCAGAGCCTAGTGGCAAAACACAGTTATGGCTACCCCAAAGATAAGCACTTATTCTTCCAGCAAAAAATGTATGCTTCCATTTAAGGTAACTTTAATGTGAAACTGGGAGAAAAACCATGTTCAGAAAAGCACCACAGAATGCTTGTTTTCAAATGGCCATGAACAGATACCCCAATAAAAAGCACTTACTGCAGAACAAACTAGTCAATGCTTTTGTTGGGGTTTCTGTTGTGACATGTAGGTAGATGTAGAGACTCGTTAAAAAGTGGTTGCTGTAATTCAATGCAGAATCAGACATCAACTTAATAGCACTTTCTGTGGCTTGATAAAAGAAGGGTGCTCAAGTTGAAGTAGAATTCAGCATGTTCTGGAAAGCTGAGAGCTATGGAAATTACCTATAACTAACAGAGTTAAGACTACCACAAAGAGAAGCACTTATGAGCTATGGCCTCAAATAACGCTTTTCTTTGAATTAATCTTTCTATTGGCAAAAGAGGATAACACTGACTATCCGGTGATTTTTTTGTTGCATAAGTCACGTCAAACTACACCAACAAGTAGCACTTACTGCATTATATAGACAAGTCAATGCTATTGTTAGGGTACCAATTGTGACAGGTTCGGTAGAGAAAAGGCCAGAGTTGGAGATCTCTGGTAAGGACTACTTACTGTTTTGGTAGAGAAAAGGCCACAGTCGTAGAGCTCTGGTAAAGACTACTTCCTGCTAACTCCATGATTTCCATCTTGTCTGGAGCCCATTCGTGTAGGTGGTAGTCCTCCAAGGAGTCTCATTAAAGTGAGTTTCTACCCTGGGACGCGCTCATTTTAAATATTCAGGGGCACTAACCGATAGCTGTGCAGTTCACGGCCAAGCCCCTTCCACACCTATTGTGAAATAACTATTTGTCTTCATGCTAATGTGAGTAGGCAGCTTATGACTGAGGTGCTTGAGCTTGATGAGGCGTCTTCCACATTGTCAGCTGATCGTTGATGTGAAAAAGTTGTGTGTGATTACATAGAAACAAAGAACACAACACATGAAAGCAGTTTATGTTTGCTTTCTTGCTACTCGAGAGCAGAGTCTAGTGGTAAAACACAGTTATGTTAACCCTAAAGAGAAGCACTTATTCTTCCAGCATAAAATATATGCTTCCATTTAAGGTAACTTTAATGTGAAGCAAGGAGATAAACTATGTTTAGAACAGCTCCACAGAATGCTTGTTGTAGAATGGCCATTAACAGCTACCCTAATAAAAAGCACTTACTGCAGGCGAAACCAGTCAATGCTTTTGTTAGGGTTGCTGTTGTGACATGTAAAGACTCAATGAAAAGTAGTTGCTGTAATTCAAAAGAGAATCTATTAATTCTGTATGAAAAAAGAGTGCATGATTAGCTAGAAACAGCACATAACACATAAACGTATTTTATGTAGTCTTTCTTGGTACTCAAGAGCAGAGCCTAGTGGCAAAACACAGTTATGGCTACCCCAAAGATAAGCACTTATTCTTCCAGCAAAAAATGTATGCTTCCATTTAAGGTAACTTTAATGTGAAACTGGGAGAAAAACCATGTTCAGAAAAGCACCACAGAATGCTTGTTTTCAAATGGCCATGAACAGATACCCCAATAAAAAGCACTTACTGCAGAACAAACTAGTCAATGCTTTTGTTGGGGTTTCTGTTGTGACATGTAGGTAGATGTAGAGACTCGTTAAAAAGTGGTTGCTGTAATTCAATGCAGAATCAGACATCAACTTAATAGCACTTTCTGTGGCTTGATAAAAGAAGGGTGCTCAAGTTGAAGTAGAATTCAGCATGTTCTGGAAAGCTGAGAGCTATGGAAATTACCTATAACTAACAGAGTTAAGACTACTCCAAAGAGAAGCACTTATGAGCTATGACCTCAAATAACGCTTTTCTTTGAATTAATCTTTCTATTGGCAAAAGAGGATAACACTGACTATCCGGTGATTTTTTTGTTGCATAAGTCACGTCAAACTACACCAACAAGTAGCACTTACTGCATTATATAGACAAGTCAATGCTATTGTTAGGGTACCAATTGTGACAGGTTCGGTAGAGAAAAGGCCAGAGTTGGAGATCTCTGGTAAGGACTACTTACTGTTTTGGTAGAGAAAAGGCCACAGTCGTAGAGCTCTGGTAAAGACGACTTCCTGCTAACTCCATGATTTCCATCTTGTCTGGAGCCCATTCGTGTAGGTGGTAGTCCTCCAAGGAGTCTCATTAAAGTGAGTTTCTACCCTGGGACGCGCTCATTTTAAATATTCAGGGATACTAACCGATAGCTGTGCAGTTCACGGCCAAGCCCCTTCCACACCTATTGTGAAATAACTATTTGTCTTCATGCTAATGTGAGTAGGCAGCTTATGACTGAGGTGCTTGAGCTTGATGAGGCGTCTTCCACATTGTCAGCTGATCGTTGATGTGAAAAAGTTGTGTGTGATTACATAGAAACAAAGAACACAACACATGAAAGCAGTTTATGTTTGCTTTCTTGATACTCGAGAGCAGAGTCTAGTGGTAAAACACAGTTATGTTAACCCTAAAGAGAAGCACTTATTCTTCCAGCATAAAATATATGCTTCCATTTAAGGTAACTTTAATGTGAAGCAAGGAGATAAACTATGTTTAGAACAGCTCCACAGAATGCTTGTTGTAGAATGGCCATTAACAGCTACCCTAATAAAAAGCACTTACTGCAGGCGAAACCAGTCAATGCTTTTGTTAGGGTTGCTGTTGTGACATGTAAAGACTCAATGAAAAGTAGTTGCTGTAATTCAAAAGAGAATCTATTAATTCTGTATGAAAAAAGAGTGCATGATTAGCTAGAAACAGCACATAACACATAAACGTATTTTATGTAGTCTTTCTTGGTACTCAAGAGCAGAGCCTAGTGGCAAAACACAGTTATGGCTACCCCAAAGATAAGCACTTATTCTTCCAGCAAAAAATGTATGCTTCCATTTAAGGTAACTTTAATGTGAAACTGGGAGAAAAACCATGTTCAGAAAAGCACCACAGAATGCTTGTTTTCAAATGGCCATGAACAGATACCCCAATAAAAAGCACTTACTGCAGAACAAACTAGTCAATGCTTTTGTTGGGGTTTCTGTTGTGACATGTAGGTAGATGTAGAGACTCGTTAAAAAGTGGTTGCTGTAATTCAATGCAGAATCAGACATCAACTTAATAGCACTTTCTGTGGCTTGATAAAAGAAGGGTGCTCAAGTTGAAGTAGAATTCAGCATGTTCTGGAAAGCTGAGAGCTATGGAAATTACCTATAACTAACAGAGTTAAGACTACCACAAAGAGAAGCACTTATGAGCTATGGCCTCAAATAACGCTTTTCTTTGAATTAATCTTTCTATTGGCAAAAGAGGATAACACTGACTATCCGGTGATTTTTTTGTTGCATAAGTCACGTCAAACTACACCAACAAGTAGCACTTACTGCATTATATAGACAAGTCAATGCTATTGTTAGGGTACCAATTGTGACAGGTTCGGTAGAGAAAAGGCCAGAGTTGGAGATCTCTGGTAAGGACTACTTACTGTTTTGGTAGAGAAAAGGCCACAGTCGTAGAGCTCTGGTAAAGACTACTTCCTGCTAACTCCATGATTTCCATCTTGTCTGGAGCCCATTCGTGTAGGTGGTAGTCCTCCAAGGAGTCTCATTAAAGTGAGTTTCTACCCTGGGACGCGCTCATTTTAAATATTCAGGGGCACTAACCGATAGCTGTGCAGTTCACGGCCAAGCCCCTTCCACACCTATTGTGAAATAACTATTTGTCTTCATGCTAATGTGAGTAGGCAGCTTATGACTGAGGTGCTTGAGCTTGATGAGGCGTCTTCCACATTGTCAGCTGATCGTTGATGTGAAAAAGTTGTGTGTGATTACATAGAAACAAAGAACACAACACATGAAAGCAGTTTATGTTTGCTTTCTTGATACTCGAGAGCAGAGTCTAGTGGTAAAACACAGTTATGTTAACCCTAAAGAGAAGCACTTATTCTTCCAGCATAAAATATATGCTTCCATTTAAGGTAACTTTAATGTGAAGCAAGGAGATAAACTATGTTTAGAACAGCTCCACAGAATGCTTGTTGTAGAATGGCCATTAACAGCTACCCTAATAAAAAGCACTTACTGCAGGCGAAACCAGTCAATGCTTTTGTTAGGGTTGCTGTTGTGACATGTAAAGACTCAATGAAAAGTAGTTGCTGTAATTCAAAAGAGAATCTATTAATTCTGTATGAAAAAAGAGTGCATGATTAGCTAGAAACAGCACATAACACATAAACGTATTTTATGTAGTCTTTCTTGGTACTCAAGAGCAGAGCCTAGTGGCAAAACACAGTTATGGCTACCCCAAAGATAAGCACTTATTCTTCCAGCAAAAAATGTATGCTTCCATTTAAGGTAACTTTAATGTGAAACTGGGAGAAAAACCATGTTCAGAAAAGCACCACAGAATGCTTGTTTTCAAATGGCCATGAACAGATACCCCAATAAAAAGCACTTACTGCAGAACAAACTAGTCAATGCTTTTGTTGGGGTTTCTGTTGTGACATGTAGGTAGATGTAGAGACTCGTTAAAAAGTGGTTGCTGTAATTCAATGCAGAATCAGACATCAACTTAATAGCACTTTCTGTGGCTTGATAAAAGAAGGGTGCTCAAGTTGAAGTAGAATTCAGCATGTTCTGGAAAGCTGAGAGCTATGGAAATTACCTATAACTAACAGAGTTAAGACTACCCAAAGAGAAGCACTTATGAGCTATGGCCTCAAATAACGCTTTTCTTTGAATTAATCTTTCTATTGGCAAAAGAGGATAACACTGACTATCCGGTGATTTTTTTGTTGCATAAGTCACGTCAAACTACACCAACAAGTAGCACTTACTGCATTATATAGACAAGTCAATGCTATTGTTAGGGTACCAATTGTGACAGGTTCGGTAGAGAAAAGGCCAGAGTTGGAGATCTCTGGTAAGGACTACTTACTGTTTTGGTAGAGAAAAGGCCACAGTCGTAGAGCTCTGGTAAAGACGACTTCCTGCTAACTCCATGATTTCCATCTTGTCTGGAGCCCATTCGTGTAGGTGGTAGTCCTCCAAGGAGTCTCATTAAAGTGAGTTTCTACCCTGGGACGCGCTCATTTTAAATATTCAGGGGCACTAACCGATAGCTGTGCAGTTCACGGCCAAGCCCCTTCCACACCTATTGTGAAATAACTATTTGTCTTCATGCTAATGTGAGTAGGCAGCTTATGACTGAGGTGCTTGAGCTTGATGAGGCGTCTTCCACATTGTCAGCTGATCGTTGATGTGAAAAAGTTGTGTGTGATTACATAGAAACAAAGAACACAACACATGAAAGCAGTTTATGTTTGCTTTCTTGATACTCGAGAGCAGAGTCTAGTGGTAAAACACAGTTATGTTAACCCTAAAGAGAAGCACTTATTCTTCCAGCATAAAATATATGCTTCCATTTAAGGTAACTTTAATGTGAAGCAAGGAGATAAACTATGTTTAGAACAGCTCCACAGAATGCTTGTTGTAGAATGGCCATTAACAGCTACCCTAATAAAAAGCACTTACTGCAGGCGAAACCAGTCAATGCTTTTGTTAGGGTTGCTGTTGTGACATGTAAAGACTCAATGAAAAGTAGTTGCTGTAATTCAAAAGAGAATCTATTAATTCTGTATGAAAAAAGAGTGCATGATTAGCTAGAAACAGCACATAACACATAAACGTATTTTATGTAGTCTTTCTTGGTACTCAAGAGCAGAGCCTAGTGGCAAAACACAGTTATGGCTACCCCAAAGATAAGCACTTATTCTTCCAGCAAAAAATGTATGCTTCCATTTAAGGTAACTTTAATGTGAAACTGGGAGAAAAACCATGTTCAGAAAAGCACCACAGAATGCTTGTTTTCAAATGGCCATGAACAGATACCCCAATAAAAAGCACTTACTGCAGAACAAACTAGTCAATGCTTTTGTTGGGGTTTCTGTTGTGACATGTAGGTAGATGTAGAGACTCGTTAAAAAGTGGTTGCTGTAATTCAATGCAGAATCAGACATCAACTTAATAGCACTTTCTGTGGCTTGATAAAAGAAGGGTGCTCAAGTTGAAGTAGAATTCAGCATGTTCTGGAAAGCTGAGAGCTATGGAAATTACCTATAACTAACAGAGTTAAGACTACCACAAAGAGAAGCACTTATGAGCTATGGCCTCAAATAACGCTTTTCTTTGAATTAATCTTTCTATTGGCAAAAGAGGATAACACTGACTATCCGGTGATTTTTTTGTTGCATAAGTCACGTCAAACTACACCAACAAGTAGCACTTACTGCATTATATAGACAAGTCAATGCTATTGTTAGGGTACCAATTGTGACAGGTTCGGTAGAGGAAAAGGCCAGAGTTGGAGATCTCTGGTAAGGACTACTTACTGTTTTGGTAGAGAAAAGGCCACAGTCGTAGAGCTCTGGTAAAGACGACTTCCTGCTAACTCCATGATTTCCATCTTGTCTGGAGCCCATTCGTGTAGGTGGTAGTCCTCCAAGGAGTCTCATTAAAGTGAGTTTCTACCCTGGGACGCGCTCATTTTAAATATTCAGGGGCACTAACCGATAGCTGTGCAGTTCACGGCCAAGCCCCTTCCACACCTATTGTGAAATAACTATTTGTCTTCATGCTAATGTGAGTAGGCAGCTTATGACTGAGGTGCTTGAGCTTGATGAGGCGTCTTCCACATTGTCAGCTGATCGTTGATGTGAAAAAGTTGTGTGTGATTACATAGAAACAAAGAACACAACACATGAAAGCAGTTTATGTTTGCTTTCTTGATACTCGAGAGCAGAGTCTAGTGGTAAAACACAGTTATGTTAACCCTAAAGAGAAGCACTTATTCTTCCAGCATAAAATATATGCTTCCATTTAAGGTAACTTTAATGTGAAGCAAGGAGATAAACTATGTTTAGAACAGCTCCACAGAATGCTTGTTGTAGAATGGCCATTAACAGCTACCCTAATAAAAAGCACTTACTGCAGGCGAAACCAGTCAATGCTTTTGTTAGGGTTGCTGTTGTGACATGTAAAGACTCAATGAAAAGTAGTTGCTGTAATTCAAAAGAGAATCTATTAATTCTGTATGAAAAAAGAGTGCATGATTAGCTAGAAACAGCACATAACACATAAACGTATTTTATGTAGTCTTTCTTGGTACTCAAGAGCAGAGCCTAGTGGCAAAACACAGTTATGGCTACCCCAAAGATAAGCACTTATTCTTCCAGCAAAAAATGTATGCTTCCATTTAAGGTAACTTTAATGTGAAACTGGGAGAAAAACCATGTTCAGAAAAGCACCACAGAATGCTTGTTTTCAAATGGCCATGAACAGATACCCCAATAAAAAGCACTTACTGCAGAACAAACTAGTCAATGCTTTTGTTGGGGTTTCTGTTGTGACATGTAGGTAGATGTAGAGACTCGTTAAAAAGTGGTTGCTGTAATTCAATGCAGAATCAGACATCAACTTAATAGCACTTTCTGTGGCTTGATAAAAGAAGGGTGCTCAAGTTGAAGTAGAATTCAGCATGTTCTGGAAAGCTGAGAGCTATGGAAATTACCTATAACTAACAGAGTTAAGACTACCACAAAGAGAAGCACTTATGAGCTATGGCCTCAAATAACGCTTTTCTTTGAATTAATCTTTCTATTGGCAAAAGAGGATAACACTGACTATCCGGTGATTTTTTTGTTGCATAAGTCACGTCAAACTACACCAACAAGTAGCACTTACTGCATTATATAGACAAGTCAATGCTATTGTTAGGGTACCAATTGTGACAGGTTCGGTAGAGAAAAGGCCAGAGTTGGAGATCTCTGGTAAGGACTACTTACTGTTTTGGTAGAGAAAAGGCCACAGTCGTAGAGCTCTGGTAAAGACGACTTCCTGCTAACTCCATGATTTCCATCTTGTCTGGAGCCCATTCGTGTAGGTGGTAGTCCTCCAAGGAGTCTCATTAAAGTGAGTTTCTACCCTGGGACGCGCTCATTTTAAATATTCAGGGGCACTAACCGATAGCTGTGCAGTTCACGGCCAAGCCCCTTCCACACCTATTGTGAAATAACTATTTGTCTTCATGCTAATGTGAGTAGGCAGCTTATGACTGAGGTGCTTGAGCTTGATGAGGCGTCTTCCACATTGTCAGCTGATCGTTGATGTGAAAAAGTTGTGTGTGATTACATAGAAACAAAGAACACAACACATGAAAGCAGTTTATGTTTGCTTTCTTGCTACTCGAGAGCAGAGTCTAGTGGTAAAACACAGTTATGTTAACCCTAAAGAGAAGCACTTATTCTTCCAGCATAAAATATATGCTTCCATTTAAGGTAACTTTAATGTGAAGCAAGGAGATAAACTATGTTTAGAACAGCTCCACAGAATGCTTGTTGTAGAATGGCCATTAACAGCTACCCTAATAAAAAGCACTTACTGCAGGCGAAACCAGTCAATGCTTTTGTTAGGGTTGCTGTTGTGACATGTAAAGACTCAATGAAAAGTAGTTGCTGTAATTCAAAAGAGAATCTATTAATTCTGTATGAAAAAAGAGTGCATGATTAGCTAGAAACAGCACATAACACATAAACGTATTTTATGTAGTCTTTCTTGGTACTCAAGAGCAGAGCCTAGTGGCAAAACACAGTTATGGCTACCCCAAAGATAAGCACTTATTCTTCCAGCAAAAAATGTATGCTTCCATTTAAGGTAACTTTAATGTGAAACTGGGAGAAAAACCATGTTCAGAAAAGCACCACAGAATGCTTGTTTTCAAATGGCCATGAACAGATACCCCAATAAAAAGCACTTACTGCAGAACAAACTAGTCAATGCTTTTGTTGGGGTTTCTGTTGTGACATGTAGGTAGATGTAGAGACTCGTTAAAAAGTGGTTGCTGTAATTCAATGCAGAATCAGACATCAACTTAATAGCACTTTCTGTGGCTTGATAAAAGAAGGGTGCTCAAGTTGAAGTAGAATTCAGCATGTTCTGGAAAGCTGAGAGCTATGGAAATTACCTATAACTAACAGAGTTAAGACTACCACAAAGAGAAGCACTTATGAGCTATGGCCTCAAATAACGCTTTTCTTTGAATTAATCTTTCTATTGGCAAAAGAGGATAACACTGACTATCCGGTGATTTTTTTGTTGCATAAGTCACGTCAAACTACACCAACAAGTAGCACTTACTGCATTATATAGACAAGTCAATGCTATTGTTAGGGTACCAATTGTGACAGGTTCGGTAGAGAAAAGGCCAGAGTTGGAGATCTCTGGTAAGGACTACTTACTGTTTTGGTAGAGAAAAGGCCACAGTCGTAGAGCTCTGGTAAAGACGACTTCCTGCTAACTCCATGATTTCCATCTTGTCTGGAGCCCATTCGTGTAGGTGGTAGTCCTCCAAGGAGTCTCATTAAAGTGAGTTTCTACCCTGGGACGCGCTCATTTTAAATATTCAGGGGCACTAACCGATAGCTGTGCAGTTCACGGCCAAGCCCCTTCCACACCTATTGTGAAATAACTATTTGTCTTCATGCTAATGTGAGTAGGCAGCTTATGACTGAGGTGCTTGAGCTTGATGAGGCGTCTTCCACATTGTCAGCTGATCGTTGATGTGAAAAAGTTGTGTGTGATTACATAGAAACAAAGAACACAACACATGAAAGCAGTTTATGTTTGCTTTCTTGCTACTCGAGAGCAGAGTCTAGTGGTAAAACACAGTTATGTTAACCCTAAAGAGAAGCACTTATTCTTCCAGCATAAAATATATGCTTCCATTTAAGGTAACTTTAATGTGAAGCAAGGAGATAAACTATGTTTAGAACAGCTCCACAGAATGCTTGTTGTAGAATGGCCATTAACAGCTACCCTAATAAAAAGCACTTACTGCAGGCGAAACCAGTCAATGCTTTTGTTAGGGTTGCTGTTGTGACATGTAAAGACTCAATGAAAAGTAGTTGCTGTAATTCAAAAGAGAATCTATTAATTCTGTATGAAAAAAGAGTGCATGATTAGCTAGAAACAGCACATAACACATAAACGTATTTTATGTAGTCTTTCTTGGTACTCAAGAGCAGAGCCTAGTGGCAAAACACAGTTATGGCTACCCCAAAGATAAGCACTTATTCTTCCAGCAAAAAATGTATGCTTCCATTTAAGGTAACTTTAATGTGAAACTGGGAGAAAAACCATGTTCAGAAAAGCACCACAGAATGCTTGTTTTCAAATGGCCATGAACAGATACCCCAATAAAAAGCACTTACTGCAGAACAAACTAGTCAATGCTTTTGTTGGGGTTTCTGTTGTGACATGTAGGTAGATGTAGAGACTCGTTAAAAAGTGGTTGCTGTAATTCAATGCAGAATCAGACATCAACTTAATAGCACTTTCTGTGGCTTGATAAAAGAAGGGTGCTCAAGTTGAAGTAGAATTCAGCATGTTCTGGAAAGCTGAGAGCTATGGAAATTACCTATAACTAACAGAGTTAAGACTACCCCAAAGAGAAGCACTTATGAGCTATGGCCTCAAATAACGCTTTTCTTTGAATTAATCTTTCTATTGGCAAAAGAGGATAACACTGACTATCCGGTGATTTTTTTGTTGCATAAGTCACGTCAAACTACACCAACAAGTAGCACTTACTGCATTATATAGACAAGTCAATGCTATTGTTAGGGTACCAATTGTGACAGGTTCGGTAGAGAAAAGGCCAGAGTTGGAGATCTCTGGTAAGGACTACTTACTGTTTTGGTAGAGAAAAGGCCACAGTCGTAGAGCTCTGGTAAAGACGACTTCCTGCTAACTCCATGATTTCCATCTTGTCTGGAGCCCATTCGTGTAGGTGGTAGTCCTCCAAGGAGTCTCATTAAAGTGAGTTTCTACCCTGGGACGCGCTCATTTTAAATATTCAGGGGCACTAACCGATAGCTGTGCAGTTCACGGCCAAGCCCCTTCCACACCTATTGTGAAATAACTATTTGTCTTCATGCTAATGTGAGTAGGCAGCTTATGACTGAGGTGCTTGAGCTTGATGAGGCGTCTTCCACATTGTCAGCTGATCGTTGATGTGAAAAAGTTGTGTGTGATTACATAGAAACAAAGAACACAACACATGAAAGCAGTTTATGTTTGCTTTCTTGCTACTCGAGAGCAGAGTCTAGTGGTAAAACACAGTTATGTTAACCCTAAAGAGAAGCACTTATTCTTCCAGCATAAAATATATGCTTCCATTTAAGGTAACTTTAATGTGAAGCAAGGAGATAAACTATGTTTAGAACAGCTCCACAGAATGCTTGTTGTAGAATGGCCATTAACAGCTACCCTAATAAAAAGCACTTACTGCAGGCGAAACCAGTCAATGCTTTTGTTAGGGTTGCTGTTGTGACATGTAAAGACTCAATGAAAAGTAGTTGCTGTAATTCAAAAGAGAATCTATTAATTCTGTATGAAAAAAGAGTGCATGATTAGCTAGAAACAGCACATAACACATAAACGTATTTTATGTAGTCTTTCTTGGTACTCAAGAGCAGAGCCTAGTGGCAAAACACAGTTATGGCTACCCCAAAGATAAGCACTTATTCTTCCAGCAAAAAATGTATGCTTCCATTTAAGGTAACTTTAATGTGAAACTGGGAGAAAAACCATGTTCAGAAAAGCACCACAGAATGCTTGTTTTCAAATGGCCATGAACAGATACCCCAATAAAAAGCACTTACTGCAGAACAAACTAGTCAATGCTTTTGTTGGGGTTTCTGTTGTGACATGTAGGTAGATGTAGAGACTCGTTAAAAAGTGGTTGCTGTAATTCAATGCAGAATCAGACATCAACTTAATAGCACTTTCTGTGGCTTGATAAAAGAAGGGTGCTCAAGTTGAAGTAGAATTCAGCATGTTCTGGAAAGCTGAGAGCTATGGAAATTACCTATAACTAACAGAGTTAAGACTACCCCAAAGAGAAGCACTTATGAGCTATGGCCTCAAATAACGCTTTTCTTTGAATTAATCTTTCTATTGGCAAAAGAGGATAACACTGACTATCCGGTGATTTTTTTGTTGCATAAGTCACGTCAAACTACACCAACAAGTAGCACTTACTGCATTATATAGACAAGTCAATGCTATTGTTAGGGTACCAATTGTGACAGGTTCGGTAGGGAAAAGGCCAGAGTTGGAGATCTCTGGTAAGGACTACTTACTGTTTTGGTAGAGAAAAGGCCACAGTCGTAGAGCTCTGGTAAAGACGACTTCCTGCTAACTCCATGATTTCCATCTTGTCTGGAGCCCATTCGTGTAGGTGGTAGTCCTCCAAGGAGTCTCATTAAAGTGAGTTTCTACCCTGGGACGCGCTCATTTTAAATATTCAGGGGCACTAACCGATAGCTGTGCAGTTCACGGCCAAGCCCCTTCCACACCTATTGTGAAATAACTATTTGTCTTCATGCTAATGTGAGTAGGCAGCTTATGACTGAGGTGCTTGAGCTTGATGAGGCGTCTTCCACATTGTCAGCTGATCGTTGATGTGAAAAAGTTGTGTGTGATTACATAGAAACAAAGAACACAACACATGAAAGCAGTTTATGTTTGCTTTCTTGCTACTCGAGAGCAGAGTCTAGTGGTAAAACACAGTTATGTTAACCCTAAAGAGAAGCACTTATTCTTCCAGCATAAAATATATGCTTCCATTTAAGGTAACTTTAATGTGAAGCAAGGAGATAAACTATGTTTAGAACAGCTCCACAGAATGCTTGTTGTAGAATGGCCATTAACAGCTACCCTAATAAAAAGCACTTACTGCAGGCGAAACCAGTCAATGCTTTTGTTAGGGTTGCTGTTGTGACATGTAAAGACTCAATGAAAAGTAGTTGCTGTAATTCAAAAGAGAATCTATTAATTCTGTATGAAAAAAGAGTGCATGATTAGCTAGAAACAGCACATAACACATAAACGTATTTTATGTAGTCTTTCTTGGTACTCAAGAGCAGAGCCTAGTGGCAAAACACAGTTATGGCTACCCCAAAGATAAGCACTTATTCTTCCAGCAAAAAATGTATGCTTCCATTTAAGGTAACTTTAATGTGAAACTGGGAGAAAAACCATGTTCAGAAAAGCACCACAGAATGCTTGTTTTCAAATGGCCATGAACAGATACCCCAATAAAAAGCACTTACTGCAGAACAAACTAGTCAATGCTTTTGTTGGGGTTTCTGTTGTGACATGTAGGTAGATGTAGAGACTCGTTAAAAAGTGGTTGCTGTAATTCAATGCAGAATCAGACATCAACTTAATAGCACTTTCTGTGGCTTGATAAAAGAAGGGTGCTCAAGTTGAAGTAGAATTCAGCATGTTCTGGAAAGCTGAGAGCTATGGAAATTACCTATAACTAACAGAGTTAAGACTACCCCAAAGAGAAGCACTTATGAGCTATGGCCTCAAATAACGCTTTTCTTTGAATTAATCTTTCTATTGGCAAAAGAGGATAACACTGACTATCCGGTGATTTTTTTGTTGCATAAGTCACGTCAAACTACACCAACAAGTAGCACTTACTGCATTATATAGACAAGTCAATGCTATTGTTAGGGTACCAATTGTGACAGGTTCGGTAGGGAAAAGGCCAGAGTTGGAGATCTCTGGTAAGGACTACTTACTGTTTTGGTAGAGAAAAGGCCACAGTCGTAGAGCTCTGGTAAAGACTACTTCCTGCTAACTCCATGATTTCCATCTTGTCTGGAGCCCATTCGTGTAGGTGGTAGTCCTCCAAGGAGTCTCATTAAAGTGAGTTTCTACCCTGGGACGCGCTCATTTTAAATATTCAGGGGCACTAACCGATAGCTGTGCAGTTCACGGCCAAGCCCCTTCCACACCTATTGTGAAATAACTATTTGTCTTCATGCTAATGTGAGTAGGCAGCTTATGACTGAGGTGCTTGAGCTTGATGAGGCGTCTTCCACATTGTCAGCTGATCGTTGATGTGAAAAAGTTGTGTGTGATTACATAGAAACAAAGAACACAACACATGAAAGCAGTTTATGTTTGCTTTCTTGCTACTCGAGAGCAGAGTCTAGTGGTAAAACACAGTCATGTTAACCCTAAAGAGAAGCACTTATTCTTCCAGCATAAAATATATGCTTCCATTTAAGGTAACTTTAATGTGAAGCAAGGAGATAAACTATGTTTAGAACAGCTCCACAGAATGCTTGTTGTAGAATGGCCATTAACAGCTACCCTAATAAAAAGCACTTACTGCAGGCGAAACCAGTCAATGCTTTTGTTAGGGTTGCTGTTGTGACATGTAAAGACTCAATGAAAAGTAGTTGCTGTAATTCAAAAGAGAATCTATTAATTCTGTATGAAAAAAGAGTGCATGATTAGCTAGAAACAGCACATAACACATAAACGTATTTTATGTAGTCTTTCTTGGTACTCAAGAGCAGAGCCTAGTGGCAAAACACAGTTATGGCTACCCCAAAGATAAGCACTTATTCTTCCAGCAAAAAATGTATGCTTCCATTTAAGGTAACTTTAATGTGAAACTGGGAGAAAAACCATGTTCAGAAAAGCACCACAGAATGCTTGTTTTCAAATGGCCATGAACAGATACCCCAATAAAAAGCACTTACTGCAGAACAAACTAGTCAATGCTTTTGTTGGGGTTTCTGTTGTGACATGTAGGTAGATGTAGAGACTCGTTAAAAAGTGGTTGCTGTAATTCAATGCAGAATCAGACATCAACTTAATAGCACTTTCTGTGGCTTGATAAAAGAAGGGTGCTCAAGTTGAAGTAGAATTCAGCATGTTCTGGAAAGCTGAGAGCTATGGAAATTACCTATAACTAACAGAGTTAAGACTACCCAAAGAGAAGCACTTATGAGCTATGGCCTCAAATAACGCTTTTCTTTGAATTAATCTTTCTATTGGCAAAAGAGGATAACACTGACTATCCGGTGATTTTTTTGTTGCATAAGTCACGTCAAACTACACCAACAAGTAGCACTTACTGCATTATATAGACAAGTCAATGCTATTGTTAGGGTACCAATTGTGACAGGTTCGGTAGGGAAAAGGCCAGAGTTGGAGATCTCTGGTAAGGACTACTTACTGTTTTGGTAGAGAAAAGGCCACAGTCGTAGAGCTCTGGTAAAGACGACTTCCTGCTAACTCCATGATTTCCATCTTGTCTGGAGCCCATTCGTGTAGGTGGTAGTCCTCCAAGGAGTCTCATTAAAGTGAGTTTCTACCCTGGGACGCGCTCATTTTAAATATTCAGGGGCACTAACCGATAGCTGTGCAGTTCACGGCCAAGCCCCTTCCACACCTATTGTGAAATAACTATTTGTCTTCATGCTAATGTGAGTAGGCAGCTTATGACTGAGGTGCTTGAGCTTGATGAGGCGTCTTCCACATTGTCAGCTGATCGTTGATGTGAAAAAGTTGTGTGTGATTACATAGAAACAAAGAACACAACACATGAAAGCAGTTTATGTTTGCTTTCTTGCTACTCGAGAGCAGAGTCTAGTGGTAAAACACAGTTATGTTAACCCTAAAGAGAAGCACTTATTCTTCCAGCATAAAATATATGCTTCCATTTAAGGTAACTTTAATGTGAAGCAAGGAGATAAACTATGTTTAGAACAGCTCCACAGAATGCTTGTTGTAGAATGGCCATTAACAGCTACCCTAATAAAAAGCACTTACTGCAGGCGAAACCAGTCAATGCTTTTGTTAGGGTTGCTGTTGTGACATGTAAAGACTCAATGAAAAGTAGTTGCTGTAATTCAAAAGAGAATCTATTAATTCTGTATGAAAAAAGAGTGCATGATTAGCTAGAAACAGCACATAACACATAAACGTATTTTATGTAGTCTTTCTTGGTACTCAAGAGCAGAGCCTAGTGGCAAAACACAGTTATGGCTACCCCAAAGATAAGCACTTATTCTTCCAGCAAAAAATGTATGCTTCCATTTAAGGTAACTTTAATGTGAAACTGGGAGAAAAACCATGTTCAGAAAAGCACCACAGAATGCTTGTTTTCAAATGGCCATGAACAGATACCCCAATAAAAAGCACTTACTGCAGAACAAACTAGTCAATGCTTTTGTTGGGGTTTCTGTTGTGACATGTAGGTAGATGTAGAGACTCGTTAAAAAGTGGTTGCTGTAATTCAATGCAGAATCAGACATCAACTTAATAGCACTTTCTGTGGCTTGATAAAAGAAGGGTGCTCAAGTTGAAGTAGAATTCAGCATGTTCTGGAAAGCTGAGAGCTATGGAAATTACCTATAACTAACAGAGTTAAGACTACCCCAAAGAGAAGCACTTATGAGCTATGGCCTCAAATAACGCTTTTCTTTGAATTAATCTTTCTATTGGCAAAAGAGGATAACACTGACTATCCGGTGATTTTTTGTTGCATAAGTCACGTCAAACTACACCAACAAGTAGCACTTACTGCATTATATAGACAAGTCAATGCTATTGTTAGGGTACCAATTGTGACAGGTTCGGTAGGGAAAAGGCCAGAGTTGGAGATCTCTGGTAAGGACTACTTACTGTTTTGGTAGAGAAAAGGCCACAGTCGTAGAGCTCTGGTAAAGACGACTTCCTGCTAACTCCATGATTTCCATCTTGTCTGGAGCCCATTCGTGTAGGTGGTAGTCCTCCAAGGAGTCTCATTAAAGTGAGTTTCTACCCTGGGACGCGCTCATTTTAAATATTCAGGGGCACTAACCGATAGCTGTGCAGTTCACGGCCAAGCCCCTTCCACACCTATTGTGAAATAACTATTTGTCTTCATGCTAATGTGAGTAGGCAGCTTATGACTGAGGTGCTTGAGCTTGATGAGGCGTCTTCCACATTGTCAGCTGATCGTTGATGTGAAAAAGTTGTGTGTGATTACATAGAAACAAAGAACACAACACATGAAAGCAGTTTATGTTTGCTTTCTTGCTACTCGAGAGCAGAGTCTAGTGGTAAAACACAGTTATGTTAACCCTAAAGAGAAGCACTTATTCTTCCAGCATAAAATATATGCTTCCATTTAAGGTAACTTTAATGTGAAGCAAGGAGATAAACTATGTTTAGAACAGCTCCACAGAATGCTTGTTGTAGAATGGCCATTAACAGCTACCCTAATAAAAAGCACTTACTGCAGGCGAAACCAGTCAATGCTTTTGTTAGGGTTGCTGTTGTGACATGTAAAGACTCAATGAAAAGTAGTTGCTGTAATTCAAAAGAGAATCTATTAATTCTGTATGAAAAAAGAGTGCATGATTAGCTAGAAACAGCACATAACACATAAACGTATTTTATGTAGTCTTTCTTGGTACTCAAGAGCAGAGCCTAGTGGCAAAACACAGTTATGGCTACCCCAAAGATAAGCACTTATTCTTCCAGCAAAAAATGTATGCTTCCATTTAAGGTAACTTTAATGTGAAACTGGGAGAAAAACCATGTTCAGAAAAGCACCACAGAATGCTTGTTTTCAAATGGCCATGAACAGATACCCCAATAAAAAGCACTTACTGCAGAACAAACCAGTCAATGCTTTTGTTGGGGTTTCTGTTGTGACATGTAGGTAGATGTAGAGACTCGTTAAAAAGTGGTTGCTGTAATTCAATGCAGAATCAGACATCAACTTAATAGCACTTTCTGTGGCTTGATAAAAGAAGGGTGCTCAAGTTGAAGTAGAATTCAGCATGTTCTGGAAAGCTGAGAGCTATGGAAATTACCTATAACTAACAGAGTTAAGACTACCCCAAAGAGAAGCACTTATGAGCTATGGCCTCAAATAACGCTTTTCTTTGAATTAATCTTTCTATTGGCAAAAGAGGATAACACTGACTATCCGGTGATTTTTTTGTTGCATAAGTCACGTCAAACTACACCAACAAGTAGCACTTACTGCATTATATAGACAAGTCAATGCTATTGTTAGGGTACCAATTGTGACAGGTTCGGTAGGGAAAAGGCCAGAGTTGGAGATCTCTGGTAAGGACTACTTACTGTTTTGGTAGAGAAAAGGCCACAGTCGTAGAGCTCTGGTAAAGACGACTTCCTGCTAACTCCATGATTTCCATCTTGTCTGGAGCCCATTCGTGTAGGTGGTAGTCCTCCAAGGAGTCTCATTAAAGTGAGTTTCTACCCTGGGACGCGCTCATTTTAAATATTCAGGGGCACTAACCGATAGCTGTGCAGTTCACGGCCAAGCCCCTTCCACACCTATTGTGAAATAACTATTTGTCTTCATGCTAATGTGAGTAGGCAGCTTATGACTGAGGTGCTTGAGCTTGATGAGGCGTCTTCCACATTGTCAGCTGATCGTTGATGTGAAAAAGTTGTGTGTGATTACATAGAAACAAAGAACACAACACATGAAAGCAGTTTATGTTTGCTTTCTTGCTACTCGAGAGCAGAGTCTAGTGGTAAAACACAGTTATGTTAACCCTAAAGAGAAGCACTTATTCTTCCAGCATAAAATATATGCTTCCATTTAAGGTAACTTTAATGTGAAGCAAGGAGATAAACTATGTTTAGAACAGCTCCACAGAATGCTTGTTGTAGAATGGCCATTAACAGCTACCCTAATAAAAAGCACTTACTGCAGGCGAAACCAGTCAATGCTTTTGTTAGGGTTGCTGTTGTGACATGTAAAGACTCAATGAAAAGTAGTTGCTGTAATTCAAAAGAGAATCTATTAATTCTGTATGAAAAAAGAGTGCATGATTAGCTAGAAACAGCACATAACACATAAACGTATTTTATGTAGTCTTTCTTGGTACTCAAGAGCAGAGCCTAGTGGCAAAACACAGTTATGGCTACCCCAAAGATAAGCACTTATTCTTCCAGCAAAAAATGTATGCTTCCATTTAAGGTAACTTTAATGTGAAACTGGGAGAAAAACCATGTTCAGAAAAGCACCACAGAATGCTTGTTTTCAAATGGCCATGAACAGATACCCCAATAAAAAGCACTTACTGCAGAACAAACCAGTCAATGCTTTTGTTGGGGTTTCTGTTGTGACATGTAGGTAGATGTAGAGACTCGTTAAAAAGTGGTTGCTGTAATTCAATGCAGAATCAGACATCAACTTAATAGCACTTTCTGTGGCTTGATAAAAGAAGGGTGCTCAAGTTGAAGTAGAATTCAGCATGTTCTGGAAAGCTGAGAGCTATGGAAATTACCTATAACTAACAGAGTTAAGACTACCCCAAAGAGAAGCACTTATGAGCTATGGCCTCAAATAACGCTTTTCTTTGAATTAATCTTTCTATTGGCAAAAGAGGATAACACTGACTATCCGGTGATTTTTTTGTTGCATAAGTCACGTCAAACTACACCAACAAGTAGCACTTACTGCATTATATAGACAAGTCAATGCTATTGTTAGGGTACCAATTGTGACAGGTTCGGTAGGGAAAAGGCCAGAGTTGGAGATCTCTGGTAAGGACTACTTACTGTTTTGGTAGAGAAAAGGCCACAGTCGTAGAGCTCTGGTAAAGACGACTTCCTGCTAACTCCATGATTTCCATCTTGTCTGGAGCCCATTCGTGTAGGTGGTAGTCCTCCAAGGAGTCTCATTAAAGTGAGTTTCTACCCTGGGACGCGCTCATTTTAAATATTCAGGGGCACTAACCGATAGCTGTGCAGTTCACGGCCAAGCCCCTTCCACACCTATTGTGAAATAACTATTTGTCTTCATGCTAATGTGAGTAGGCAGCTTATGACTGAGGTGCTTGAGCTTGATGAGGCGTCTTCCACATTGTCAGCTGATCGTTGATGTGAAAAAGTTGTGTGTGATTACATAGAAACAAAGAACACAACACATGAAAGCAGTTTATGTTTGCTTTCTTGCTACTCGAGAGCAGAGTCTAGTGGTAAAACACAGTTATGTTAACCCTAAAGAGAAGCACTTATTCTTCCAGCATAAAATATATGCTTCCATTTAAGGTAACTTTAATGTGAAGCAAGGAGATAAACTATGTTTAGAACAGCTCCACAGAATGCTTGTTGTAGAATGGCCATTAACAGCTACCCTAATAAAAAGCACTTACTGCAGGCGAAACCAGTCAATGCTTTTGTTAGGGTTGCTGTTGTGACATGTAAAGACTCAATGAAAAGTAGTTGCTGTAATTCAAAAGAGAATCTATTAATTCTGTATGAAAAAAGAGTGCATGATTAGCTAGAAACAGCACATAACACATAAACGTATTTTATGTAGTCTTTCTTGGTACTCAAGAGCAGAGCCTAGTGGCAAAACACAGTTATGGCTACCCCAAAGATAAGCACTTATTCTTCCAGCAAAAAATGTATGCTTCCATTTAAGGTAACTTTAATGTGAAACTGGGAGAAAAACCATGTTCAGAAAAGCACCACAGAATGCTTGTTTTCAAATGGCCATGAACAGATACCCCAATAAAAAGCACTTACTGCAGAACAAACTAGTCAATGCTTTTGTTGGGGTTTCTGTTGTGACATGTAGGTAGATGTAGAGACTCGTTAAAAAGTGGTTGCTGTAATTCAATGCAGAATCAGACATCAACTTAATAGCACTTTCTGTGGCTTGATAAAAGAAGGGTGCTCAAGTTGAAGTAGAATTCAGCATGTTCTGGAAAGCTGAGAGCTATGGAAATTACCTATAACTAACAGAGTTAAGACTACCACAAAGAGAAGCACTTATGAGCTATGGCCTCAAATAACGCTTTTCTTTGAATTAATCTTTCTATTGGCAAAAGAGGATAACACTGACTATCCGGTGATTTTTTTGTTGCATAAGTCACGTCAAACTACACCAACAAGTAGCACTTACTGCATTATATAGACAAGTCAATGCTATTGTTAGGGTACCAATTGTGACAGGTTCGGTAGAGAAAAGGCCAGAGTTGGAGATCTCTGGTAAGGACTACTTACTGTTTTGGTAGAGAAAAGGCCACAGTCGTAGAGCTCTGGTAAAGACGACTTCCTGCTAACTCCATGATTTCCATCTTGTCTGGAGCCCATTCGTGTAGGTGGTAGTCCTCCAAGGAGTCTCATTAAAGTGAGTTTCTACCCTGGGACGCGCTCATTTTAAATATTCAGGGGCACTAACCGATAGCTGTGCAGTTCACGGCCAAGCCCCTTCCACACCTATTGTGAAATAACTATTTGTCTTCATGCTAATGTGAGTAGGCAGCTTATGACTGAGGTGCTTGAGCTTGATGAGGCGTCTTCCACATTGTCAGCTGATCGTTGATGTGAAAAAGTTGTGTGTGATTACATAGAAACAAAGAACACAACACATGAAAGCAGTTTATGTTTGCTTTCTTGCTACTCGAGAGCAGAGTCTAGTGGTAAAACACAGTTATGTTAACCCTAAAGAGAAGCACTTATTCTTCCAGCATAAAATATATGCTTCCATTTAAGGTAACTTTAATGTGAAGCAAGGAGATAAACTATGTTTAGAACAGCTCCACAGAATGCTTGTTGTAGAATGGCCATTAACAGCTACCCTAATAAAAAGCACTTACTGCAGGCGAAACCAGTCAATGCTTTTGTTAGGGTTGCTGTTGTGACATGTAAAGACTCAATGAAAAGTAGTTGCTGTAATTCAAAAGAGAATCTATTAATTCTGTATGAAAAAAGAGTGCATGATTAGCTAGAAACAGCACATAACACATAAACGTATTTTATGTAGTCTTTCTTGGTACTCAAGAGCAGAGCCTAGTGGCAAAACACAGTTATGGCTACCCCAAAGATAAGCACTTATTCTTCCAGCAAAAAATGTATGCTTCCATTTAAGGTAACTTTAATGTGAAACTGGGAGAAAAACCATGTTCAGAAAAGCACCACAGAATGCTTGTTTTCAAATGGCCATGAACAGATACCCCAATAAAAAGCACTTACTGCAGAACAAACTAGTCAATGCTTTTGTTGGGGTTTCTGTTGTGACATGTAGGTAGATGTAGAGACTCGTTAAAAAGTGGTTGCTGTAATTCAATGCAGAATCAGACATCAACTTAATAGCACTTTCTGTGGCTTGATAAAAGAAGGGTGCTCAAGTTGAAGTAGAATTCAGCATGTTCTGGAAAGCTGAGAGCTATGGAAATTACCTATAACTAACAGAGTTAAGACTACCCAAAGAGAAGCACTTATGAGCTATGGCCTCAAATAACGCTTTTCTTTGAATTAATCTTTCTATTGGCAAAAGAGGATAACACTGACTATCCGGTGATTTTTTTGTTGCATAAGTCACGTCAAACTACACCAACAAGTAGCACTTACTGCATTATATAGACAAGTCAATGCTATTGTTAGGGTACCAATTGTGACAGGTTCGGTAGAGAAAAGGCCAGAGTTGGAGATCTCTGGTAAGGACTACTTACTGTTTTGGTAGAGAAAAGGCCACAGTCGTAGAGCTCTGGTAAAGACGACTTCCTGCTAACTCCATGATTTCCATCTTGTCTGGAGCCCATTCGTGTAGGTGGTAGTCCTCCAAGGAGTCTCATTAAAGTGAGTTTCTACCCTGGGACGCGCTCATTTTAAATATTCAGGGGCACTAACCGATAGCTGTGCAGTTCACGGCCAAGCCCCTTCCACACCTATTGTGAAATAACTATTTGTCTTCATGCTAATGTGAGTAGGCAGCTTATGACTGAGGTGCTTGAGCTTGATGAGGCGTCTTCCACATTGTCAGCTGATCGTTGATGTGAAAAAGTTGTGTGTGATTACATAGAAACAAAGAACACAACACATGAAAGCAGTTTATGTTTGCTTTCTTGCTACTCGAGAGCAGAGTCTAGTGGTAAAACACAGTTATGTTAACCCTAAAGAGAAGCACTTATTCTTCCAGCATAAAATATATGCTTCCATTTAAGGTAACTTTAATGTGAAGCAAGGAGATAAACTATGTTTAGAACACTCCACAGAATGCTTGTTGTAGAATGGCCATTAACAGCTACCCTAATAAAAAGCACTTACTGCAGGCCAAACCAGTCAATGCTTTTGTTAGGGTTGCTGTTGTGACATGTAAAGACTCAATGAAAAGTAGTTGCTGTAATTCAAAAGAGAATCTATTAATTCTGTATGAAAAAAGAGTGCATGATTAGCTAGAAACAGCACATAACACATAAACGTATTTTATGTAGTCTTTCTTGGTACTCAAGAGCAGAGCCTAGTGGCAAAACACAGTTATGGCTACCCCAAAGATAAGCACTTATTCTTCCAGCAAAAAATGTATGCTTCCATTTAAGGTAACTTTAATGTGAAACTGGGAGAAAAACCATGTTCAGAAAAGCACCACAGAATGCTTGTTTTCAAATGGCCATGAACAGATACCCCAATAAAAAGCACTTACTGCAGAACAAACTAGTCAATGCTTTTGTTGGGGTTTCTGTTGTGACATGTAGGTAGATGTAGAGACTCGTTAAAAAGTGGTTGCTGTAATTCAATGCAGAATCAGACATCAACTTAATAGCACTTTCTGTGGCTTGATAAAAGAAGGGTGCTCAAGTTGAAGTAGAATTCAGCATGTTCTGGAAAGCTGAGAGCTATGGAAATTACCTATAACTAACAGAGTTAAGACTACCACAAAGAGAAGCACTTATGAGCTATGGCCTCAAATAACGCTTTTCTTTGAATTAATCTTTCTATTGGCAAAAGAGGATAACACTGACTATCCGGTGATTTTTTTGTTGCATAAGTCACGTCAAACTACACCAACAAGTAGCACTTACTGCATTATATAGACAAGTCAATGCTATTGTTAGGGTACCAATTGTGACAGGTTCGGTAGGGAAAAGGCCAGAGTTGGAGATCTCTGGTAAGGACCACTTACTGTTTTGGTAGAGAAAAGGCCACAGTCGTAGAGCTCTGGTAAAGACGACTTCCTGCTAACTCCATGATTTCCATCTTGTCTGGAGCCCATTCTCGTGTAGGTGGTAGTCCTCCAAGGAGTCTCATTAAAGTGAGTTTCTACCCTGGGACGCACTCATTTTAAATATTCAGGGACACTAACTGATAGCTGTGCAGTTCACGGCCAAGCCCCTTCCACACCTATTGTGAAATAACTATTTGTCTTCATGCTAATGTGAGTAGGCAGCTTATGACTGAGGTGCTTGAGCTTGATGAGGCGTCTTCCACATTGTCAGCTGATCGTTGATGTGAAAAAGTTGTGTGTGATTACATAGAAACAAAGAACACAACACATGAAAGCAGTTTATGTTTGCTTTCTTGCTACTCGAGAGCAGAGTCTAGTGGTAAAACACAGTTATGTTAACCCTAAAGAGAAGCACTTATTCTTCCAGCATAAAATATATGCTTCCAGGTAACTTTAATGTGAAGCAAGGAGATAAACTATGTTTAGAACAGCTCCACAGAATGCTTGTTGTAGAATGGCCATTAACAGCTACCCTAATAAAAAGCACTTACTGCAGGCGAAACCAGTCAATGCTTTTGTTAGGGTTGCTGTTGTGACATGTAAAGACTCAATGAAAAGTAGTTGCTGTAATTCAAAAGAGAATCTATTAATTCTGTATGAAAAAGTTGATTAGCTAGAAACAGCACATAACACATAAACGTATTTTATGTAGTCTTTCTTGGTACTCAAGAGCAGAGCCTAGTGGCAAAACACAGTTATGGCTACCCCAAAGATAAGCACTTATTCTTCCAGCAAAAAATGTATGCTTCCATTTAAGGTAACTTTAATGTGAAACTGGGAGAAAAACCATGTTCAGAAAAGCACCACAGAATGCTTGTTTTCAAATGGCCATGAACAGATACCCCAATAAAAAGCACTTACTGCAGAACAAACTAGTCAATGCTTTTGTTGGGGTTTCTGTTGTGACATGTAGGTAGATGTAGAGACTCGTTAAAAAGTGGTTGCTGTAATTCAATGCAGAATCAGACATCAACTTAATAGCACTTTCTGTGGCTTGATAAAAGAAGGGTGCTCAAGTTGAAGTAGAATTCAGCATGTTCTGGAAAGCTGAGAGCTATGGAAATTACCTATAACTAACAGAGTTAAGACTACCCCAAAGAGAAGCACTTATGAGCTATGGCCTCAAATAACGCTTTTCTTTGAATTAATCTTTCTATTGGCAAAAGAGGATAACACTGACTATCCGGTGATTTTTTGTTGCATAAGTCACGTCAAACTACACCAACAAGTAGCACTTACTGCATTATATAGACAAGTCAATGCTATTGTTAGGGTACCAATTGTGACAGGTTCGGTAGGGAAAAGGCCAGAGTTGGAGATCTCTGGTAAGGACTACTTACTGTTTTGGTAGAGAAAAGGCCACAGTCGTAGAGCTCTGGTAAAGACGACTTCCTGCTAACTCCATGATTTCCATCTTGTCTGGAGCCCATTCGTGTAGGTGGTAGTCCTCCAAGGAGTCTCATTAAAGTGAGTTTCTACCCTGGGACGCGCTCATTTTAAATATTCAGGGGCACTAACCGATAGCTGTGCAGTTCACGGCCAAGCCCCTTCCACACCTATTGTGAAATAACTATTTGTCTTCATGCTAATGTGAGTAGGCAGCTTATGACTGAGGTGCTTGAGCTTGATGAGGCGTCTTCCACATTGTCAGCTGATCGTTGATGTGAAAAAGTTGTGTGTGATTACATAGAAACAAAGAACACAACACATGAAAGCAGTTTATGTTTGCTTTCTTGCTACTCGAGAGCAGAGTCTAGTGGTAAAACACAGTTATGTTAACCCTAAAGAGAAGCACTTATTCTTCCAGCATAAAATATATGCTTCCATTTAAGGTAACTTTAATGTGAAGCAAGGAGATAAACTATGTTTAGAACAGCTCCACAGAATGCTTGTTGTAGAATGGCCATTAACAGCTACCCTAATAAAAAGCACTTACTGCAGGCGAAACCAGTCAATGCTTTTGTTAGGGTTGCTGTTGTGACATGTAAAGACTCAATGAAAAGTAGTTGCTGTAATTCAAAAGAGAATCTATTAATTCTGTATGAAAAAAGAGTGCATGATTAGCTAGAAACAGCACATAACACATAAACGTATTTTATGTAGTCTTTCTTGGTACTCAAGAGCAGAGCCTAGTGGCAAAACACAGTTATGGCTACCCCAAAGATAAGCACTTATTCTTCCAGCAAAAAATGTATGCTTCCATTTAAGGTAACTTTAATGTGAAACTGGGAGAAAAACCATGTTCAGAAAAGCACCACAGAATGCTTGTTTTCAAATGGCCATGAACAGATACCCCAATAAAAAGCACTTACTGCAGAACAAACTAGTCAATGCTTTTGTTGGGGTTTCTGTTGTGACATGTAGGTAGATGTAGAGACTCGTTAAAAAGTGGTTGCTGTAATTCAATGCAGAATCAGACATCAACTTAATAGCACTTTCTGTGGCTTGATAAAAGAAGGGTGCTCAAGTTGAAGTAGAATTCAGCATGTTCTGGAAAGCTGAGAGCTATGGAAATTACCTATAACTAACAGAGTTAAGACTACCACAAAGAGAAGCACTTATGAGCTATGGCCTCAAATAACGCTTTTCTTTGAATTAATCTTTCTATTGGCAAAAGAGGATAACACTGACTATCCGGTGATTTTTTTGTTGCATAAGTCACGTCAAACTACACCAACAAGTAGCACTTACTGCATTATATAGACAAGTCAATGCTATTGTTAGGGTACCAATTGTGACAGGTTCGGTAGAGAAAAGGCCAGAGTTGGAGATCTCTGGTAAGGACTACTTACTGTTTTGGTAGAGAAAAGGCCACAGTCGTAGAGCTCTGGTAAAGACGACTTCCTGCTAACTCCATGATTTCCATCTTGTCTGGAGCCCATTCGTGTAGGTGGTAGTCCTCCAAGGAGTCTCATTAAAGTGAGTTTCTACCCTGGGACGCGCTCATTTTAAATATTCAGGGGCACTAACCGATAGCTGTGCAGTTCACGGCCAAGCCCCTTCCACACCTATTGTGAAATAACTATTTGTCTTCATGCTAATGTGAGTAGGCAGCTTATGACTGAGGTGCTTGAGCTTGATGAGGCGTCTTCCACATTGTCAGCTGATCGTTGATGTGAAAAAGTTGTGTGTGATTACATAGAAACAAAGAACACAACACATGAAAGCAGTTTATGTTTGCTTTCTTGCTACTCGAGAGCAGAGTCTAGTGGTAAAACACAGTCATGTTAACCCTAAAGAGAAGCACTTATTCTTCCAGCATAAAATATATGCTTCCATTTAAGGTAACTTTAATGTGAAGCAAGGAGATAAACTATGTTTAGAACAGCTCCACAGAATGCTTGTTGTAGAATGGCCATTAACAGCTACCCTAATAAAAAGCACTTACTGCAGGCGAAACCAGTCAATGCTTTTGTTAGGGTTGCTGTTGTGACATGTAAAGACTCAATGAAAAGTAGTTGCTGTAATTCAAAAGAGAATCTATTAATTCTGTATGAAAAAAGAGTGCATGATTAGCTAGAAACAGCACATAACACATAAACGTATTTTATGTAGTCTTTCTTGGTACTCAAGAGCAGAGCCTAGTGGCAAAACACAGTTATGGCTACCCCAAAGATAAGCACTTATTCTTCCAGCAAAAAATGTATGCTTCCATTTAAGGTAACTTTAATGTGAAACTGGGAGAAAAACCATGTTCAGAAAAGCACCACAGAATGCTTGTTTTCAAATGGCCATGAACAGATACCCCAATAAAAAGCACTTACTGCAGAACAAACTAGTCAATGCTTTTGTTGGGGTTTCTGTTGTGACATGTAGGTAGATGTAGAGACTCGTTAAAAAGTGGTTGCTGTAATTCAATGCAGAATCAGACATCAACTTAATAGCACTTTCTGTGGCTTGATAAAAGAAGGGTGCTCAAGTTGAAGTAGAATTCAGCATGTTCTGGAAAGCTGAGAGCTATGGAAATTACCTATAACTAACAGAGTTAAGACTACCCCAAAGAGAAGCACTTATGAGCTATGGCCTCAAATAACGCTTTTCTTTGAATTAATCTTTCTATTGGCAAAAGAGGATAACACTGACTATCCGGTGATTTTTTGTTGCATAAGTCACGTCAAACTACACCAACAAGTAGCACTTACTGCATTATATAGACAAGTCAATGCTATTGTTAGGGTACCAATTGTGACAGGTTCGGTAGGGAAAAGGCCAGAGTTGGAGATCTCTGGTAAGGACTACTTACTGTTTTGGTAGAGAAAAGGCCACAGTCGTAGAGCTCTGGTAAAGACGACTTCCTGCTAACTCCATGATTTCCATCTTGTCTGGAGCCCATTCGTGTAGGTGGTAGTCCTCCAAGGAGTCTCATTAAAGTGAGTTTCTACCCTGGGACGCGCTCATTTTAAATATTCAGGGGCACTAACCGATAGCTGTGCAGTTCACGGCCAAGCCCCTTCCACACCTATTGTGAAATAACTATTTGTCTTCATGCTAATGTGAGTAGGCAGCTTATGACTGAGGTGCTTGAGCTTGATGAGGCGTCTTCCACATTGTCAGCTGATCGTTGATGTGAAAAAGTTGTGTGTGATTACATAGAAACAAAGAACACAACACATGAAAGCAGTTTATGTTTGCTTTCTTGCTACTCGAGAGCAGAGTCTAGTGGTAAAACACAGTCATGTTAACCCTAAAGAGAAGCACTTATTCTTCCAGCATAAAATATATGCTTCCATTTAAGGTAACTTTAATGTGAAGCAAGGAGATAAACTATGTTTAGAACAGCTCCACAGAATGCTTGTTGTAGAATGGCCATTAACAGCTACCCTAATAAAAAGCACTTACTGCAGGCGAAACCAGTCAATGCTTTTGTTAGGGTTGCTGTTGTGACATGTAAAGACTCAATGAAAAGTAGTTGCTGTAATTCAAAAGAGAATCTATTAATTCTGTATGAAAAAAGAGTGCATGATTAGCTAGAAACAGCACATAACACATAAACGTATTTTATGTAGTCTTTCTTGGTACTCAAGAGCAGAGCCTAGTGGCAAAACACAGTTATGGCTACCCCAAAGATAAGCACTTATTCTTCCAGCAAAAAATGTATGCTTCCATTTAAGGTAACTTTAATGTGAAACTGGGAGAAAAACCATGTTCAGAAAAGCACCACAGAATGCTTGTTTTCAAATGGCCATGAACAGATACCCCAATAAAAAGCACTTACTGCAGAACAAACTAGTCAATGCTTTTGTTGGGGTTTCTGTTGTGACATGTAGGTAGATGTAGAGACTCGTTAAAAAGTGGTTGCTGTAATTCAATGCAGAATCAGACATCAACTTAATAGCACTTTCTGTGGCTTGATAAAAGAAGGGTGCTCAAGTTGAAGTAGAATTCAGCATGTTCTGGAAAGCTGAGAGCTATGGAAATTACCTATAACTAACAGAGTTAAGACTACCCCAAAGAGAAGCACTTATGAGCTATGGCCTCAAATAACGCTTTTCTTTGAATTAATCTTTCTATTGGCAAAAGAGGATAACACTGACTATCCGGTGATTTTTTTGTTGCATAAGTCACGTCAAACTACACCAACAAGTAGCACTTACTGCATTATATAGACAAGTCAATGCTATTGTTAGGGTACCAATTGTGACAGGTTCGGTAGGGAAAAGGCCAGAGTTGGAGATCTCTGGTAAGGACTACTTACTGTTTTGGTAGAGAAAAGGCCACAGTCGTAGAGCTCTGGTAAAGACGACTTCCTGCTAACTCCATGATTTCCATCTTGTCTGGAGCCCATTCGTGTAGGTGGTAGTCCTCCAAGGAGTCTCATTAAAGTGAGTTTCTACCCTGGGACGCGCTCATTTTAAATATTCAGGGGCACTAACCGATAGCTGTGCAGTTCACGGCCAAGCCCCTTCCACACCTATTGTGAAATAACTATTTGTCTTCATGCTAATGTGAGTAGGCAGCTTATGACTGAGGTGCTTGAGCTTGATGAGGCGTCTTCCACATTGTCAGCTGATCGTTGATGTGAAAAAGTTGTGTGTGATTACATAGAAACAAAGAACACAACACATGAAAGCAGTTTATGTTTGCTTTCTTGCTACTCGAGAGCAGAGTCTAGTGGTAAAACACAGTTATGTTAACCCTAAAGAGAAGCACTTATTCTTCCAGCATAAAATATATGCTTCCATTTAAGGTAACTTTAATGTGAAGCAAGGAGATAAACTATGTTTAGAACAGCTCCACAGAATGCTTGTTGTAGAATGGCCATTAACAGCTACCCTAATAAAAAGCACTTACTGCAGGCGAAACCAGTCAATGCTTTTGTTAGGGTTGCTGTTGTGACATGTAAAGACTCAATGAAAAGTAGTTGCTGTAATTCAAAAGAGAATCTATTAATTCTGTATGAAAAAAGAGTGCATGATTAGCTAGAAACAGCACATAACACATAAACGTATTTTATGTAGTCTTTCTTGGTACTCAAGAGCAGAGCCTAGTGGCAAAACACAGTTATGGCTACCCCAAAGATAAGCACTTATTCTTCCAGCAAAAAATGTATGCTTCCATTTAAGGTAACTTTAATGTGAAACTGGGAGAAAAACCATGTTCAGAAAAGCACCACAGAATGCTTGTTTTCAAATGGCCATGAACAGATACCCCAATAAAAAGCACTTACTGCAGAACAAACTAGTCAATGCTTTTGTTGGGGTTTCTGTTGTGACATGTAGGTAGATGTAGAGACTCGTTAAAAAGTGGTTGCTGTAATTCAATGCAGAATCAGACATCAACTTAATAGCACTTTCTGTGGCTTGATAAAAGAAGGGTGCTCAAGTTGAAGTAGAATTCAGCATGTTCTGGAAAGCTGAGAGCTATGGAAATTACCTATAACTAACAGAGTTAAGACTACCCCAAAGAGAAGCACTTATGAGCTATGGCCTCAAATAACGCTTTTCTTTGAATTAATCTTTCTATTGGCAAAAGAGGATAACACTGACTATCCGGTGATTTTTTTGTTGCATAAGTCACGTCAAACTACACCAACAAGTAGCACTTACTGCATTATATAGACAAGTCAATGCTATTGTTAGGGTACCAATTGTGACAGGTTCGGTAGGGAAAAGGCCAGAGTTGGAGATCTCTGGTAAGGACTACTTACTGTTTTGGTAGAGAAAAGGCCACAGTCGTAGAGCTCTGGTAAAGACGACTTCCTGCTAACTCCATGATTTCCATCTTGTCTGGAGCCCATTCGTGTAGGTGGTAGTCCTCCAAGGAGTCTCATTAAAGTGAGTTTCTACCCTGGGACGCGCTCATTTTAAATATTCAGGGGCACTAACCGATAGCTGTGCAGTTCACGGCCAAGCCCCTTCCACACCTATTGTGAAATAACTATTTGTCTTCATGCTAATGTGAGTAGGCAGCTTATGACTGAGGTGCTTGAGCTTGATGAGGCGTCTTCCACATTGTCAGCTGATCGTTGATGTGAAAAAGTTGTGTGTGATTACATAGAAACAAAGAACACAACACATGAAAGCAGTTTATGTTTGCTTTCTTGCTACTCGAGAGCAGAGTCTAGTGGTAAAACACAGTCATGTTAACCCTAAAGAGAAGCACTTATTCTTCCAGCATAAAATATATGCTTCCATTTAAGGTAACTTTAATGTGAAGCAAGGAGATAAACTATGTTTAGAACAGCTCCACAGAATGCTTGTTGTAGAATGGCCATTAACAGCTACCCTAATAAAAAGCACTTACTGCAGGCGAAACCAGTCAATGCTTTTGTTAGGGTTGCTGTTGTGACATGTAAAGACTCAATGAAAAGTAGTTGCTGTAATTCAAAAGAGAATCTATTAATTCTGTATGAAAAAAGAGTGCATGATTAGCTAGAAACAGCACATAACACATAAACGTATTTTATGTAGTCTTTCTTGGTACTCAAGAGCAGAGCCTAGTGGCAAAACACAGTTATGGCTACCCCAAAGATAAGCACTTATTCTTCCAGCAAAAAATGTATGCTTCCATTTAAGGTAACTTTAATGTGAAACTGGGAGAAAAACCATGTTCAGAAAAGCACCACAGAATGCTTGTTTTCAAATGGCCATGAACAGATACCCCAATAAAAAGCACTTACTGCAGAACAAACTAGTCAATGCTTTTGTTGGGGTTTCTGTTGTGACATGTAGGTAGATGTAGAGACTCGTTAAAAAGTGGTTGCTGTAATTCAATGCAGAATCAGACATCAACTTAATAGCACTTTCTGTGGCTTGATAAAAGAAGGGTGCTCAAGTTGAAGTAGAATTCAGCATGTTCTGGAAAGCTGAGAGCTATGGAAATTACCTATAACTAACAGAGTTAAGACTACCCCAAAGAGAAGCACTTATGAGCTATGGCCTCAAATAACGCTTTTCTTTGAATTAATCTTTCTATTGGCAAAAGAGGATAACACTGACTATCCGGTGATTTTTTGTTGCATAAGTCACGTCAAACTACACCAACAAGTAGCACTTACTGCATTATATAGACAAGTCAATGCTATTGTTAGGGTACCAATTGTGACAGGTTCGGTAGGGAAAAGGCCAGAGTTGGAGATCTCTGGTAAGGACTACTTACTGTTTTGGTAGAGAAAAGGCCACAGTCGTAGAGCTCTGGTAAAGACGACTTCCTGCTAACTCCATGATTTCCATCTTGTCTGGAGCCCATTCGTGTAGGTGGTAGTCCTCCAAGGAGTCTCATTAAAGTGAGTTTCTACCCTGGGACGCGCTCATTTTAAATATTCAGGGGCACTAACCGATAGCTGTGCAGTTCACGGCCAAGCCCCTTCCACACCTATTGTGAAATAACTATTTGTCTTCATGCTAATGTGAGTAGGCAGCTTATGACTGAGGTGCTTGAGCTTGATGAGGCGTCTTCCACATTGTCAGCTGATCGTTGATGTGAAAAAGTTGTGTGTGATTACATAGAAACAAAGAACACAACACATGAAAGCAGTTTATGTTTGCTTTCTTGCTACTCGAGAGCAGAGTCTAGTGGTAAAACACAGTTATGTTAACCCTAAAGAGAAGCACTTATTCTTCCAGCATAAAATATATGCTTCCATTTAAGGTAACTTTAATGTGAAGCAAGGAGATAAACTATGTTTAGAACAGCTCCACAGAATGCTTGTTGTAGAATGGCCATTAACAGCTACCCTAATAAAAAGCACTTACTGCAGGCGAAACCAGTCAATGCTTTTGTTAGGGTTGCTGTTGTGACATGTAAAGACTCAATGAAAAGTAGTTGCTGTAATTCAAAAGAGAATCTATTAATTCTGTATGAAAAAAGAGTGCATGATTAGCTAGAAACAGCACATAACACATAAACGTATTTTATGTAGTCTTTCTTGGTACTCAAGAGCAGAGCCTAGTGGCAAAACACAGTTATGGCTACCCCAAAGATAAGCACTTATTCTTCCAGCAAAAAATGTATGCTTCCATTTAAGGTAACTTTAATGTGAAACTGGGAGAAAAACCATGTTCAGAAAAGCACCACAGAATGCTTGTTTTCAAATGGCCATGAACAGATACCCCAATAAAAAGCACTTACTGCAGAACAAACTAGTCAATGCTTTTGTTGGGGTTTCTGTTGTGACATGTAGGTAGATGTAGAGACTCGTTAAAAAGTGGTTGCTGTAATTCAATGCAGAATCAGACATCAACTTAATAGCACTTTCTGTGGCTTGATAAAAGAAGGGTGCTCAAGTTGAAGTAGAATTCAGCATGTTCTGGAAAGCTGAGAGCTATGGAAATTACCTATAACTAACAGAGTTAAGACTACCCCAAAGAGAAGCACTTATGAGCTATGGCCTCAAATAACGCTTTTCTTTGAATTAATCTTTCTATTGGCAAAAGAGGATAACACTGACTATCCGGTGATTTTTTTGTTGCATAAGTCACGTCAAACTACACCAACAAGTAGCACTTACTGCATTATATAGACAAGTCAATGCTATTGTTAGGGTACCAATTGTGACAGGTTCGGTAGGGAAAAGGCCAGAGTTGGAGATCTCTGGTAAGGACTACTTACTGTTTTGGTAGAGAAAAGGCCACAGTCGTAGAGCTCTGGTAAAGACGACTTCCTGCTAACTCCATGATTTCCATCTTGTCTGGAGCCCATTCGTGTAGGTGGTAGTCCTCCAAGGAGTCTCATTAAAGTGAGTTTCTACCCTGGGACGCGCTCATTTTAAATATTCAGGGGCACTAACCGATAGCTGTGCAGTTCACGGCCAAGCCCCTTCCACACCTATTGTGAAATAACTATTTGTCTTCATGCTAATGTGAGTAGGCAGCTTATGACTGAGGTGCTTGAGCTTGATGAGGCGTCTTCCACATTGTCAGCTGATCGTTGATGTGAAAAAGTTGTGTGTGATTACATAGAAACAAAGAACACAACACATGAAAGCAGTTTATGTTTGCTTTCTTGCTACTCGAGAGCAGAGTCTAGTGGTAAAACACAGTCATGTTAACCCTAAAGAGAAGCACTTATTCTTCCAGCATAAAATATATGCTTCCATTTAAGGTAACTTTAATGTGAAGCAAGGAGATAAACTATGTTTAGAACAGCTCCACAGAATGCTTGTTGTAGAATGGCCATTAACAGCTACCCTAATAAAAAGCACTTACTGCAGGCGAAACCAGTCAATGCTTTTGTTAGGGTTGCTGTTGTGACATGTAAAGACTCAATGAAAAGTAGTTGCTGTAATTCAAAAGAGAATCTATTAATTCTGTATGAAAAAAGAGTGCATGATTAGCTAGAAACAGCACATAACACATAAACGTATTTTATGTAGTCTTTCTTGGTACTCAAGAGCAGAGCCTAGTGGCAAAACACAGTTATGGCTACCCCAAAGATAAGCACTTATTCTTCCAGCAAAAAATGTATGCTTCCATTTAAGGTAACTTTAATGTGAAACTGGGAGAAAAACCATGTTCAGAAAAGCACCACAGAATGCTTGTTTTCAAATGGCCATGAACAGATACCCCAATAAAAAGCACTTACTGCAGAACAAACTAGTCAATGCTTTTGTTGGGGTTTCTGTTGTGACATGTAGGTAGATGTAGAGACTCGTTAAAAAGTGGTTGCTGTAATTCAATGCAGAATCAGACATCAACTTAATAGCACTTTCTGTGGCTTGATAAAAGAAGGGTGCTCAAGTTGAAGTAGAATTCAGCATGTTCTGGAAAGCTGAGAGCTATGGAAATTACCTATAACTAACAGAGTTAAGACTACCCCAAAGAGAAGCACTTATGAGCTATGGCCTCAAATAACGCTTTTCTTTGAATTAATCTTTCTATTGGCAAAAGAGGATAACACTGACTATCCGGTGATTTTTTTGTTGCATAAGTCACGTCAAACTACACCAACAAGTAGCACTTACTGCATTATATAGACAAGTCAATGCTATTGTTAGGGTACCAATTGTGACAGGTTCGGTAGGGAAAAGGCCAGAGTTGGAGATCTCTGGTAAGGACTACTTACTGTTTTGGTAGAGAAAAGGCCACAGTCGTAGAGCTCTGGTAAAGACGACTTCCTGCTAACTCCATGATTTCCATCTTGTCTGGAGCCCATTCGTGTAGGTGGTAGTCCTCCAAGGAGTCTCATTAAAGTGAGTTTCTACCCTGGGACGCGCTCATTTTAAATATTCAGGGGCACTAACCGATAGCTGTGCAGTTCACGGCCAAGCCCCTTCCACACCTATTGTGAAATAACTATTTGTCTTCATGCTAATGTGAGTAGGCAGCTTATGACTGAGGTGCTTGAGCTTGATGAGGCGTCTTCCACATTGTCAGCTGATCGTTGATGTGAAAAAGTTGTGTGTGATTACATAGAAACAAAGAACACAACACATGAAAGCAGTTTATGTTTGCTTTCTTGCTACTCGAGAGCAGAGTCTAGTGGTAAAACACAGTTATGTTAACCCTAAAGAGAAGCACTTATTCTTCCAGCATAAAATATATGCTTCCATTTAAGGTAACTTTAATGTGAAGCAAGGAGATAAACTATGTTTAGAACAGCTCCACAGAATGCTTGTTGTAGAATGGCCATTAACAGCTACCCTAATAAAAAGCACTTACTGCAGGCGAAACCAGTCAATGCTTTTGTTAGGGTTGCTGTTGTGACATGTAAAGACTCAATGAAAAGTAGTTGCTGTAATTCAAAAGAGAATCTATTAATTCTGTATGAAAAAAGAGTGCATGATTAGCTAGAAACAGCACATAACACATAAACGTATTTTATGTAGTCTTTCTTGGTACTCAAGAGCAGAGCCTAGTGGCAAAACACAGTTATGGCTACCCCAAAGATAAGCACTTATTCTTCCAGCAAAAAATGTATGCTTCCATTTAAGGTAACTTTAATGTGAAACTGGGAGAAAAACCATGTTCAGAAAAGCACCACAGAATGCTTGTTTTCAAATGGCCATGAACAGATACCCCAATAAAAAGCACTTACTGCAGAACAAACCAGTCAATGCTTTTGTTGGGGTTTCTGTTGTGACATGTAGGTAGATGTAGAGACTCGTTAAAAAGTGGTTGCTGTAATTCAATGCAGAATCAGACATCAACTTAATAGCACTTTCTGTGGCTTGATAAAAGAAGGGTGCTCAAGTTGAAGTAGAATTCAGCATGTTCTGGAAAGCTGAGAGCTATGGAAATTACCTATAACTAACAGAGTTAAGACTACCCCAAAGAGAAGCACTTATGAGCTATGGCCTCAAATAACGCTTTTCTTTGAATTAATCTTTCTATTGGCAAAAGAGGATAACACTGACTATCCGGTGATTTTTTGTTGCATAAGTCACGTCAAACTACACCAACAAGTAGCACTTACTGCATTATATAGACAAGTCAATGCTATTGTTAGGGTACCAATTGTGACAGGTTCGGTAGGGAAAAGGCCAGAGTTGGAGATCTCTGGTAAGGACTACTTACTGTTTTGGTAGAGAAAAGGCCACAGTCGTAGAGCTCTGGTAAAGACGACTTCCTGCTAACTCCATGATTTCCATCTTGTCTGGAGCCCATTCGTGTAGGTGGTAGTCCTCCAAGGAGTCTCATTAAAGTGAGTTTCTACCCTGGGACGCGCTCATTTTAAATATTCAGGGGCACTAACCGATAGCTGTGCAGTTCACGGCCAAGCCCCTTCCACACCTATTGTGAAATAACTATTTGTCTTCATGCTAATGTGAGTAGGCAGCTTATGACTGAGGTGCTTGAGCTTGATGAGGCGTCTTCCACATTGTCAGCTGATCGTTGATGTGAAAAAGTTGTGTGTGATTACATAGAAACAAAGAACACAACACATGAAAGCAGTTTATGTTTGCTTTCTTGCTACTCGAGAGCAGAGTCTAGTGGTAAAACACAGTCATGTTAACCCTAAAGAGAAGCACTTATTCTTCCAGCATAAAATATATGCTTCCATTTAAGGTAACTTTAATGTGAAGCAAGGAGATAAACTATGTTTAGAACAGCTCCACAGAATGCTTGTTGTAGAATGGCCATTAACAGCTACCCTAATAAAAAGCACTTACTGCAGGCGAAACCAGTCAATGCTTTTGTTAGGGTTGCTGTTGTGACATGTAAAGACTCAATGAAAAGTAGTTGCTGTAATTCAAAAGAGAATCTATTAATTCTGTATGAAAAAAGAGTGCATGATTAGCTAGAAACAGCACATAACACATAAACGATTTTATGTAGTCTTTCTTGGTACTCAAGAGCAGAGCCTAGTGGCAAAACACAGTTATGGCTACCCCAAAGATAAGCACTTATTCTTCCAGCAAAAAATGTATGCTTCCATTTAAGGTAACTTTAATGTGAAACTGGGAGAAAAACCATGTTCAGAAAAGCACCACAGAATGCTTGTTTTCAAATGGCCATGAACAGATACCCCAATAAAAAGCACTTACTGCAGAACAAACCAGTCAATGCTTTTGTTGGGGTTTCTGTTGTGACATGTAGGTAGATGTAGAGACTCGTTAAAAAGTGGTTGCTGTAATTCAATGCAGAATCAGACATCAACTTAATAGCACTTTCTGTGGCTTGATAAAAGAAGGGTGCTCAAGTTGAAGTAGAATTCAGCATGTTCTGGAAAGCTGAGAGCTATGGAAATTACCTATAACTAACAGAGTTAAGACTACCCCAAAGAGAAGCACTTATGAGCTATGGCCTCAAATAACGCTTTTCTTTGAATTAATCTTTCTATTGGCAAAAGAGGATAACACTGACTATCCGGTGATTTTTTTGTTGCATAAGTCACGTCAAACTACACCAACAAGTAGCACTTACTGCATTATATAGACAAGTCAATGCTATTGTTAGGGTACCAATTGTGACAGGTTCGGTAGGGAAAAGGCCAGAGTTGGAGATCTCTGGTAAGGACTACTTACTGTTTTGGTAGAGAAAAGGCCACAGTCGTAGAGCTCTGGTAAAGACGACTTCCTGCTAACTCCATGATTTCCATCTTGTCTGGAGCCCATTCGTGTAGGTGGTAGTCCTCCAAGGAGTCTCATTAAAGTGAGTTTCTACCCTGGGACGCGCTCATTTTAAATATTCAGGGGCACTAACCGATAGCTGTGCAGTTCACGGCCAAGCCCCTTCCACACCTATTGTGAAATAACTATTTGTCTTCATGCTAATGTGAGTAGGCAGCTTATGACTGAGGTGCTTGAGCTTGATGAGGCGTCTTCCACATTGTCAGCTGATCGTTGATGTGAAAAAGTTGTGTGTGATTACATAGAAACAAAGAACACAACACATGAAAGCAGTTTATGTTTGCTTTCTTGCTACTCGAGAGCAGAGTCTAGTGGTAAAACACAGTTATGTTAACCCTAAAGAGAAGCACTTATTCTTCCAGCATAAAATATATGCTTCCATTTAAGGTAACTTTAATGTGAAGCAAGGAGATAAACTATGTTTAGAACAGCTCCACAGAATGCTTGTTGTAGAATGGCCATTAACAGCTACCCTAATAAAAAGCACTTACTGCAGGCGAAACCAGTCAATGCTTTTGTTAGGGTTGCTGTTGTGACATGTAAAGACTCAATGAAAAGTAGTTGCTGTAATTCAAAAGAGAATCTATTAATTCTGTATGAAAAAAGAGTGCATGATTAGCTAGAAACAGCACATAACACATAAACGTATTTTATGTAGTCTTTCTTGGTACTCAAGAGCAGAGCCTAGTGGCAAAACACAGTTATGGCTACCCCAAAGATAAGCACTTATTCTTCCAGCAAAAAATGTATGCTTCCATTTAAGGTAACTTTAATGTGAAACTGGGAGAAAAACCATGTTCAGAAAAGCACCACAGAATGCTTGTTTTCAAATGGCCATGAACAGATACCCCAATAAAAAGCACTTACTGCAGAACAAACTAGTCAATGCTTTTGTTGGGGTTTCTGTTGTGACATGTAGGTAGATGTAGAGACTCGTTAAAAAGTGGTTGCTGTAATTCAATGCAGAATCAGACATCAACTTAATAGCACTTTCTGTGGCTTGATAAAAGAAGGGTGCTCAAGTTGAAGTAGAATTCAGCATGTTCTGGAAAGCTGAGAGCTATGGAAATTACCTATAACTAACAGAGTTAAGACTACCCCAAAGAGAAGCACTTATGAGCTATGGCCTCAAATAACGCTTTTCTTTGAATTAATCTTTCTATTGGCAAAAGAGGATAACACTGACTATCCGGTGATTTTTTTGTTGCATAAGTCACGTCAAACTACACCAACAAGTAGCACTTACTGCATTATATAGACAAGTCAATGCTATTGTTAGGGTACCAATTGTGACAGGTTCGGTAGGGAAAAGGCCAGAGTTGGAGATCTCTGGTAAGGACTACTTACTGTTTTGGTAGAGAAAAGGCCACAGTCGTAGAGCTCTGGTAAAGACGACTTCCTGCTAACTCCATGATTTCCATCTTGTCTGGAGCCCATTCGTGTAGGTGGTAGTCCTCCAAGGAGTCTCATTAAAGTGAGTTTCTACCCTGGGACGCGCTCATTTTAAATATTCAGGGGCACTAACCGATAGCTGTGCAGTTCACGGCCAAGCCCCTTCCACACCTATTGTGAAATAACTATTTGTCTTCATGCTAATGTGAGTAGGCAGCTTATGACTGAGGTGCTTGAGCTTGATGAGGCGTCTTCCACATTGTCAGCTGATCGTTGATGTGAAAAAGTTGTGTGTGATTACATAGAAACAAAGAACACAACACATGAAAGCAGTTTATGTTTGCTTTCTTGCTACTCGAGAGCAGAGTCTAGTGGTAAAACACAGTTATGTTAACCCTAAAGAGAAGCACTTATTCTTCCAGCATAAAATATATGCTTCCATTTAAGGTAACTTTAATGTGAAGCAAGGAGATAAACTATGTTTAGAACAGCTCCACAGAATGCTTGTTGTAGAATGGCCATTAACAGCTACCCTAATAAAAAGCACTTACTGCAGGCGAAACCAGTCAATGCTTTTGTTAGGGTTGCTGTTGTGACATGTAAAGACTCAATGAAAAGTAGTTGCTGTAATTCAAAAGAGAATCTATTAATTCTGTATGAAAAAAGAGTGCATGATTAGCTAGAAACAGCACATAACACATAAACGTATTTTATGTAGTCTTTCTTGGTACTCAAGAGCAGAGCCTAGTGGCAAAACACAGTTATGGCTACCCCAAAGATAAGCACTTATTCTTCCAGCAAAAAATGTATGCTTCCATTTAAGGTAACTTTAATGTGAAACTGGGAGAAAAACCATGTTCAGAAAAGCACCACAGAATGCTTGTTTTCAAATGGCCATGAACAGATACCCCAATAAAAAGCACTTACTGCAGAACAAACCAGTCAATGCTTTTGTTGGGGTTTCTGTTGTGACATGTAGGTAGATGTAGAGACTCGTTAAAAAGTGGTTGCTGTAATTCAATGCAGAATCAGACATCAACTTAATAGCACTTTCTGTGGCTTGATAAAAGAAGGGTGCTCAAGTTGAAGTAGAATTCAGCATGTTCTGGAAAGCTGAGAGCTATGGAAATTACCTATAACTAACAGAGTTAAGACTACCCCAAAGAGAAGCACTTATGAGCTATGGCCTCAAATAACGCTTTTCTTTGAATTAATCTTTCTATTGGCAAAAGAGGATAACACTGACTATCCGGTGATTTTTTGTTGCATAAGTCACGTCAAACTACACCAACAAGTAGCACTTACTGCATTATATAGACAAGTCAATGCTATTGTTAGGGTACCAATTGTGACAGGTTCGGTAGGGAAAAGGCCAGAGTTGGAGATCTCTGGTAAGGACTACTTACTGTTTTGGTAGAGAAAAGGCCACAGTCGTAGAGCTCTGGTAAAGACGACTTCCTGCTAACTCCATGATTTCCATCTTGTCTGGAGCCCATTCGTGTAGGTGGTAGTCCTCCAAGGAGTCTCATTAAAGTGAGTTTCTACCCTGGGACGCGCTCATTTTAAATATTCAGGGGCACTAACCGATAGCTGTGCAGTTCACGGCCAAGCCCCTTCCACACCTATTGTGAAATAACTATTTGTCTTCATGCTAATGTGAGTAGGCAGCTTATGACTGAGGTGCTTGAGCTTGATGAGGCGTCTTCCACATTGTCAGCTGATCGTTGATGTGAAAAAGTTGTGTGTGATTACATAGAAACAAAGAACACAACACATGAAAGCAGTTTATGTTTGCTTTCTTGCTACTCGAGAGCAGAGTCTAGTGGTAAAACACAGTTATGTTAACCCTAAAGAGAAGCACTTATTCTTCCAGCATAAAATATATGCTTCCATTTAAGGTAACTTTAATGTGAAGCAAGGAGATAAACTATGTTTAGAACAGCTCCACAGAATGCTTGTTGTAGAATGGCCATTAACAGCTACCCTAATAAAAAGCACTTACTGCAGGCGAAACCAGTCAATGCTTTTGTTAGGGTTGCTGTTGTGACATGTAAAGACTCAATGAAAAGTAGTTGCTGTAATTCAAAAGAGAATCTATTAATTCTGTATGAAAAAAGAGTGCATGATTAGCTAGAAACAGCACATAACACATAAACGTATTTTATGTAGTCTTTCTTGGTACTCAAGAGCAGAGCCTAGTGGCAAAACACAGTTATGGCTACCCCAAAGATAAGCACTTATTCTTCCAGCAAAAAATGTATGCTTCCATTTAAGGTAACTTTAATGTGAAACTGGGAGAAAAACCATGTTCAGAAAAGCACCACAGAATGCTTGTTTTCAAATGGCCATGAACAGATACCCCAATAAAAAGCACTTACTGCAGAACAAACTAGTCAATGCTTTTGTTGGGGTTTCTGTTGTGACATGTAGGTAGATGTAGAGACTCGTTAAAAAGTGGTTGCTGTAATTCAATGCAGAATCAGACATCAACTTAATAGCACTTTCTGTGGCTTGATAAAAGAAGGGTGCTCAAGTTGAAGTAGAATTCAGCATGTTCTGGAAAGCTGAGAGCTATGGAAATTACCTATAACTAACAGAGTTAAGACTACCCAAAGAGAAGCACTTATGAGCTATGGCCTCAAATAACGCTTTTCTTTGAATTAATCTTTCTATTGGCAAAAGAGGATAACACTGACTATCCGGTGATTTTTTGTTGCATAAGTCACGTCAAACTACACCAACAAGTAGCACTTACTGCATTATATAGACAAGTCAATGCTATTGTTAGGGTACCAATTGTGACAGGTTCGGTAGGGAAAAGGCCAGAGTTGGAGATCTCTGGTAAGGACTACTTACTGTTTTGGTAGAGAAAAGGCCACAGTCGTAGAGCTCTGGTAAAGACGACTTCCTGCTAACTCCATGATTTCCATCTTGTCTGGAGCCCATTCGTGTAGGTGGTAGTCCTCCAAGGAGTCTCATTAAAGTGAGTTTCTACCCTGGGACGCGCTCATTTTAAATATTCAGGGGCACTAACCGATAGCTGTGCAGTTCACGGCCAAGCCCCTTCCACACCTATTGTGAAATAACTATTTGTCTTCATGCTAATGTGAGTAGGCAGCTTATGACTGAGGTGCTTGAGCTTGATGAGGCGTCTTCCACATTGTCAGCTGATCGTTGATGTGAAAAAGTTGTGTGTGATTACATAGAAACAAAGAACACAACACATGAAAGCAGTTTATGTTTGCTTTCTTGCTACTCGAGAGCAGAGTCTAGTGGTAAAACACAGTCATGTTAACCCTAAAGAGAAGCACTTATTCTTCCAGCATAAAATATATGCTTCCATTTAAGGTAACTTTAATGTGAAGCAAGGAGATAAACTATGTTTAGAACAGCTCCACAGAATGCTTGTTGTAGAATGGCCATTAACAGCTACCCTAATAAAAAGCACTTACTGCAGGCGAAACCAGTCAATGCTTTTGTTAGGGTTGCTGTTGTGACATGTAAAGACTCAATGAAAAGTAGTTGCTGTAATTCAAAAGAGAATCTATTAATTCTGTATGAAAAAAGAGTGCATGATTAGCTAGAAACAGCACATAACACATAAACGTATTTTATGTAGTCTTTCTTGGTACTCAAGAGCAGAGCCTAGTGGCAAAACACAGTTATGGCTACCCCAAAGATAAGCACTTATTCTTCCAGCAAAAAATGTATGCTTCCATTTAAGGTAACTTTAATGTGAAACTGGGAGAAAAACCATGTTCAGAAAAGCACCACAGAATGCTTGTTTTCAAATGGCCATGAACAGATACCCCAATAAAAAGCACTTACTGCAGAACAAACTAGTCAATGCTTTTGTTGGGGTTTCTGTTGTGACATGTAGGTAGATGTAGAGACTCGTTAAAAAGTGGTTGCTGTAATTCAATGCAGAATCAGACATCAACTTAATAGCACTTTCTGTGGCTTGATAAAAGAAGGGTGCTCAAGTTGAAGTAGAATTCAGCATGTTCTGGAAAGCTGAGAGCTATGGAAATTACCTATAACTAACAGAGTTAAGACTACCCAAAGAGAAGCACTTATGAGCTATGGCCTCAAATAACGCTTTTCTTTGAATTAATCTTTCTATTGGCAAAAGAGGATAACACTGACTATCCGGTGATTTTTTGTTGCATAAGTCACGTCAAACTACACCAACAAGTAGCACTTACTGCATTATATAGACAAGTCAATGCTATTGTTAGGGTACCAATTGTGACAGGTTCGGTAGGGAAAAGGCCAGAGTTGGAGATCTCTGGTAAGGACTACTTACTGTTTTGGTAGAGAAAAGGCCACAGTCGTAGAGCTCTGGTAAAGACGACTTCCTGCTAACTCCATGATTTCCATCTTGTCTGGAGCCCATTCGTGTAGGTGGTAGTCCTCCAAGGAGTCTCATTAAAGTGAGTTTCTACCCTGGGACGCGCTCATTTTAAATATTCAGGGGCACTAACCGATAGCTGTGCAGTTCACGGCCAAGCCCCTTCCACACCTATTGTGAAATAACTATTTGTCTTCATGCTAATGTGAGTAGGCAGCTTATGACTGAGGTGCTTGAGCTTGATGAGGCGTCTTCCACATTGTCAGCTGATCGTTGATGTGAAAAAGTTGTGTGTGATTACATAGAAACAAAGAACACAACACATGAAAGCAGTTTATGTTTGCTTTCTTGTACTCTAGTGGTAAAACACAGAGCAGAGAAGCACTTATTCTAGTGGGTAAAACACAGTTATGGCTACCCCTAAAGACTTACTGCAAGCACTTATTCTTCCAGCAAAAAATGTATGCTTCCATTTAAGGTAACTTTAATGTGAAACTGGGAGAAAAACCATGTTCAGAAAAGCACCACAGAATGCTTGTTTTCAAATGGCCATGAACAGATACCCCAATAAAAAGCACTTACTGCAGAACAAACTAGTCAATGCTTTTGTTGGGGTTTCTGTTGTGACATGTAGGTAGATGTAGAGACTCGTTAAAAAGTGGTTGCTGTAATTCAATGCAGAATCAGACATCAACTTAATAGCACTTTCTGTGGCTTGATAAAAGAAGGGTGCTCAAGTTGAAGTAGAATTCAGCATGTTCTGGAAAGCTGAGAGCTATGGAAATTACCTATAACTAACAGAGTTAAGACTACCCCAAAGAGAAGCACTTATGAGCTATGGCCTCAAATAACGCTTTTCTTTGAATTAATCTTTCTATTGGCAAAAGAGGATAACACTGACTATCCGGTGATTTTTTGTTGCATAAGTCACGTCAAACTACACCAACAAGTAGCACTTACTGCATTATATAGACAAGTCAATGCTATTGTTAGGGTACCAATTGTGACAGGTTCGGTAGGGAAAAGGCCAGAGTTGGAGATCTCTGGTAAGGACTACTTACTGTTTTGGTAGAGAAAAGGCCACAGTCGTAGAGCTCTGGTAAAGACGACTTCCTGCTAACTCCATGATTTCCATCTTGTCTGGAGCCCATTCGTGTAGGTGGTAGTCCTCCAAGGAGTCTCATTAAAGTGAGTTTCTACCCTGGGACGCGCTCATTTTAAATATTCAGGGGCACTAACCGATAGCTGTGCAGTTCACGGCCAAGCCCCTTCCACACCTATTGTGAAATAACTATTTGTCTTCATGCTAATGTGAGTAGGCAGCTTATGACTGAGGTGCTTGAGCTTGATGAGGCGTCTTCCACATTGTCAGCTGATCGTTGATGTGAAAAAGTTGTGTGTGATTACATAGAAACAAAGAACACAACACATGAAAGCAGTTTATGTTTGCTTTCTTGCTACTCGAGAGCAGAGTCTAGTGGTAAAACACAGTTATGTTAACCCTAAAGAGAAGCACTTATTCTTCCAGCATAAAATATATGCTTCCATTTAAGGTAACTTTAATGTGAAGCAAGGAGATAAACTATGTTTAGAACAGCTCCACAGAATGCTTGTTGTAGAATGGCCATTAACAGCTACCCTAATAAAAAGCACTTACTGCAGGCGAAACCAGTCAATGCTTTTGTTAGGGTTGCTGTTGTGACATGTAAAGACTCAATGAAAAGTAGTTGCTGTAATTCAAAAGAGAATCTATTAATTCTGTATGAAAAAAGAGTGCATGATTAGCTAGAAACAGCACATAACACATAAACGTATTTTATGTAGTCTTTCTTGGTACTCAAGAGCAGAGCCTAGTGGCAAAACACAGTTATGGCTACCCCAAAGATAAGCACTTATTCTTCCAGCAAAAAATGTATGCTTCCATTTAAGGTAACTTTAATGTGAAACTGGGAGAAAAACCATGTTCAGAAAAGCACCACAGAATGCTTGTTTTCAAATGGCCATGAACAGATACCCCAATAAAAAGCACTTACTGCAGAACAAACTAGTCAATGCTTTTGTTGGGGTTTCTGTTGTGACATGTAGGTAGATGTAGAGACTCGTTAAAAAGTGGTTGCTGTAATTCAATGCAGAATCAGACATCAACTTAATAGCACTTTCTGTGGCTTGATAAAAGAAGGGTGCTCAAGTTGAAGTAGAATTCAGCATGTTCTGGAAAGCTGAGAGCTATGGAAATTACCTATAACTAACAGAGTTAAGACTACCCCAAAGAGAAGCACTTATGAGCTATGGCCTCAAATAACGCTTTTCTTTGAATTAATCTTTCTATTGGCAAAAGAGGATAACACTGACTATCCGGTGATTTTTTTGTTGCATAAGTCACGTCAAACTACACCAACAAGTAGCACTTACTGCATTATATAGACAAGTCAATGCTATTGTTAGGGTACCAATTGTGACAGGTTCGGTAGGGAAAAGGCCAGAGTTGGAGATCTCTGGTAAGGACTACTTACTGTTTTGGTAGAGAAAAGGCCACAGTCGTAGAGCTCTGGTAAAGACGACTTCCTGCTAACTCCATGATTTCCATCTTGTCTGGAGCCCATTCGTGTAGGTGGTAGTCCTCCAAGGAGTCTCATTAAAGTGAGTTTCTACCCTGGGACGCGCTCATTTTAAATATTCAGGGGCACTAACCGATAGCTGTGCAGTTCACGGCCAAGCCCCTTCCACACCTATTGTGAAATAACTATTTGTCTTCATGCTAATGTGAGTAGGCAGCTTATGACTGAGGTGCTTGAGCTTGATGAGGCGTCTTCCACATTGTCAGCTGATCGTTGATGTGAAAAAGTTGTGTGTGATTACATAGAAACAAAGAACACAACACATGAAAGCAGTTTATGTTTGCTTTCTTGCTACTCGAGAGCAGAGTCTAGTGGTAAAACACAGTCATGTTAACCCTAAAGAGAAGCACTTATTCTTCCAGCATAAAATATATGCTTCCATTTAAGGTAACTTTAATGTGAAGCAAGGAGATAAACTATGTTTAGAACAGCTCCACAGAATGCTTGTTGTAGAATGGCCATTAACAGCTACCCTAATAAAAAGCACTTACTGCAGGCGAAACCAGTCAATGCTTTTGTTAGGGTTGCTGTTGTGACATGTAAAGACTCAATGAAAAGTAGTTGCTGTAATTCAAAAGAGAATCTATTAATTCTGTATGAAAAAAGAGTGCATGATTAGCTAGAAACAGCACATAACACATAAACAATTTTATGTAGTCTTTCTTGGTACTCAAGAGCAGAGCCTAGTGGCAAAACACAGTTATGGCTACCCCAAAGATAAGCACTTATTCTTCCAGCAAAAAATGTATGCTTCCATTTAAGGTAACTTTAATGTGAAACTGGGAGAAAAACCATGTTCAGAAAAGCACCACAGAATGCTTGTTTTCAAATGGCCATGAACAGATACCCCAATAAAAAGCACTTACTGCAGAACAAACCAGTCAATGCTTTTGTTGGGGTTTCTGTTGTGACATGTAGGTAGATGTAGAGACTCGTTAAAAAGTGGTTGCTGTAATTCAATGCAGAATCAGACATCAACTTAATAGCACTTTCTGTGGCTTGATAAAAGAAGGGTGCTCAAGTTGAAGTAGAATTCAGCATGTTCTGGAAAGCTGAGAGCTATGGAAATTACCTATAACTAACAGAGTTAAGACTACCCCAAAGAGAAGCACTTATGAGCTATGGCCTCAAATAACGCTTTTCTTTGAATTAATCTTTCTATTGGCAAAAGAGGATAACACTGACTATCCGGTGATTTTTTTGTTGCATAAGTCACGTCAAACTACACCAACAAGTAGCACTTACTGCATTATATAGACAAGTCAATGCTATTGTTAGGGTACCAATTGTGACAGGTTCGGTAGGGAAAAGGCCAGAGTTGGAGATCTCTGGTAAGGACTACTTACTGTTTTGGTAGAGAAAAGGCCACAGTCGTAGAGCTCTGGTAAAGACGACTTCCTGCTAACTCCATGATTTCCATCTTGTCTGGAGCCCATTCGTGTAGGTGGTAGTCCTCCAAGGAGTCTCATTAAAGTGAGTTTCTACCCTGGGACGCGCTCATTTTAAATATTCAGGGGCACTAACCGATAGCTGTGCAGTTCACGGCCAAGCCCCTTCCACACCTATTGTGAAATAACTATTTGTCTTCATGCTAATGTGAGTAGGCAGCTTATGACTGAGGTGCTTGAGCTTGATGAGGCGTCTTCCACATTGTCAGCTGATCGTTGATGTGAAAAAGTTGTGTGTGATTACATAGAAACAAAGAACACAACACATGAAAGCAGTTTATGTTTGCTTTCTTGCTACTCGAGAGCAGAGTCTAGTGGTAAAACACAGTTATGTTAACCCTAAAGAGAAGCACTTATTCTTCCAGCATAAAATATATGCTTCCATTTAAGGTTTGCTTTCTTGCTACTCGAGAGCAGAGTCTAGTGGTAAAACACAGTCATGTTAACCCTAAAGAGAAGCACTTATTCTTCCAGCATAAAATATATGCTTCCATTTTAATGTGAAGCAAGGAGATAAACTATGTTTAGAACAGCTCCACAGAATGCTTGTTGTAGAATGGCCATTAACAGCTACCCTAATAAAAAGCACTTACTGCAGGCGAAACCAGTCAATGCTTTTGTTAGGGTTGCTGTTGTGACATGTAAAGACTCAATGAAAAGTAGTTGCTGTAATTCAAAAGAGAATCTATTAATTCTGTATGAAAAAAGAGTGCATGATTAGCTAGAAACAGCACATAACACATAAACGTATTTTATGTAGTCTTTCTTGGTACTCAAGAGCAGAGCCTAGTGGCAAAACACAGTTATGGCTACCCCAAAGATAAGCACTTATTCTTCCAGCAAAAAATGTATGCTTCCATTTAAGGTAACTTTAATGTGAAACTGGGAGAAAAACCATGTTCAGAAAAGCACCACAGAATGCTTGTTTTCAAATGGCCATGAACAGATACCCCAATAAAAAGCACTTACTGCAGAACAAACTAGTCAATGCTTTTGTTGGGGTTTCTGTTGTGACATGTAGGTAGATGTAGAGACTCGTTAAAAAGTGGTTGCTGTAATTCAATGCAGAATCAGACATCAACTTAATAGCACTTTCTGTGGCTTGATAAAAGAAGGGTGCTCAAGTTGAAGTAGAATTCAGCATGTTCTGGAAAGCTGAGAGCTATGGAAATTACCTATAACTAACAGAGTTAAGACTACCCCAAAGAGAAGCACTTATGAGCTATGGCCTCAAATAACGCTTTTCTTTGAATTAATCTTTCTATTGGCAAAAGAGGATAACACTGACTATCCGGTGATTTTTTGTTGCATAAGTCACGTCAAACTACACCAACAAGTAGCACTTACTGCATTATATAGACAAGTCAATGCTATTGTTAGGGTACCAATTGTGACAGGTTCGGTAGGGAAAAGGCCAGAGTTGGAGATCTCTGGTAAGGACTACTTACTGTTTTGGTAGAGAAAAGGCCACAGTCGTAGAGCTCTGGTAAAGACGACTTCCTGCTAACTCCATGATTTCCATCTTGTCTGGAGCCCATTCGTGTAGGTGGTAGTCCTCCAAGGAGTCTCATTAAAGTGAGTTTCTACCCTGGGACGCGCTCATTTTAAATATTCAGGGGCACTAACCGATAGCTGTGCAGTTCACGGCCAAGCCCCTTCCACACCTATTGTGAAATAACTATTTGTCTTCATGCTAATGTGAGTAGGCAGCTTATGACTGAGGTGCTTGAGCTTGATGAGGCGTCTTCCACATTGTCAGCTGATCGTTGATGTGAAAAAGTTGTGTGTGATTACATAGAAACAAAGAACACAACACATGAAAGCAGTTTATGTTTGCTTTCTTGCTACTCGAGAGCAGAGTCTAGTGGTAAAACACAGTCATGTTAACCCTAAAGAGAAGCACTTATTCTTCCAGCATAAAATATATGCTTCCATTTAAGGTAACTTTAATGTGAAGCAAGGAGATAAACTATGTTTAGAACAGCTCCACAGAATGCTTGTTGTAGAATGGCCATTAACAGCTACCCTAATAAAAAGCACTTACTGCAGGCGAAACCAGTCAATGCTTTTGTTAGGGTTGCTGTTGTGACATGTAAAGACTCAATGAAAAGTAGTTGCTGTAATTCAAAAGAGAATCTATTAATTCTGTATGAAAAAAGAGTGCATGATTAGCTAGAAACAGCACATAACACATAAACGTATTTTATGTAGTCTTTCTTGGTACTCAAGAGCAGAGCCTAGTGGCAAAACACAGTTATGGCTACCCCAAAGATAAGCACTTATTCTTCCAGCAAAAAATGTATGCTTCCATTTAAGGTAACTTTAATGTGAAACTGGGAGAAAAACCATGTTCAGAAAAGCACCACAGAATGCTTGTTTTCAAATGGCCATGAACAGATACCCCAATAAAAAGCACTTACTGCAGAACAAACTAGTCAATGCTTTTGTTGGGGTTTCTGTTGTGACATGTAGGTAGATGTAGAGACTCGTTAAAAAGTGGTTGCTGTAATTCAATGCAGAATCAGACATCAACTTAATAGCACTTTCTGTGGCTTGATAAAAGAAGGGTGCTCAAGTTGAAGTAGAATTCAGCATGTTCTGGAAAGCTGAGAGCTATGGAAATTACCTATAACTAACAGAGTTAAGACTACCCCAAAGAGAAGCACTTATGAGCTATGGCCTCAAATAACGCTTTTCTTTGAATTAATCTTTCTATTGGCAAAAGAGGATAACACTGACTATCCGGTGATTTTTTGTTGCATAAGTCACGTCAAACTACACCAACAAGTAGCACTTACTGCATTATATAGACAAGTCAATGCTATTGTTAGGGTACCAATTGTGACAGGTTCGGTAGGGAGAAGGCCAGAGTTGGAGATCTCTGGTAAGGACTACTTACTGTTTTGGTAGAGAAAAGGCCACAGTCGTAGAGCTCTGGTAAAGACGACTTCCTGCTAACTCCATGATTTCCATCTTGTCTGGAGCCCATTCGTGTAGGTGGTAGTCCTCCAAGGAGTCTCATTAAAGTGAGTTTCTACCCTGGGGCGCGCTCATTTTAAATATTCAGGGGCACTAACTGATAGCTGTGCAGTTCACGGCCAAGCCCCTTCCACACCTATTGTGAAATAACTATTTGTCTTCATGCTAATGTGAGTAGGCAGCTTATGACTGAGGTGCTTGAGCTTGATGAGGCGTCTTCCACATTGTCAGCTGATCGTTGATGTGAAAAAGTTGTGTGTGATTACATAGAAACAAAGAACACAACACATGAAAGCAGTTTATGTTTGCTTTCTTGCTACTCGAGAGCAGAGTCTAGTGGTAAAACACAGTCATGTTAACCCTAAAGAGAAGCACTTATTCTTCCAGCATAAAATATATGCTTCCATTTAAGGTAACTTTAATGTGAAGCAAGGAGATAAACTATGTTTAGAACAGCTCCACAGAATGCTTGTTGTAGAATGGCCATTAACAGCTACCCTAATAAAAAGCACTTACTGCAGGCGAAACCAGTCAATGCTTTTGTTAGGGTTGCTGTTGTGACATGTAAAGACTCAATGAAAAGTAGTTGCTGTAATTCAAAAGAGAATCTATTAATTCTGTATGAAAAAAGAGTGCATGATTAGCTAGAAACAGCACATAACACATAAACGTATTTTATGTAGTCTTTCTTGGTACTCAAGAGCAGAGCCTAGTGGCAAAACACAGTTATGGCTACCCCAAAGATAAGCACTTATTCTTCCAGCAAAAAATGTATGCTTCCATTTAAGGTAACTTTAATGTGAAACTGGGAGAAAAACCATGTTCAGAAAAGCACCACAGAATGCTTGTTTTCAAATGGCCATGAACAGATACCCCAATAAAAAGCACTTACTGCAGAACAAACTAGTCAATGCTTTTGTTGGGGTTTCTGTTGTGACATGTAGGTAGATGTAGAGACTCGTTAAAAAGTGGTTGCTGTAATTCAATGCAGAATCAGACATCAACTTAATAGCACTTTCTGTGGCTTGATAAAAGAAGGGTGCTCAAGTTGAAGTAGAATTCAGCATGTTCTGGAAAGCTGAGAGCTATGGAAATTACCTATAACTAACAGAGTTAAGACTACCCCAAAGAGAAGCACTTATGAGCTATGGCCTCAAATAACGCTTTTCTTTGAATTAATCTTTCTATTGGCAAAAGAGGATAACACTGACTATCCGGTGATTTTTTGTTGCATAAGTCACGTCAAACTACACCAACAAGTAGCACTTACTGCATTATATAGACAAGTCAATGCTATTGTTAGGGTACCAATTGTGACAGGTTCGGTAGGGAGAAGGCCAGAGTTGGAGATCTCTGGTAAGGACTACTTACTGTTTTGGTAGAGAAAAGGCCACAGTCGTAGAGCTCTGGTAAAGACGACTTCCTGCTAACTCCATGATTTCCATCTTGTCTGGAGCCCATTCGTGTAGGTGGTAGTCCTCCAAGGAGTCTCATTAAAGTGAGTTTCTACCCTGGGACGCGCTCATTTTAAATATTCAGGGGCACTAACCGATAGCTGTGCAGTTCACGGCCAAGCCCCTTCCACACCTATTGTGAAATAACTATTTGTCTTCATGCTAATGTGAGTAGGCAGCTTATGACTGAGGTGCTTGAGCTTGATGAGGCGTCTTCCACATTGTCAGCTGATCGTTGATGTGAAAAAGTTGTGTGTGATTACATAGAAACAAAGAACACAACACATGAAAGCAGTTTATGTTTGCTTTCTTGCTACTCGAGAGCAGAGTCTAGTGGTAAAACACAGTCATGTTAACCCTAAAGAGAAGCACTTATTCTTCCAGCATAAAATATATGCTTCCATTTAAGGTAACTTTAATGTGAAGCAAGGAGATAAACTATGTTTAGAACAGCTCCACAGAATGCTTGTTGTAGAATGGCCATTAACAGCTACCCTAATAAAAAGCACTTACTGCAGGCGAAACCAGTCAATGCTTTTGTTAGGGTTGCTGTTGTGACATGTAAAGACTCAATGAAAAGTAGTTGCTGTAATTCAAAAGAGAATCTATTAATTCTGTATGAAAAAAGAGTGCATGATTAGCTAGAAACAGCACATAACACATAAACAATTTTATGTAGTCTTTCTTGGTACTCAAGAGCAGAGCCTAGTGGCAAAACACAGTTATGGCTACCCCAAAGATAAGCACTTATTCTTCCAGCAAAAAATGTATGCTTCCATTTAAGGTAACTTTAATGTGAAACTGGGAGAAAAACCATGTTCAGAAAAGCACCACAGAATGCTTGTTTTCAAATGGCCATGAACAGATACCCCAATAAAAAGCACTTACTGCAGAACAAACCAGTCAATGCTTTTGTTGGGGTTTCTGTTGTGACATGTAGGTAGATGTAGAGACTCGTTAAAAAGTGGTTGCTGTAATTCAATGCAGAATCAGACATCAACTTAATAGCACTTTCTGTGGCTTGATAAAAGAAGGGTGCTCAAGTTGAAGTAGAATTCAGCATGTTCTGGAAAGCTGAGAGCTATGGAAATTACCTATAACTAACAGAGTTAAGACTACCCCAAAGAGAAGCACTTATGAGCTATGGCCTCAAATAACGCTTTTCTTTGAATTAATCTTTCTATTGGCAAAAGAGGATAACACTGACTATCCGGTGATTTTTTGTTGCATAAGTCACGTCAAACTACACCAACAAGTAGCACTTACTGCATTATATAGACAAGTCAATGCTATTGTTAGGGTACCAATTGTGACAGGTTCGGTAGGGAAAAGGCCAGAGTTGGAGATCTCTGGTAAGGACTACTTACTGTTTTGGTAGAGAAAAGGCCACAGTCGTAGAGCTCTGGTAAAGACGACTTCCTGCTAACTCCATGATTTCCATCTTGTCTGGAGCCCATTCGTGTAGGTGGTAGTCCTCCAAGGAGTCTCATTAAAGTGAGTTTCTACCCTGGGACGCGCTCATTTTAAATATTCAGGGGCACTAACCGATAGCTGTGCAGTTCACGGCCAAGCCCCTTCCACACCTATTGTGAAATAACTATTTGTCTTCATGCTAATGTGAGTAGGCAGCTTATGACTGAGGTGCTTGAGCTTGATGAGGCGTCTTCCACATTGTCAGCTGATCGTTGATGTGAAAAAGTTGTGTGTGATTACATAGAAACAAAGAACACAACACATGAAAGCAGTTTATGTTTGCTTTCTTGCTACTCGAGAGCAGAGTCTAGTGGTAAAACACAGTCATGTTAACCCTAAAGAGAAGCACTTATTCTTCCAGCATAAAATATATGCTTCCATTTAAGGTAACTTTAATGTGAAGCAAGGAGATAAACTATGTTTAGAACAGCTCCACAGAATGCTTGTTGTAGAATGGCCATTAACAGCTACCCTAATAAAAAGCACTTACTGCAGGCGAAACCAGTCAATGCTTTTGTTAGGGTTGCTGTTGTGACATGTAAAGACTCAATGAAAAGTAGTTGCTGTAATTCAAAAGAGAATCTATTAATTCTGTATGAAAAAAGAGTGCATGATTAGCTAGAAACAGCACATAACACATAAACAATTTTATGTAGTCTTTCTTGGTACTCAAGAGCAGAGCCTAGTGGCAAAACACAGTTATGGCTACCCCAAAGATAAGCACTTATTCTTCCAGCAAAAAATGTATGCTTCCATTTAAGGTAACTTTAATGTGAAACTGGGAGAAAAACCATGTTCAGAAAAGCACCACAGAATGCTTGTTTTCAAATGGCCATGAACAGATACCCCAATAAAAAGCACTTACTGCAGAACAAACCAGTCAATGCTTTTGTTGGGGTTTCTGTTGTGACATGTAGGTAGATGTAGAGACTCGTTAAAAAGTGGTTGCTGTAATTCAATGCAGAATCAGACATCAACTTAATAGCACTTTCTGTGGCTTGATAAAAGAAGGGTGCTCAAGTTGAAGTAGAATTCAGCATGTTCTGGAAAGCTGAGAGCTATGGAAATTACCTATAACTAACAGAGTTAAGACTACCACAAAGAGAAGCACTTATGAGCTATGGCCTCAAATAACGCTTTTCTTTGAATTAATCTTTCTATTGGCAAAAGAGGATAACACTGACTATCCGTTGATTTTTTGTTGCATAAGTCACGTCAAACTACACCAACAAGTAGCACTTACTGCATTATATAGACAAGTCAATGCTATTGTTAGGGTACCAATTGTGACAGGTTCGGTAGGGAGAAGGCCAGAGTTGGAGATCTCTGGTAAGGACTACTTACTGTTTTGGTAGAGAAAAGGCCACAGTCGTAGAGCTCTGGTAAAGACGACTTCCTGCTAACTCCATGATTTCCATCTTGTCTGGAGCCCATTCGTGTAGGTGGTAGTCCTCCAAGGAGTCTCATTAAAGTGAGTTTCTACCCTGGGGCGCGCTCATTTTAAATATTCAGGGACACTAACTGATAGCTGTGCAGTTCACGGCCAAGCCCCTTCCACACCTATTGTGAAATAACTATTTGTCTTCATGCTAATGTGAGTAGGCAGCTTATGACTGAGGTGCTTGAGCTTGATGAGGCGTCTTCCACATTGTCAGCTGATCGTTGATGTGAAAAAGTTGTGTGTGATTACATAGAAACAAAGAACACAACACATGAAAGCAGTTTATGTTTGCTTTCTTGCTACTCGAGAGCAGAGTCTAGTGGTAAAACACAGTCATGTTAACCCTAAAGAGAAGCACTTATTCTTCCAGCATAAAATATATGCTTCCATTTAAGGTAACTTTAATGTGAAGCAAGGAGATAAACTATGTTTAGAACAGCTCCACAGAATGCTTGTTGTAGAATGGCCATTAACAGCTACCCTAATAAAAAGCACTTACTGCAGGCGAAACCAGTCAATGCTTTGGTTAGGGTTGCTGTTGTGACATGTAAAGACTCAATGAAAAGTAGTTGCTGTAATTCAAAAGAGAATCTATTAATTCTGTATGAAAAAAGAGTGCATGATTAGCTAGAAACAGCACATAACACATAAAACAAGTTTATGTAGTCTTTCTTGGTACTCAAGAGCAGAGCCTAGTGGCAAAACACAGTTATGGCTACCCCAAAGAGAAGCACTTATTCTTCCAGCAAAAAATGTATGCTTCCATTTAAGGTAACTTTAATGTGAAACTGGGAGAAAAACCATGTTCAGAAAAGCACCACAGAATGCTTGTTTTCAAATGGCCATGAACAGATACCCCAATAAAAAGCACTTACTGCAGAACAAACCAGTCAATGCTTTTGTTGGGGTTTCTGTTGTGACATGTAGGTAGATGTAGAGACTCGTTAAAAAGTGGTTGCTGTAATTCAATGCAGAATCAGACATCAACTTAATAGCACTTTCTGTGGCTTGATAAAAGAAGGGTGCTCAAGTTGAAGTAGAATTCAGCATGTTCTGGAAAGCTGAGAGCTATGGAAATTACCTATAACTAACAGAGTTAAGACTACCCAAAGAGAAGCACTTATGAGCTATGGCCTCAAATAACGCTTTTCTTTGAATTAATCTTTCTATTGGCAAAAGAGGATAACACTGACTATCCGGTGATTTTTTGTTGCATAAGTCACGTCAAACTACACCAACAAGTAGCACTTACTGCATTATATAGACAAGTCAATGCTATTGTTAGGGTACCAATTGTGACAGGTTCGGTAGGGAGAAGGCCAGAGTTGGAGATCTCTGGTAAGGACTACTTACTGTTTTGGTAGAGAAAAGGCCACAGTCGTAGAGCTCTGGTAAAGACGACTTCCTGCTAACTCCATGATTTCCATCTTGTCTGGAGCCCATTCGTGTAGGTGGTAGTCCTCCAAGGAGTCTCATTAAAGTGAGTTTCTACCCTGGGACGCGCTCATTTTAAATATTCAGGGACACTAACTGATAGCTGTGCAGTTCACGGCCAAGCCCCTTCCACACCTATTGTGAAATAACTATTTGTCTTCATGCTAATGTGAGTAGGCAGCTTATGACTGAGGTGCTTGAGCTTGATGAGGCGTCTTCCACATTGTCAGCTGATCGTTGATGTGAAAAAGTTGTGTGTGATTACATAGAAACAAAGAACACAACACATGAAAGCAGTTTATGTTTGCTTTCTTGCTACTCGAGAGCAGAGTCTAGTGGTAAAACACAGTCATGTTAACCCTAAAGAGAAGCACTTATTCTTCCAGCATAAAATATATGCTTCCATTTAAGGTAACTTTAATGTGAAGCAAGGAGATAAACTATGTTTAGAACAGCTCCACAGAATGCTTGTTGTAGAATGGCCATTAACAGCTACCCTAATAAAAAGCACTTACTGCAGGCGAAACCAGTCAATGCTTTGGTTAGGGTTGCTGTTGTGACATGTAAAGACTCAATGAAAAGTAGTTGCTGTAATTCAAAAGAGAATCTATTAATTCTGTATGAAAAAAGAGTGCATGATTAGCTAGAAACAGCACATAACACATAAAACAAGTTTATGTAGTCTTTCTTGGTACTCAAGAGCAGAGCCTAGTGGCAAAACACAGTTATGGCTACCCCAAAGAGAAGCACTTATTCTTCCAGCAAAAAATGTATGCTTCCATTTAAGGTAACTTTAATGTGAAACTGGGAGAAAAACCATGTTCAGAAAAGCACCACAGAATGCTTGTTTTCAAATGGCCATGAACAGATACCCCAATAAAAAGCACTTACTGCAGAACAAACCAGTCAATGCTTTTGTTGGGGTTTCTGTTGTGACATGTAGGTAGATGTAGAGACTCGTTAAAAAGTGGTTGCTGTAATTCAATGCAGAATCAGACATCAACTTAATAGCACTTTCTGTGGCTTGATAAAAGAAGGGTGCTCAAGTTGAAGTAGAATTCAGCATGTTCTGGAAAGCTGAGAGCTATGGAAATTACCTATAACTAACAGAGTTAAGACTACCCCAAAGAGAAGCACTTATGAGCTATGGCCTCAAATAACGCTTTTCTTTGAATTAATCTTTCTATTGGCAAAAGAGGATAACACTGACTATCCGTTGATTTTTTGTTGCATAAGTCACGTCAAACTACACCAACAAGTAGCACTTACTGCATTATATAGACAAGTCAATGCTATTGTTAGGGTACCAATTGTGACAGGTTCGGTAGGGAGAAGGCCAGAGTTGGAGATCTCTGGTAAGGACTACTTACTGTTTTGGTAGAGAAAAGGCCACAGTCGTAGAGCTCTGGTAAAGACGACTTCCTGCTAACTCCATGATTTCCATCTTGTCTGGAGCCCATTCGTGTAGGTGGTAGTCCTCCAAGGAGTCTCATTAAAGTGAGTTTCTACCCTGGGGCGCGCTCATTTTAAATATTCAGGGACACTAACTGATAGCTGTGCAGTTCACGGCCAAGCCCCTTCCACACCTATTGTGAAATAACTATTTGTCTTCATGCTAATGTGAGTAGGCAGCTTATGACTGAGGTGCTTGAGCTTGATGAGGCGTCTTCCACATTGTCAGCTGATCGTTGATGTGAAAAAGTTGTGTGTGATTACATAGAAACAAAGAACACAACACATGAAAGCAGTTTATGTTTGCTTTCTTGCTACTCGAGAGCAGAGTCTAGTGGTAAAACACAGTCATGTTAACCCTAAAGAGAAGCACTTATTCTTCCAGCATAAAATATATGCTTCCATTTAAGGTAACTTTAATGTGAAGCAAGGAGATAAACTATGTTTAGAACAGCTCCACAGAATGCTTGTTGTAGAATGGCCATTAACAGCTACCCTAATAAAAAGCACTTACTGCAGGCGAAACCAGTCAATGCTTTGGTTAGGGTTGCTGTTGTGACATGTAAAGACTCAATGAAAAGTAGTTGCTGTAATTCAAAAGAGAATCTATTAATTCTGTATGAAAAAAGAGTGCATGATTAGCTAGAAACAGCACATAACACATAAAACAAGTTTATGTAGTCTTTCTTGGTACTCAAGAGCAGAGCCTAGTGGCAAAACACAGTTATGGCTACCCCAAAGATAAGCACTTATTCTTCCAGCAAAAAATGTATGCTTCCATTTAAGGTAACTTTAATGTGAAACTGGGAGAAAAACCATGTTCAGAAAAGCACCACAGAATGCTTGTTTTCAAATGGCCATGAACAGATACCCCAATAAAAAGCACTTACTGCAGAACAAACCAGTCAATGCTTTTGTTGGGGTTTCTGTTGTGACATGTAGGTAGATGTAGAGACTCGTTAAAAAGTGGTTGCTGTAATTCAATGCAGAATCAGACATCAACTTAATAGCACTTTCTGTGGCTTGATAAAAGAAGGGTGCTCAAGTTGAAGTAGAATTCAGCATGTTCTGGAAAGCTGAGAGCTATGGAAATTACCTATAACTAACAGAGTTAAGACTACCCCAAAGAGAAGCACTTATGAGCTATGGCCTCAAATAACGCTTTTCTTTGAATTAATCTTTCTATTGGCAAAAGAGGATAACACTGACTATCCGTTGATTTTTTTGTTGCATAAGTCACGTCAAACTACACCAACAAGTAGCACTTACTGCATTATATAGACAAGTCAATGCTATTGTTAGGGTACCAATTGTGACAGGTTCGGTAGGGAGAAGGCCAGAGTTGGAGATCTCTGGTAAGGACTACTTACTGTTTTGGTAGAGAAAAGGCCACAGTCGTAGAGCTCTGGTAAAGACGACTTCCTGCTAACTCCATGATTTCCATCTTGTCTGGAGCCCATTCGTGTAGGTGGTAGTCCTCCAAGGAGTCTCATTAAAGTGAGTTTCTACCCTGGGGCGCGCTCATTTTAAATATTCAGGGACACTAACTGATAGCTGTGCAGTTCACGGCCAAGCCCCTTCCACACCTATTGTGAAATAACTATTTGTCTTCATGCTAATGTGAGTAGGCAGCTTATGACTGAGGTGCTTGAGCTTGATGAGGCGTCTTCCACATTGTCAGCTGATCGTTGATGTGAAAAAGTTGTGTGTGATTACATAGAAACAAAGAACACAACACATGAAAGCAGTTTATGTTTGCTTTCTTGCTACTCGAGAGCAGAGTCTAGTGGTAAAACACAGTCATGTTAACCCTAAAGAGAAGCACTTATTCTTCCAGCATAAAATATATGCTTCCATTTAAGGTAACTTTAATGTGAAGCAAGGAGATAAACTATGTTTAGAACAGCTCCACAGAATGCTTGTTGTAGAATGGCCATTAACAGCTACCCTAATAAAAAAGCACTTACTGCAGGCGAAACCAGTCAATGCTTTGGTTAGGGTTGCTGTTGTGACATGTAAAGACTCAATGAAAAGTAGTTGCTGTAATTCAAAAGAGAATCTATTAATTCTGTATGAAAAAAGAGTGCATGATTAGCTAGAAACAGCACATAACACATAAAACAAGTTTATGTAGTCTTTCTTGGTACTCAAGAGCAGAGCCTAGTGGCAAAACACAGTTATGGCTACCCCAAAGATAAGCACTTATTCTTCCAGCAAAAAATGTATGCTTCCATTTAAAGTGAGTTTCTACCCTGGGACGCGCTCATTTTAAATATTCAGGGACACTAACTGATAGCTGTGCAGTTCACGGCTAAGCCCCTTCCACACCTATTGTGAAATAACTATTTGTCTTCATGCTAATGTGAGTAGGCAGCTTATGACTGAGGTGCTTGAGCTTGATGAGGCGTCTTCCACATTGTCAGCTGATCGTTGATGTGAAAAAGTTGTGTGTGATTACATAGAGGGCTCTTGGTACTCAAGAGCAGAGCCTAGTGGCAAAACACAGTTATGGCTACCCCAAAGATAAGCACTTATTCTTCCAGCAAAAAATGTATGCTTCCATTTAAGGTAACTTTAATGTGAAACTGGGAGAAAAACCATGTTCAGAAAAGCACCACAGAATGCTTGTTTTCAAATGGCCATGAACAGATACCCCAATAAAAAGCACTTACTGCAGAACAAACTAGTCAATGCTTTTGTTGGGGTTTCTGTTGTGACATGTAGGTAGATGTAGAGACTCGTTAAAAAGTGGTTGCTGTAATTCAATGCAGAATCAGACATCAACTTAATAGCACTTTCTGTGGCTTGATAAATGAAGGGCGCTCAAGTTGAAGTAGAATTCAGCAGGTTCTGGAAAGCTGAGAGCTATGGAAATTACCTATAACTAACAGAGTTAAGACTACTCCAAAGAGAAGCACATATGAGCTATGGCCTCAAATAACGCTTTTCTTTGAATTAATCTTTCTATTGGCAAAAGAGGATAACACTGACTATCCGGTGATTTTTTGTTGCATAAGTCACGTCAAACTACACCAACAAGTAGCACTTACTGCATTATATGGACAAGTCAATGCTATTGTTAGGGTACCAATTGTGACAGGTTCGGTAGAGAAAAGGCCAGAGTTGGAGATCTCTGGTAAGGACTACTTAGTGTTTTGGTAGAGAAAAGGCCACAGTCGTAGAGCTCTGGTAAAGACGACTTCCTGCTAACTCCATGATTTCCATCTTGTCTGGAGTGAGTTTCTACCCTGGGACGCGCTCATTTTAAATATTCAGGGACACTAACTGATAGCTGTGCAGTTCACGGCCAAGCCCCTTCCACACCTATTGTGAAATAACTATTTGTCTTCATGCTAATGTGAGTAGGCAGCTTATGACTGAGGTGCTTGAGCTTGATGAGGCGTCTTCCACATTGTCAGCTGATCGTTGATGTGAAAAAGTTGTGTGTGATTACATAGAAACAAAGAACACAACACATGAAAGCAGTTTATGTTTGCTTTCTTGATATTCGAGAGCAGAGTCTAGTGGTAAAACACAGTTATGTTAACCCTAAAGAGAAGCACTTATTCTTCCAGCATAAAATATATGCTTCCATTTAAGGTAACTTTAATGTGAAGCAAGGAGATAAACTATGTTTAGAACAGCTCCACAGAATGCTTGTTGTAGAATGGCCAATAACAGCTACCCTAATAAAAAGCACTTACTGCAGGCGAAACCAGTCAATGCTTTTGTTAGGGTTGCTGTTGTGACATGTAAAGACTCAATGAAAAGTAGTTGCTGTAATTCAAAAGAGAATCTATTCATTCTGTTTTTGTTGCATAAGTCACGTCAAACTACACCAACAAGTAGCACTTACTGCATTATATAGACAAGTCAATGCTATTGTAAGGGAATACCCCCCTGAATTGGACAAAAATGAATGGCAAGATATTGGCATTGGACAAACCATATACACGATGTCCAATACCAACCAAAGCGGCGTTGATTCGTGCAAAGTATATGGCAAATGCCATATGGCAATTGCCAATTGTAACACCTCAAAAATCCAACAGGGGGCGAATGCGCTCCACCTGGGTTTTTCATATTGGAAATGCAACCCAAGTCAACATCCAAAAGCAAAATTTGGAAAAAAGGATTTTTTTTTCAAAAACTTTTCACCCCTTAAAAAAGTGCTTTCTCGGCCGTTTTTCGAAATTCTTTCGCTTTTTTGTCAATTACACATGTGTAAGAACTGTATGAATATACTTTTGTCCAATTTTGATATAATTTTTTTTTTTTTTAATTACATGCGCAGAAGGCACATGTTTTGTCCATTTGCAATATGATTTCATAGGAAGTCAAAAGTCAAAAGTCAAAAATGTCAAAATTTGGTAAAAAACTTCACACATCCTTAAAAAAGTGCTTTCTGGACCGTTTTTCAAAATTCTTTCAATTTTTGTGTCAATTACACATGTATAAGAACTTTATCAACATACTTTAGTCATACTTTATTATCATTTTTTTTTTATTTTTTTTACTTGTGCATAAGGCATATGTTTTCTCCATTTGGAATATGATTTCATAGGAAGTCAAAAGTCAAAAGTCAAAAATGTCAAAATTTTATAAAAAACTTCACACACCCTTAAAAAAGTGCTTTCTGGACCGTTTTTCAAAATTCTTTCGAATTTTGTGTCAATTACACACGTATAAGAACTGTATCAACATACTTTATTCGTATTTTATTATCATAATTTTTTTTTTTTTTTTTTTTACTTGTGCATAAGGCATAGTTTTGTCCATTTGCAATATGATTTAATAGGATGTCAAAAGTCGATTTTTTTTTTTTTTTTTTAAACTTTAAAAACTAAAAAAAGTGCTTTCTGGACCGTTTTTCGAAATTGTTTCGATTTTAAGACAATTAATCATGTGTAAGAAGTGTATGAATATACTTTTGTAAAATGTTATTATCATAATTTTATTTTTTTTACTTGTGCATAAGGAATATGATTTGTCCATTTGCAATATGATTTCATAGGAAGTCAAAATTGCCAAAATTGACTGAATTGATGAACTCGGGACGGCCGGGCAGTGATAGTTGTTCATTTCCATCACTCGTTGTGTTGATTTCATCATGTCCATTTGGTGATGTTTTTTCACTATAGAATCATATTGCAAATGCGCGTGCAACTGGTAACCGGAAAAAAAAATGATGATTTCATTATGTCCATTTGTTTATGTTTCCTTACTTTTTCAAAGTCACTGTGCATTTGCAATATGTTTTAATGGGCAGGTACCATCACGAATTGGTCATGCTCAAAATTCAAACTATACTTTGCTCAAACTATACCTTTGTCAACTTGTATTATCATAATTTTTTTTTGTTTTACTTGTGCACAAGGCATATGTTTTGTCTATTTGCAATATGATGTCATAGGAAGTCAAAAGTCAAAGTCAAAAGTAACGATTTTCCTCCGTGCAACTGGTGATCTGAAATGTGCAACTGGTGATCTGAAATGTGCAACTGGTGATCTGAAATGTGCAACTGGTAACCCCCCCCAAAAAAAATTGATTCTATGTTTCCTTACTTTTTCAAAGTCACTGTGCATTTGCAATATGTTTTAATGGGCAGGTACCATCACGAATTTGTCATGCTATAAAAATCCTGCAGGAATGTGAAATTGACTGGCCCGATGAACTCGGGATGGCTTTGCAGTGATTCTGGGTCATCTCAATCGCTCGTTTGGGTTGATTTCAGAATGTCGCTTTTGGTGATGTTTTTTCACTATAGAATCATATTGCAAATGCACGTGCAACTGGTCACCCCAAAAAATGTTTTTTTGATTTTTTTTGTTTATGTTTCCTTACTTTTTCAAAGTCACTGTGCATTTGCAATATGTTTTAATGGGCAGGTACCATCACGAATTGGTCATGCTATAAAAATCCTGCAGGAATGTGAAATTGACTGGCCCGATGAACTCGGGATGGTTTTGCAGTGATTCTGGGTCATCTCAATCGCTCGTTTGGGTTGATTTCAGAATGTCGCATTTGGTGATGTTTTTTCACTATAGAATCATATTGCAAATGCACGTGCAATTGGTCACCCAAAAATAAAAAAAAATTGTTTATGTTTCCTTACTTTTTCAAAGTCACTGTGCATTTGCAATATGTTTTAATGGGCAGGTACCATCTCGAATTGGTCATGCTATAAAAATCCTGCAGGAATGTGAAATTGACTAGCCCGATGAACTCGGGATGGTTTTGCAGTGATTCTGGGTCATCTCAATCGCTCGTTTGGGTTGATTTCAGAATGTCGCTTTTGGTGATGTTTTTTCACTATAGAATCATATTGCAAATGCACGTGCAACTGGTCACCCAAAAAAAAAAAATTTGGATTTTTTTTGTTTATGTTTCCTTACTTTTTCAAAGTCACTGTGCATTTGCAATATGTTTTAATGGGCAGGTACCATCACGAATTGGTCATGCTATAAAAATCCTGCAGGAATGTGAAATTGACTGGCCCGATGAACTCGGGATGGTTTTGCAGTGATTCTGGGTCATCTCAATCGCTCGTTTGGGTTGATTTCAGAATGTCGCATTTGGTGATGTTTTTTCACTATAGAATCATATTGCAAATGCACGTGCAATTGGTCACCCAAAAATAAAAAAAAATTGTTTATGTTTCCTTACTTTTTCAAAGTCACTGTGCATTTGCAATATGTTTTAATGGGCAGGTACCATCACGAATTGGTCATGCTATAAAAATCCTGCAGGAATGTGAAATTGACTAGCCCGATGAACTCGGGATGGCTTTGCAGTGATTCTGGTTCATCTCAATCGCTCGTTAGGGTTGATTTCAGAATGTCGCTTTTGGTGATGGTACCTCACTGTTTAAACATATTGCAAATGTACAAGAGTCAAGTGGACAAGAGTCCATCAGTCAATTAGATATCATTCTGACACCAAACTGATACAAACTGACACCAAACCCACTTTTTCCAACTCGTTTAGTAGCCAACTATTACATACTTCAGAGCTGGCCCAAAATTCACAACGCCTTGGGTTCAAACCATAAAAAAACCATAAAACACGTAGTTACGTTCTAGCTGCTGGTCCATTTCTTATGTTATGTGTTGGCCTAGCTGAGGCGACCCCGAATCCCAAGTTTCGGCTCGATAGGTCATTTGGTGTCCGAGAAAAACCCTAATTGGTGCTGAAAATCCACTATTTTCCATGACTTGCTACGGGGTCCTTGAACGAGCTATCGGACAGAAACGTTGGGGTCCGTCTCTATGGGCCGAGCCGGTTTCAATGCACCTAGCCTTGCGTCTCTGAGACTTTTCTAAACGTCGTCATTTTCGTAATGGTCAAAATGAATTGAAGGTATTGCAAATGTACGAGGCTGTTTCTCGGTCCGAGAACCGTCTAGAGCCACGTAACTCACCACGCACCATCGACCGGAGGTCTAGAACAGGTTTCTAAAGTTTCGGAACTCTAGGTCTGACGGTTCTTTTTTAGCTCCAACAAAGCTAACTATTGCAGCCACTGTCTGTCTCTACGCACCCCAATACGTCCCTCCTTCCAAGTTGTGTTTTAGTGTGATTTTTTTTTCCTTTGAATTTTTTGGGGAAAAATGACTGATTTACAGTTCATGGGGGTTGCCTAATCACATATATGAAGTTTTGGACAGATCTGACTTTTTTAACCCTTCGAAACAGTCCTGATGGACTGTCATAGAAGAAAGGTTCATAAGGCATTCATAACCCACATAGGCTTCAGGTTGAATTTAGAGGTGCAGGCAATGTATTCCTATGGGGAGAGAAGTCAAAGCAAGCTGTTTCAAGTAAACACCTTCTTTTTACTGTGAAGGGTTAATGCCACACGGTCAAGGTTAGGCTTGCACGGATCGGGAGGACCTCAGGAACGTACCTGAGGTCGAATTGTGCTTCTCACCCTAACGGTTCTCTCACTGCCACCCAAAATCAAATGACATTGTGGGGCAGGCTTCATTTTGGGCCTTCTTTTTTTCAAGTTCGCTGCACTCAGAACGAGCTACGGTCAAGCGGGGCGTCTCGTTGAACTCGTCACAGTCTGGAGACTATGGTGATGCCATTTTTTGTGTTGATTTCAGAATGACATTTTGGTGATGGTCCCTCTCCGTTTAAACATATTGCAAATGCACAAAAGTCAACTAGCAAGTCAGTGTCCATCAGTCAATTAGATGTCATTATGACACCAAACGGATATCAATTGACACCAAACCCACTTTTTCCTACTCATTTAGAAGCCAACTATCACATATGTCAGAGCAGGCCCATAATTCACAGCGCCTTCGGTTTAAAACATAATAAAAAGGTAAAACACATAGTTACGTTCTAGCTGCGGGTCCAGTTCGGACATTATGTGAAGTCCTATGTGAGGCGACCCCGAATCCCGAGTTTCGGCTCGATAGGTCATTTGGTGTCCGAGAAAAACCCTAATTGGTGCTGAAAATCCACTTTTTTCCATGCCTTGCTACGGGGTCCTTGAACGAGCTATCGGACAGAAACGTTGGGGTCCGTCTCTATGGGCCGAGCCGGTTTCAATGCACCTAGCCTTGCGTCTCTGAGACTTTTCTAAACGTCGTCATTTTTGTGATGGTCAAAATGAATTGAAGGTATTGCAAATGTACGAGGCTGTTTCTCGGTCCGAGAACCGTCTAGAGCCACGTAACTCACCACGCACCATCGACCGGAGGTCTAGAACAGGTTTCTAAAGTTTCGGAACTCTAGGTCTGACGGTTCTTTTTTAGCTCGAACAAAGCTAACTATTGCAGCCACTGTCTGTCTCTACGCACCCCAATACGTCCCTCCATCCAAGTTGTGTTTTAGTGTGATTTTTTTTTCCTTTGATTTTTTTGGGGAAAAATGACTGATTTACAGTTCATGGGGGTTGCCTAATCACACATATGAAGTTTTGGAAAGATCAGACTTTTTTAACCCCTCGAAACAGCCCCTGAGACACCAATTATGGCACTTCCGGTTGGCACAGGAAGCTATAAATCAACACATATCCTCATTGGGGTATGCTGTTACAGAATCTGACCTAGTCAAGACATGTGGCCTCGAGATCAGACTCAAGACTGGGAACTGTCTCGAGTACTACAACAATGCTATTGAGATCAACTGTGCGGTTGAATTTAGCGCATGTTGACGGTTTAACTAGATATCAACTGGCAATCTGGTGGCCATCGACAGTAGCAATTGTCCCAATATGTGTAACCCTGTGATTTTCCTGTCTTTACTGCTGTCATATCACACTGCAGGGCCTGATAGAACACAATATTATAAATACATCACTCATCCTTTGGAATGATCTGCAGTCAATTGCTCTTCCACTGAGCTATACCCCCTATTAAACTCATAGCAAACAGAGGTGTTATCATTGTGTTGTTGGTTTTAGGCCAAGCCTTTGAGATCACCACTACTAGGCCAGGGCACCGACCACCTTCCCTTGGGTATTGCTTCCCTTCAGTGGGTGTCAGTGCACTGTTTGTTAAATGACGTCATCAGGTTGTCGTGGCTGAGTGGATTAAGGTGATTCATTAAACAGAACAATGGACTAAAAAACCTTTGTAGCTCAGTGGTTAGAGCATGGCGCTTATAAGGTCAGGGCTTGATTCCCGGAACAACCCATAAGTATGCCTGCATGATTGTACGTTGCTCTGACTAAATGGCATATAAATCCATTGGTGTCTTCACGCTCAAGTTTGAAACGTGCTGACAACAAACGCTGTAACTGTACCTGTGTTGAATTAACATACCAAGCATTCGGAAAGTATTCAGACCCCTTGATTTTTTTCAACATTTTTTTACATTACAGCCTTATTCTCAAATGTATGAAATAGATTTTTCCCCTCATCAATCTATACACAATACCCTATAAAACTAAACTATTTTTTTTTTAATGTTTGCAAATGTATTTTTTTTGTAACTATGCAAATATAACATTTACATAAGTATTCAGACCCTTTACTCAGTACCTTGTTGAAGCACCTTTGGCAGCGATTACAGCCTCGAGTCTTCTTGGGTATGACGCTACAAGCGTGGCACATCTGCATTTGGGGAGTATCTCCAAATAACAATCCTGTCTCGGAGCTCTACGGACAATTCCTTCGACCTCATGGCTTGGTTTTTGCTCTGACATGCACTGTCAACTGTGGGACCTTATATGCACAGGTGTGTGCCTTTCCAAATCATGTCCAATTCACAGCCAAGCCCCTTCCACACCTATTGTGAAATAACTACTGCTCTTCATGCTAATGTGAGTAGGCAACCTATGACTTAGGTGCTTGAGCTTGATGAGGCGTCTTCCACATTGTCAGCTGATTGTTGATTTGATTAAGTAGTGTGTGATTACATAGAAACAATGAACATAACACATGAAATCAGTTTATGTTGTCTTTCTTGATACCCAAGAGCAAAGTCTAGTGGCAAAACACAGTTAAGTTCAGCCCAAAGAGAAGCACTTATTCTTCCAGCATAAAATGTATGCTTCCATTTCACGTAACTTTAATGTGAAGCAAGGAGATAAACTATGTTTAGAACAGCTCCACAGAATGCTTGTTGAAGAATGTCCACTAACAGCTACCCTAATAAAAAGCACTTACTGCAGGCGAAACCAGTCAATGCTTTTGTTAGGGTTGCTGTTGTGACATGTAGAGACTCAATAAAAAGTGGTTGCTGTAATTCAAAAGAGAATCTATTAATTCTGTATGAACTAAAGAGTGCATGATTAGCTAGAAACAGCACATAACACATAAAAGCAGTTGCTGTAGTCTTTCTTGGTACTCAAGAGCAGAGCCTAGTGGCAAAACACAGTTATGGCTACCCCAAAGAGAAGCACTTATTCTTCCAGCAAAAAATGTATGCTTCCATTTAAGGTAACTTTAATGTGAAACTGGGAGAAAAACCATGTTCAGAAAAGCACCACAGAATGCTTGTTGTCAAATGGTCATGAACAGATACCCCAATAAAAAGCACTTACTGCAGAACAAACCAGTCAATGCTTTTGTTAGGGTTGCTGTTGTGACATGTAGGTAGATGTACTCATTAAATGGTAGTTGCTGTATTTCAGTGTAAAATCAGGTCCCATTTTGATAGCACTTTCTGTGGTTTGATAAAAGAAAGGTGCTCAAGTTGAAGTAGAATTCAGCATGTTCTGGAAAGCTGAGAGCTATGGAAATTACCTATAACTAACAGAGTTAAGACTACCACAAAGAGAAGCACTTATGAGCTATGGCCTCAAATAACGCTTTTCTTTGAATTAATCTTTCTATTGGCAAAAGAGGATATCACTGACTATCCGGTGATTTTTTGTTGCATAAGTCACGTCAAACTACACCAACAAGTAGCACTTACTGCATTACATTGACAAGTCAATGCTATTGTTAGGGTACCAATTGTGACAGGGTCGGTAGGGAAAAGGCCAGAGTTGGAGATTTCTGGTAAAGACTACTTATTGGTTTGGTAGAGAAAAGGCCAGAGTTGGGAGATCTCTGGTAAGTTACTACTTACTGGGTTGGTAGAGAAAAGGCCAAGGTCGTAGAGCTCTGGTAAAGATGACTTCCTGCTAACTCCACGATGTCCATCTCATCTGGAACCCATTCATGTAGGTGGTAGTCCTCCCAGGAGTCTGACTAAAGTGAGTTTCTAACCTGGAACGTGCTCATTTTAAATATTCGGGGACACCAACTGATAAATGTGCAGTTTACGGCCAAACCCCTTCCACACCTATTGTGAAATAACTATTGGTCTTCATGCTAATGTGAGTAGGCAGCTTATGACTGAGGTGCTTGACCTTGATGAGGCGTCTTCCACATTGTCAGCTGATTGTTGATGTGAAAAAGTTGTGTGTGATTACATAGAAACAAAGAACACAACACATGAAAGCAGTTTATGTTTGCTTTCTTGCTACTCGAGAGCAGAGTCTAGTGGTAAAACACAGTCATGTTAACCCTAAAGAGAAGCACTTATTCTTCCAGCATAAAATATATGCTTCCATTTAAGGTAACTTTAATGTGAAGCAAGGAGGTAAACTATGTTAAGGAAAGCTCCACAGAATGCTTTTTGAAGAATGGCCACTAACAGCTACCCTAATAAAAAGCACTTACTGCAGGCAAAACCAGTCAATGCTTTTGTTAGGGTTGCTGTTGTGACATGTAGATACTCAATAAAAAGTATTTTCTGTAATTGAATAGAGAATCTATTCATTCTGCTTGAAAAAAGACTGCTAGATTAGCTAGAAACAGCACATAACACATAAAAGCAGTTGCTGTAGTCTTTCTTGGTACTCAAGAGCAGAGCCTAGTGGCAAAACACAGTTATGGCTACCCCAAAGAGAAGCACTTATTCTTCCAGCAAAAAATGTATGCTTCCATTTAAGGTAACTTTAATGTGAAACTGGGAGAAAAACCATGTTCAGAAAAGCACCACAGAATGCTTGTTGTCAAATGGCCATGAACAGATACCCCAATAAAAAGCACTTACTGCAGAACAAACCAGTCAATGCTTTTGTTAGGGTTGCTGTTGTGACGTGTAGGTAGATGTAGAGACTCATTAAATGGTAGTTGCTGTATTTCAATGCAAAATCAGGTCCCATCGTAATAGCACTTTCTGTGGTTTGATAAGAGAAAGGTTCTCAAGTTGAAGTAGAATTCAGCATGTTCTGCGAACCAGGGAGCTATGGAAATGACCTAGTTACACAGTTACATAAAAAAAATAATGCCCTCTCTATTGATGCAAATCAGCATTATATCATTCTGTCAGGTAGGCCTACATTGCAGTCAAGATTTAATTGGGAAGGTTTTTTGGTGACTGATTTGCACGTTTCAAATAGTCTACTAACAAAGACTAAGGGTCAAACTTTTTTCATACCTGATTTTCATACCAGTTGTTGCCTTAGTTTGAATTTTCTGGCCGATATCAAAAGTTAAAACGTCTTTTCTACCTGCTAGCTACCGATGTCATTCTTCTGTGAGCTGCTCCATGGAACAACCAGTTGAGCAGTGCACGCTGCCTGCAGATGATACTCCTCTGAAACTAGGCTGTGTGTGCTGCTCGTATGTGAATCTATTTAATATGCTTTGCGATTGTGTGGGTTGCTTTGTGCAGGATTTCTCTTTACTTAATTAGTAAGTCATATACCTCCACTTTGATACGCATCAGAAGGGATTAAGTGAGTATAGACAATGCCCACTGAAAAACAAAGCGGGTGTAGGGCCTGTGTAGTAGGCAAGTAACCATGCTAACAGTTGTGTGTGTGCGTTCACATGCCCATATCCATATACAAAGTGTAGCCTCCACTACACCACTGGTTGCTGTCCTTTCAGCACCGCGAGCCTGTCTCATACTGAAGGCCTAGGTCCAATAGGTTCGCCACTGTGCAAACATGTCTATAATAGACCTAAATACTTAAAAGTCTCCCCTTACTAATAGTGAGTGCCAACTTTCCAACACTTTCTCCCGCTCTTCCCTACCAGCAAGTCAAGTAAATTCTGACAAAGTTTGTGGATATATTTTACAATGAAAGTAAATGACATTAATGTTACGAGTAAAGTAGGAATCCCAGGTTTCAAGAGGTGATAAGATATTCATGTTTTATGTGCTGACTGAATGGAAGCTGATAGCTAAGAGTTATTTACTCTGCTGGTCTCTGGAAGAAGGTAGGAGTCCCCACTGTCCAAGACCTAGTCAAGACCGAGTAGAAATGTATCTGACACCAAGACACTCAATATGTGGCCTCGAGACCAGACTCAAGACTGGGAACTGTCTCGAGTACTACAACAATGCTATTGAGATCAACTGTGCGGCTGAATTTAAAAAAAAATGTTTGCAAATGTTTTTTTTTTTTTTAACTATGCAAATATTACATTTACATAAGTATTCAGACCCTTTACTCAGTACCTTGTTGAAGCACCTTTGGCAGCGATTACAGCCTCGAGTCTTCTTGGGTATGACACTACAAGCTTGGCACATCTGTATTTGGGGAGTATCTCCAAATAACAATCCTGTCTCGGAGCTCTACGGACAATTCCTTCGACCTCATGGTTTGGTTTTTGGTCTGACATGCACTGTCAACTGTGAGACCTTATATACACAGGTGTGTGCCTTTCCAAATCATGTCCAATCCATTCAATTTACCACAGGTGGACACCAATCAAGTTGTAGAAACATCTCAAGGATAATAAATGGAATCAGGATGCACCTGAGCCTCAATTTCAAGCCTCATAGCAAAATGTCTGAATAATTACGTGAATAAGGCATTTCAGTTTAAAAAATAAATAAAAAGTAAACTTGTTTTCGCTTTTTCATTATTGGGTATTGTGTGTAGATTGATGAGGAAAACAATTTATTTAATCCGTTTGAGAAGAAAACTGTAATATAACAAAATGTGGAAAAATTCAAGGGAACTGAATACTTTCAGACTGCACTGTGCTGCATGTGTTTTCGTCGTTTTGTAAACTATAAAAATAACTCCCAGCTATTTATTGGGTAAAACACCAACGTTTCAGCATCACTGTGCCTTCTTCAGTGTGTTTACTCTGTTTGGTGACAACTTTGAGATCACAAAACTCTATATTATGATAGAGGGTGCTACACTCATTGTTTACCAAATCATCTAAAACAATAGCTCTAGTTTAGCCCTAAACCAAACCGGGAAAAGAGAGATAGACGATTGCGGCTACATCACAGACTCAGTTTGTAGTGAGCTTTCCGATCACATTGCTCTATTGATCGACAGCAAACATTTAATGATGCTAGTCTTCGGTTGTACAGAGCAGTTCAAGTTGTCAAGTTGTTTCTGGAGGTAACCTTAGGTGGTGATGCCGGAGGCCATAGTCACAAAAAAAATACCAGCTTAATTACCACACAGAAGGACAGGGGTCCCTGGGCCAGAACAGCTAAATTAGCAGGATTACTCTCCTGCAGTGTCACACTAATTAATGAGCAAAGACTCCTCGCCAAAAAAGATCATTAACAAATTATATTTTAGAAAGATAGTGGAGTGAGGAAATGGAGTGACGGAGAGCGTGAGGAAGAGAATAAGTAAGTGAACATTTCAAAGTTAGCTTGAGTGAGATTTCAAATCAGTTTGCGACTGAGCAAGCCTGGTTTGTATATGTTGGCATATATCTGTTTATGTTTATGTGTATATCTGTGCACAAACAGGAGAGGCTAAGCTTGCGGTTTGAGGCACAATAACAAAGGTATAAACATGGGAGGTGTGTGTGTGTAGTGCAGATCTGAGATGGAGTGTATTGTAGCCAGACATCCATCCAGCTGTTTGTTGTCTCTGCTGCCTAGTGTGTGTGTGTGTGTGTGTGTGTGTGTGTGTGTGTGTGTGTGTGTGTGTGTGTGTGTGTGCGCGCTGCCTGCTCAACCATGCTAATTAAATGCCTCTCGCGCGCATCACATCTCCTCTGCAATGGCAGCACTACAGACAGACAGACACAGATCAGATGGGGGGGGAGCTATAGCACTCTGTGTTCTAGAACGTTTTGATGTATGGGTTGCACATGCATTGTTGTCACACATTATAGACTTACCGTTCTGTGTTGCACAACATTATCCATCCACAGACTGCACCCTGCACTTGTATCCTAGAACTGCACATTGCTATTTGCACTGCCTTCTGTGCTCTGCCACAAACTGACATATATATTTCCCCCATTGAACATCATTCTGTAAAACAGTTTTATATTCAAATATCTTTACATGCATACGTTGTAATGTATCGTATAGTGTTTATGGCGTAGTCTGTTGTTTTTAGCCTCAGTGTTCATAGGGTACACTGTCTGCGGATTGTGTAAATTCGGTCCACAAACCCAGTTACTGTCTCTCTGTAGATTCTGTTTATTGCAGCAGAACCATTTCACAGAGTCAAATTCCTGTACATGCACATGTGTTTTGTGAATAAAGGTGATTCGGATTCTAACAAATGCCAGTGTTCCTGTTTGGACACACAGTGTAACGGCAATTTATATCGAGTTTCTGAAATGTTATTTGAAAAATGTTTGCCATTTGATGTATTTTCCTCCTGTGTCCCAGCTCTGTCTGGATGGCCTGTTGTTCACAGGCTTTCTCTGAGTGCTCTGACTCATGGTTTGGTTTGTTTTCTTGCCCCTGGTCTTATTGGCTGCAGAACTCTGAGTGCCGGCGTTGGGCTTTTTTCTTATTGCTTATTGTGAGTAAGAATTCACTCCTCATCCTTCGAAGGACAGAGCATGTAAGGTCGACGTTAGTTCATTGTCCAAAGCAAAATAGATTGTTCATACTCCGCTTGTTTGTCAGTTGTGTTTATTTTTTTAAATTTAGAGAGTTTGTTTTTCCGAAAGAGAGAGAGAGGGAGGGTAACTGCTAGTGACAGACGGGGCAGGCTACGCGGCGTGGTACAATCACGGGGGTACTGTCCTGAGAGCAGAGCATAGCAGAGTGTTAATCCAGACATTTACCTCCACTCCGTTTCAACCCTTCGGATGTGACCTGCATGTACATGCTCGTCCATATCAATTGCACAACACACACGCAGGCCACGTCGCCTCCCTCGGCCCTGCGCACATGTCGACATACAACACCGTAGGGACTGGAGTCATGCCAAGACAAAGATCCTACTGGGTCAAATTGGTTTGAATCAATGTCGTTTCAATTTCATTTCAACTAAAACATTAAATGCGATGTCCTTGAATCAACGTGAGAAAAAAACGATTCGATTTGAAAAGTCAGCAACATAAGGGAATTTAACATTTTTTGAACCTATCTTTTAACCTTTTTTCTTTTTTTTCTCTTTAAATTCACGTTAGTTGACAACACAACCAAATGTAAATCAAAAGTCGACGTTGAACTGACGTCTGTGCCCAGTGAGACCTCTCTTCTTACTCACTTCCCCCTAAACAAGGAAATAATTAACTCAACATAACAAACGAGATGTGCTGTTTCCTGCAGTGTGGGTTTCTAGGGGGTTTTAATAGGTGTAAATGGGGCTTCAGTGTTCAAACAATACACTCCCAACACACTCAATCAAGGGGCTCTGGGCGGAGAGCTTTCAGAGACGTTATGGTTATTTCATTATGATGATCCATTTCATAGCTTCACAATGACTTTCTTTTTTTTTAAATCGATACAGACTGAAACCATGCTCTTGCCGTAAAATGGCCCTCCATACACTAATGCATCAAGTAACACCTAATGTAATTCAAGATGACTCATGTTCTCCATAGTAATGACCAAGAGAGTAAACTAATAGGATATAAAAGAGCCTGTACTGTATACCTCCCAGGCTTCCTCTGGCGTATTACATATCACATCAAATAACATTTTATTTATGCGTTTTGAATTTACTGTGAAATGCTTGCGAGCCCTTTCCCCAAAAAGTTATACTTTTTTGTTGTTAGGAAATAGTAACACAATAGAATAACAATAACGAGTCGAAACGATAGTGATAGCATACACTACATGACCAAAAGTATGTGGACACCAGCTCGTCGAACATCTCGTTCCAAAATCATGGGGGTTAATATCGAGGTGCTCCCCCCTTTGCCGCTATCCACTCTTCTGGGAAGTCTTTCCACTAGATGTTGGAACATTGCTGTGAGGACTTGCTTCCATTCAGCCACAAAAGCGTTAGTGAGGTCGGGCACTGATGATGTTGGGTGATCAGGATTGGTTCGGAGTCGGTGTTCCAATTCATACCAAAGCTGTTCGATGGGGTTGAGGTCAGGGCTCTGTGCAGGCCAGTCAAGTTCTACTAAGCCGATCTCGACAAACCATTTCTGTATGGACCTCACTTTGTGATTTTGTCATGCTGAAACAGGAAAGGGCCTTCCCCAAACTGTTCCCACAAAGTTGAAAGCACAGAATTGTTGAGAATGTCATTGTATGCAGTAGCGTTAAGATTTCCCTTCACCGGAACTAAGGGGCCTAGCCCGAAAAATAGGAAACAGCCCCAGACCCTTATTCCTCCTCCATCAAACTTACAGTTGGCACTATTCATTCGGGCAGGTAGTGTTTTCCTGGCATCCGCCAAACTCAGATTCGTCTGTCGGACTGCCAGATGGTGAAGCATGATTCATTAGTCCAGAGAACACATTTCTGCTGCTACAGAGTCCAATGAAGACAAGCTTAATACCACTCCAGCCGTGTGCGGCTGCTCAGCCATGGAAACCCATTTCATGAAGCTCCCGACGAACAGTTCTTGTGCTGACGTTGCTTCCAGGGGCAGTTTGGAACTCGGTAGTGGGCGTTGCAACCGAGGACAGACTATATTTATGCGGTACGCGCTACAGTACTCGGAGGTCCCGTTCTGTGAGCTTGTGACCACTTCACTGCTGAGCCGTTGTTGCTCCTAGACGTTTCCACTTCACAATAACTGCACTTACAGTTGACCGGGGAAGCTCTAGCAGGGCAGAAATTTGATGAACTGGCTTGTTGGAAAGGTGGCATCCTATGACGATGCCACATTGAAAGTCACTGAGCCAATCAGTAGGGCCATTCTATTGCCAATGTTTGTCTATGGAGATTACATGGCTGTGTGCTCGATTTTATACACCTGTCAACAACAGAATGACTGAAATAGCCAGATTAACTCATTTGAAGGGGTGATCACATACTTGTGTATATATATGTATATATATAGTATTACAGGCTTTACATTTTAATGCCATTCTGTGAGGATTTTGTCAGGAAATGTTTTCTTCAAAGGAAGGAAGTTGACATGAAAAGTTAACAGAACAGCTCTTGGTGTGTAATGATCGTATTGGGGGAAGTCATACTGTCACGGTCTGAGGTCTCATACAGGGAGAGACTTGTTCTGCTGTAGGTCTCCTCTGAATACAGATACTTAGCAGTAGGTACCAACACAACAGGTTATCAGTCATCCTCCCAAAACAGCCAGTCTTCCGTGTCAGTATCTCTGTGTTCCCATCCGGAGTGCCATACGAGTGACAGATTATACCCACTTCTGACTGTAGCACCATTCTCCTGGAAGACACAGCACAGCTCTGTTCTTCACTGGTGCATTCTAACAAAAAGCCAGCGTTTTGTTTGGACACACAGTGTAATGGCAATTTATATCAAGTTTATGACATTTTATTCGAAAAATGTTTGACATATGATGTATTTTCCTCCTGTGTCCCAGCTCTGTCTGGATGGCCTGTTGTTTCTCTGAGGCTTTCTCTGAGTGCTCTGACTCATGATTTGGTCTGTTTTCTTGCCCCTGGTCTTATTGGTGGCAGAACTCTGAGTGCCGGCTTTTTTTCTTATTTGCTTATTGCGAGTAAGAATTCACTCGAAGGACAGTCTGTGAGGTCGACGTTAGTTCAACATCAAAAGCAAAATAAATAGTTCACATTGGGCTTATTGTTTGTCAGTTCTTGTGTTCTTTAGAGGAGAGCAAGAAAAGTAAGGTGGAGAGTTAGGCCTGCATTCAACGTCTGAGCGTTTAACCAGCGTTAACCAGCCTTGGCCAAAATCCGCATAGCGGTTACTCTTGTGTGTCACAAACCATCGTTATTATCGTTGTTGATGTAGGGTTAATGTATGTTTTCATTTTGATGGGGGGGATTTATGTCTATCAGTCTAATTCGAGTGTTTGAACTTCTAATGCGGCTGCATGGGATTTGTCAGATTATAGTTTGGTGTAGTGTCATTGCATCCAATGGCGGTGTCCGCGATTATGTAACGCTGCTTGTGGATTTGACAGCTAAAACGTAGTTCCACCTCCGAAGCCACGCTATGTCGATGTCAGTGTGTTTGAATCTAGCCCTTAGTTTTTGAGAAAGAGAGAGAGAAGGAGGGAGGGAGTGAGGGAGTGAGGGAGTGAGGGAGTGAGTGAGTGGTACAGAGAGAGGGGTACAGAGAGAGGGGTACAGAGAGAGAGGGGTACAGAGAGAGAGAGGTACAGAGAGAGAGAGGTACAGAGAGAGAGAGAGGTACAGAGAAAGAGAGAGAGGTACACAGAGAGAGGTACACAGAGAGAGGTACAGAGAGAGAGAGAGGTACAGAGAGAGAGAGAGGTACAGAGAGAGAGAGAGGTACAGAGAGAGAGAGAGGTACAGAGAAAGAGAGAGAGGTACACAGAGCGAGGTAAAGAGAGAGAGGTACAGAGAGAGAGGTACAGAGAGAGAGGTACAGAGAGAGAGGTACAGAGAGAGAGAGGGGTACAGAGGGAGAGAGGGGTACAGAGGGAGAGAGGGGTACAGAGGGAGAGAGAGAGGTACAGAGAGAGGGAGAGGTACAGAGAGAGGGAGAGGTACAGAGAGAGAGAGGTACAGGTACAGAGAGAGAGAGGTACAGAGAGAGAGGTACAGGTACAGAAAGAGAGAGAAGGGTACAGAGAGAGAGAGAGAGGTACAGAGAGGTACAGAGAGAGAGAGAGGTACAGAGAGGTACAGAGAGAGAGGTACACAGAGCGAGGTACAGAGATAGGTACAGAGAGAGAGGTACAGAGAGAGAGAGAGAGGTACAGAGAGAGAGAGAGAGAGGTACAGAGAGAGAGAGGTACAGAGAGAGAGAGAGAGGGGTACAGAGAGAGAGGTACAGAGAGAGAGGTACAGAGAGAGAGAGGTACAGAGAGAGAGGTACAGAGAGAGAGAGAGAGAGAGAGTACAGAGAGAGAGAGAGATAGGTACATAGAGAGCGAGAGAGAGGTACAGAGAGAGAGAGAGAGGTACAGCGAGAGAGAGAGGGGTACAGAGAGAGAGGTACAGAGAGAGAGGTACAGAGAGAGAGAGGTACAGAGAGAGAGGTACAGAGAGAGAGAGAGAGAGAGAGGTACAGAGAGAGAGAGAGGTACAGAGAGGTACATAGAGAGAGAGGTACAGAGAGAGAGAGAGAGAGGTACAGCGAGAGAGAGAGAGGTACAGAGAGAGAGAGAGAGGTACAGAGAGAGATAGAGAGAGAGAGGTACAGATAGAGAGAGAGGTACAGAGAAAGAGAGAGAGGTACAGAGAGCGAGGTACAGAGATAGGTACAGAGAGAGAGGTACAGAGAGAGAGAGAGAGGTACAGAGAGAGAGAGGTACAGAGAGAGAGAGGTACAGAGAGGTACAGAGAGAGAGGTACAGAGAGAGAGGTACAGAGAGAGAGAGAGAGAGAGGTACAGAGAGAGAGAGATAGGTACAGAGAGAGAGAGAGAGAGGTACAGAGAGAGAGAGAGAGGTACAGAGAGGTACAGAGAGAGAGAGATAGAGAGGTACAGAGAGAGAGAGAAAGAGGTACAGAGAGAGAGGTACAGGGGGAGAGAGGTACAGAGAGAGAGAGGTACAGAGAGAGAGAGGTACAGAGAGAAGTACAGATAGAGAGAGGTACAGAGAGAGAGAGAGAGGTACAGAGAGAGAGAGGTACAGAGAGAGAGAGAGAGGTACAGAGAGAGAGAGAGGTACAGAGAGAGAGAGAGGTACAGAGAGAGAGAGGTACAGAGAGAGAGAGGTACAGAAAAGGAGAGGTACAGAGAGAGGTACAGAGAGAGAGAGAGGTACAGAGAGAGAGAGGGGTACAGAGAGAGATAGGTACAGAGAGAGAGAGAGAGAGGTACAGAGAGAGAAAGAGAGAGGTACAGAGAGAGAGGTACAGAGAGAGAGAGAGCGTTACAGAGAGAGAGAGAGAGAGAGATTGAGAGAGAGGTACAGAGAGAGAGAGGTAGAGGTACAGAGAGAGGTAGAGGTACAGAGAGAGGTAGAGGTACAGAGAGAGGTAGAGGTGACATTCTGGGCTAGTGACATTCTGGGCAGGCTACGCTGCGGGGTACGGCCTTAGTGCTGTGGTTCCTGAGAGCGGAGAGGAGTGTTAATCCAGACGTTTACCTGAGAGAGAGAGAGGTACAGAGAGAGAGGTACAGAGAGAGAGGTACAGAGAGAGAGGTACAGAGAGAGAGAGGTACAGAGAGAGAGAGGTACAGAGAGAGAGAGGTACAGAGAGAGATAGGTACAGAGAGAGAGAGAGAGAGGTACAGAGAGAGAAAGAGAGAGGTACAGAGAGAGAGGTACAGAGAGAGAGAGAGCGTTACAGAGAGAGAGAGAGAGAGAGATTGAGAGAGAGGTACAGAGAGAGAGAGGTAGAGGTACAGAGAGAGGTAGAGGTACAGAGAGAGGTAGAGGTACAGAGAGAGGTAGAGGTGACATTCTGGGCTAGTGACATTCTGGGCAGGCTACGCTGCGGGGTACGGCCTTAGTGCTGTGGTTCCTGAGAGCGGAGAGGAGTGTTAATCCAGACGTTTACCTGAGAGAGAGAGAGGTACAGAGAGAGAGGTACAGAGAGAGAGGTACAGAGAGAGAGGTACAGAGAGAGAGAGGTACAGAGAGAGAGAGGTACAGAGAGAGAGAGGTACAGAGAGAGAGAGGTACAGAGAGAGAGAGGGTACAGAGGGAGAGAGAGAGAGGGAGAGAGAGAGAGAGAGGTACAGAGAGAGAGAGGGGTACAGAGGGAGAGAGGGGTACAGAGGGAGAGAGAGAGAGAGAGAGGTACAGAGAGAGGGAGAGAGGTACAGAGAGAGGGAGAGGTACAGAGAGAGTGAGAGGTACAGAGAGAGAGAGGTACAGAGAGAGAGAGGTACAGAGAGAGAGGTACAGAGAGAGAGAGAGAGAGAGAGAGTACAGAGAGAGAGAGAGGTACAGAGAGAGAGAGAGATTTACAGAGAGAGAGAGAGAGGGTACAGAGAGGTACAGAGAGAGAGAGAGAGAGGTACAGAGAGGTACAGAGAGAGAGAGAGGTACAGAGAGAGAGAGAGAGGTACACAGAGAGAGAGAGGTACAGAGAGGTACACAGAGAGAGAGAGGTACAGAGAGAGAGAGGTACAGAGAGAGAGGTACAGAGAGAGAGAGAGAGGTACAGAGAGAGAGAGAGGTACAGAGAGAGAGAGAGAGGGGTACAGAGAGGTACAGAGAGAGAGAGAGAGGTACAGCGAGAGAGAGAGAGTACAGAGAGAGAGAGAAGTACAGAGAGAGAGAGAGAGAGAGGTACAGAGAGAGAGAGAAGGGTACAGAGAGGTACAGAGAGAGAGAGAGAGAGTACAGAGAGGTACAGAGAGAGAGAGAGAGGTACAGAGAAAGAAAGGAGGTACAGAGAGAGAGAGAGGTACAGAGAGAGAGGGAGAGGTACACAGAGCGAGGTACAGAGATAGGTACAGAGAGAGAGGTACAGAGAGAGAGAGAGAGGTACAGAGAGAGAGAGAGGTACAGAGAGAGAGAGGTACAGAGAGAGAGAGGTACAGAGAGAGGTACAGAGAGAGAGGTACAGAGAGAGAGGTACAGAGAGAGAGGTACAGAGAGAGAGAGGTACAGAGAGAGAGGTACAGAGAGAGAGAGAGGTACAGAGAGAGAGAGGTACAGAGAGAGAGAGGTACAGAGAGAGAGGTACAGAGAGAGGTACAGAGAGAGAGAGAGGTACAGAGAGAGAGAGAGGTACAGAGAGAGATAGGTACAGAGAGAGAGAGAGAGAGGTACAGAGAGAGAAAGAGAGAGGTACAGAGAGAGAGGTACAGAGAGAGAGAGAGCGTTACAGAGAGAGAGAGAGAGAGAGATTGAGAGAGAGGTACAGAGAGAGAGAGGTAGAGGTACAGAGAGAGGTAGAGGTACAGAGAGAGGTAGAGGTACAGAGAGAGGTAGAGGTGACATTCTGGGCTAGTGACATTCTGGGCAGGCTACGCTGCGGGGTACGGCCTTAGTGCTGTGGTTCCTGAGAGCGGAGAGGAGTGTTAATCCAGACGTTTACCTGAGAGAGAGAGAGGTACAGAGAGAGAGGTACAGAGAGAGAGGTACAGAGAGAGAGGTACAGAGAGAGAGAGGTACAGAGAGAGAGAGGTACAGAGAGAGAGAGGTACAGAGAGAGAGAGGGTACAGAGGGAGAGAGAGAGAGGGAGAGAGAGAGAGAGAGGTACAGAGAGAGAGAGGGGTACAGAGGGAGAGAGGGGTACAGAGGGAGAGAGAGAGAGAGAGAGGTACAGAGAGAGGGAGAGAGGTACAGAGAGAGGGAGAGGTACAGAGAGAGTGAGAGGTACAGAGAGAGAGAGGTACGAAGAGAGAGAGGTACAGAGAGAGAGGTACAGAGAGAGAGAGAGGTACAGAGAGAGAGAGAGAGGTACAGAGAGAGAGAGAGGTACAGAGAGAGAGAGAGGGTACAGAGAAGTACAGAGAGAGAGAGAGAGGTACAGAGAGGTACAGAGAGAGAGAGAGGTACAGAGAGAGAGAGAGAGAGGTACACAGAGAGAGAGAGGTACAGAGAGGTACACAGAGAGAGAGAGTACAGAGAGAGAGAGGTACAGAGAGAGAGGTACAGAGAGAGAGAGGAGAGGTACAGAGAGAGAGAGAGGTACAGAGAGAGAGAGAGAGGGGTACAGAGAGGTACAGAGAGAGAGAGAGGTACAGCGAGAGAGAGAGAGGTACAGAGAGAGAGAGAAGTACAGAGAGAGAGAGAGAAGTACAGAGAGAGAGAGAGGGTACAGAGAGGTACAGAGAGAGAGAGAGAGAGGTACAGAGAGGTACAGAGAGAGAGAGGTACAGAGAGAGAGAGAGGTACACAGAGAGAGAGAGGTACAGAGAGGTACAGAGAGAGAGAGAGAGGTACAGAGAGAGAGAGGTACAGAGAGAGAGGTACAGAGAGAGAGAGAGGTACAGAGAGAGAGAGAGAGGTACAGAGAGAGAGAGAGGTACAGAGAGAGAGAGAGGTACAGAGAGAGAGGGAGAGGTACACAGAGCGAGGTACAGAGATAGGTACAGAGAGAGAGGTACAGAGAGAGAGAGAGGTACAGAGAGAGAGAGAGGTACAGAGAGAGAGAGGTACAGAGAGAGAGAGGTACAGAGAGAGGTACAGAGAGAGAGGTACAGAGAGAGAGGTACAGAGAGAGAGGTACAGAGAGAGAGAGGTACAGAGAGAGAGGTACAGAGAGAGAGAGAGAGAGAGAGGTACAGAGAGAGAGAGAGATAGGTACAGAGAGAGAGAGAGAGAGAGAGGTACAGAGAGAGAGAGAGTACAGAGAGAGAGAGAGAGGGGTACAGAGAGGTACAGAGAGAGAGAGAGGTACAGCGAGAGAGAGAGAGGTACAGAGAGAGCGAGAAGTACAGAGAGAGAGAGAGAAGTACAGAGAGAGAGAGAGAGTACAGAGAGAGAGAGAGGGGTACAGAGAGGTACAGAGAGAGAGAGAGAGAGAGGTACAGAGAGGTACAGAGAGAGAGAGAGGTACAGAGAGAGAGAGAGAGGTACACAGAGAGAGAGAGGTACAGAGAGGTACAGAGAGAGAGAGAGGTACAGAGAGAGAGAGGTACAGAGAGAGAGGTACAGAGAGAGAGAGAGAGGTACAGAGAGAGAGAGAGGTACAGAGAGAGAGAGAGAGGGGTACAGAGAGGTACAGAGAGAGAGAGGTACAGCGAGAGAGAGAGAGGTACAGAGAGAGAGAGAGAGTACAGAGAGAGAGAGAGGTACAGAGAGAGAGAGAGGTACAGAGAGAGAGGGAGAGGTACACAGAGCGAGGTACAGAGATAGGTACAGAGAGAGAGGTACAGAGAGAGAGAGAGGTACAGAGAGAGAGAGAGGTACAGAGAGAGAGAGGTACAGAGAGAGGTACAGAGAGAGAGAGAGAGGGGTACAGAGAGGTACAGAGAGAGAGAGAGTACAGCGAGAGAGAGAGGTACAGAGAGAGAGAGAGAGGTACAGAGAGAGAGAGAGTACAGAGAGAGAGAGAGGTACAGAGAGAGAGGGAGAGGTACACAGAGCGAGGTACAGAGATAGGTAAAGAGAGAGAGGTACAGAGAGAGAGAGAGAGTACAGAGAGAGAGAGAGGTACAGAGAGAGAGAGGTACAGAGAGAGAGAGGTACAGAGAGAGGTACAGAGAGAGAGGTACAGAGAGAGAGGTACAGAGAGAGAGGTACAGAGAGAGAGAGGTACAGAGAGAGAGGTACAGAGAGAGAGAGAGAGAGAGAGTACAGAGAGAGAGAGAGATAGGTACAGAGAGAGAGAGAGAGAGAGGTACAGAGAGAGAGAGAGAGGTACAGAGAGGTACATAGAGAGAGAGGTACAGAGAGAGAGAGAGATAGAGCGAGAGAGAGAGAGGTACAGAGAGAGAGAGAGAGAGGTACAGAGAGAGAGAGAGGTACAGAGAGAGAGAGAGGTACAGAGAAAGAGAGAGAGGTACAGAGAGAGAGAGAGGTACAGAGAGAGAGAGAGGTACAGCGAGAGAGAGAAGGGTACAGAGAGGTACAGAGAGAGAGAGAGAGAGGTACATAGAGGTACAGAGAGAGAGAGAGGTACAGAGAGAGAGAGAGAGTACACAGAGAGAGAGAGGTACAGAGAGGTACACAGAGAGAGAGAGGTACAGAGAGAGAGAGGTACAGAGAGAGAGGTACAGAGAGAGAGAGAGAGGTACAGAGAGAGAGATAGGTACAGAGAGAGAGAGAGGGGGTACAGAGAGGTACAGAGAGAGAGAGAGAGGTACAGCGAGAGAGAGAGAGGTACAGAGAGAGAGAGAAGTACAGAGAGAGAGAGAAGTACAGAGAGAGAGAGAGGTACAGAGAGAGAGAGAAGGGTACAGAGAGGTACAGAGAGAGAGAGAGAGGTACAGAGAGGTACAGAGAGAGAGAGAGGTACAGAGAGAGAGAGAGGTACAGAGAGAGAGAGAGGTACAGAGAGAGAGAGAGGTACACAGAGCGAGGTACAGAGATAGGTACAGAGAGAGAGGTACAGAGAGAGAGAGAGGTACAGAGAGAGAGAGAGTACAGAGAGAGAGAGGTACAGAGAGAGAGAGGTACAGAGAGAGAGGTACAGAGAGAGAGAGAGGTACAGAGAGAGAGAGGTACAGAGAGAGAGAGGTACAGAGAGAGAGGTACAGAGAGAGGTACAGATAGAGAGAGAGGTACAGAGAGAGAGAGAGGTACAGAGAGAGAGAGGTACAGAGAGAGAGAGAGAGAGGTACAGAGAGAGAAAGAGAGAGGTACAGAGAGAGAGGTACAGAGAGAGAGAGAGCGTTACAGAGAGAGAGAGAGAGAGAGATTGAGAGAGAGGTACAGAGAGAGAGAGGTAGAGGTACAGAGAGAGTTAGAGGTACAGAGAGAGGTAGAGGTACAGAGAGAGGTAGAGGTGAGTGACATTCTGGGCAGGCTACGCTGCGGGGTACGGCCTTAGTGCTGTGGTTCCTGAGAGCGGAGAGGAGTGTTAATCCAGACGTTTACCTGAGAGAGAGAGAGGTACAGAGAGAGAGGTACAGAGAGAGAGGTACAGAGAGAGAGGTACAGAGAGAGAGGTACAGAGAGAGAGGTACAGAGAGAGAGGTACAGAGAGAGAGAGGTACAGAGAGAGAGAGGTACAGAGAGAGAGAGGTACAGAGAGAGAGGTACAGAGAGAGAGAGGGTACAGAGGGAGAGAGAGGGAGAGAGAGAGAGAGAGGTACAGAGAGAGAGAGGGGTACAGAGGGAGAGAGGGGTACAGAGGGAGAGAGAGAGAGAGAGAGGTACAGAGAGAGTGAGAGGTACAGAGAGAGAGAGAGTACGGAGAGAGAGAGGTACAGAGAGAGAGGTACAGAGAGAGAGAGAGTACAGAGAGAGAGAGAGAGGTACAGAGAGAGAGAGAGAGGTACAGAGAGAGAGAGAAGGGTACAGAGAGGTACAGAGAGAGAGAGAGAGGTACAGAGAGGTACAGAGAGAGAGAGAGGTACAGAGAGAGAGAGAGAGAGGTACACAGAGAGAGAGAGGTACAGAGAGGTACACAGAGAGAGAGAGGTACAGAGAGAGAGAGGTACAGAGAGAGAGGTACAGAGAGAGAGAGAGAGGTAGAGAGAGAGAGAGAGTACAGAGAGAGAGAGAGGGGTACAGAGAGGTACAGAGAGAGAGAGAGGTACAGCGAGAGAGAGAGAGGTACAGAGAGAGAGAGAAGTACAGAGAGAGAGAGAGAAGTACAGAGAGAGAGAGAAGGGTACAGAGAGGTACAGAGAGAGAGAGAGAGAGGTACAGAGAGGTACAGAGAGAGAGAGAGGTACAGAGAGAGAGAGAGAGGTACACAGAGAGAGAGAGGTACAGAGAGGTACAGAGAGAGAGAGAGAGGTACAGAGAGAGAGAGGTACAGAGAGAGAGGTACAGAGAGAGAGAGAGGTACAGAGAGAGAGAGGTACAGAGAGAGAGAGAGAGGGTACAGAGAGGTACAGAGAGAGAGAGAGGTACAGCGAGAGAGAGAGAGGTACAGAGAGAGAGGTACAGAGAGAGAGAGAGGTACAGAGAGAGAGAGGTACAGAGAGAGAGAGGTACAGAGAGAGAGGTACAGAGAGAGGTACAGATAGAGAGAGAGGTACAGAGAGAGAGAGAGGTACAGAGAGAGATAGGTACAGAGAGAGAGAGAGAGAGGTACAGAGAGAGAAAGAGAGAGGTACAGAGAGAGAGGTACAGAGAGAGAGAGAGCGTTACAGAGAGAGAGAGAGAGAGAGATTGAGAGAGAGGTACAGAGAGAGAGAGGTAGAGGTACAGAGAGAGTTAGAGGTACAGAGAGAGGTAGAGGTACAGAGAGAGGTAGAGGTGACATTCTGGGCTAGTGACATTCTGGGCAGGCTACGCTGCGGGGTACGGCCTTAGTGCTGTGGTTCCTGAGAGCGGAGAGGAGTGTTAATCCAGACGTTTACCTGAGAGAGAGAGAGGTACAGAGAGAGAGGTACAGAGAGAGAGGTACAGAGAGAGAGGTACAGAGAGAGAGGTACAGAGAGAGAGGTACAGAGAGAGAGGTACAGAGAGAGAGAGGTACAGAGAGAGAGAGGTACAGAGAGAGAGAGGTACAGAGAGAGAGGTACAGAGAGAGAGAGGGTACAGAGGGAGAGAGAGAGAGGTAGAGAGAGAGAGAGAGGTACAGAGAGAGAGAGGGGTACAGAGGGAGAGAGGGGTACAGAGGGAGAGAGAGAGAGAGAGAGGTACAGAGAGAGTGAGAGGTACAGAGAGAGAGAGGTACGGAGAGAGAGAGGTACAGAGAGAGAGGTACAGAGAGAGAGAGAGGTACAGAGAGAGAGAGAGAGAGGTACAGAGAGAGAGAGAGAGGTACAGAGAGAGAGAGAAGGGTACAGAGAGGTACAGAGAGAGAGAGAGAGAGGTACAGAGAGGTACAGAGAGAGAGAGAGGTACAGAGAGAGAGAGAGAGAGGTACACAGAGAGAGAGAGGTACAGAGAGGTACACAGAGAGAGAGAGAGGTACAGAGAGAGAGAGGTACAGAGAGAGAGGTACAGAGAGAGAGAGAGAGGTACAGAGAGAGAGAGAGGTACAGAGAGAGAGAGAGGGGTACAGAGAGGTACAGAGAGAGAGAGAGGTACAGCGAGAGAGAGAGAGGTACAGAGAGAGAGAGAAGTACAGATAGAGAGAGAGAGTACAGAGAGAGAGAGAGGGTACAGAGAGGTACAGAGAGAGAGAGAGAGGTACAGAGAGGTACAGAGAGAGAGAGAGTACAGAGAGAGAGAGAGAGGTACACAGAGAGAGAGAGGTACAGAGAGGTACAGAGAGAGAGAGAGGTACAGAGAGAGAGAGGTACAGAGAGAGAGGTACAGAGAGAGAGAGAGAGGTACAGAGAGAGAGAGAGGTACAGAGAGAGAGAGAGAGGGGTACAGAGAGGTACAGAGAGAGAGAGAGGTACAGCGAGAGAGAGAGAGGTACAGAGAGAGAGAGAGGTACAGAGAGAGAGAGAGGTACAGAGAGAGAGAGAGGTACAGAGAGAGAGGGAGAGGTACACAGAGCGAGGTACAGAGATAGGTACAGAGAGAGAGGTACAGAGAGAGAGAGAGAGGTACAGAGAGAGAGAGAGGTACAGAGAGAGAGAGGTACAGAGAGAGAGAGGTACAGAGAGAGGTACAGAGAGAGAGGTACAGAGAGAGAGGTACAGAGAGAGAGGTACAGAGAGAGAGAGGTACAGAGAGAGAGGTACAGAGAGAGAGAGAGAGAGAGAGGTACAGAGAGAGAGAGAGATAGGTACAGAGAGAGAGAGAGAGAGAGGTACAGAGAGAGAGAGAGGTACAGAGAGAGAGAGAGGGGTACAGAGAGGTACAGAGAGAGAGAGAGAGTACAGCGAGAGAGAGAGAGGTAGAGAGAGAGAGGTACAGAGAGAGAGAGAGGTACAGAGAGAGAGAGGTACAGAGAGAGAGAGGTACAGAGAGAGAGGTACAGAGAGAGGTACAGAGAGAGAGAGAGGTACAGAGAGAGAGAGAGGTACAGAGAGAGATAGGTACAGAGAGAGAGAGAGAGAGGTACAGAGAGAGAAAGAGAGAGGTACAGAGAGAGAGGTACAGAGAGAGAGAGAGCGTTACAGAGAGAGAGAGAGAGAGAGATTGAGAGAGAGGTACAGAGAGAGAGAGGTAGAGGTACAGAGAGAGGTAGAGGTACAGAGAGAGGTAGAGGTACAGAGAGAGGTAGAGGTGACATTCTGGGCTAGTGACATTCTGGGCAGGCTACGCTGCGGGTTACGGCCTTAGTGCTGTGGTTCCTGAGAGCGGAGAGGAGTGTTAATCCAGACGTTTACCTGAGAGAGAGAGAGGTACAGAGAGAGAGGTACAGAGAGAGAGGTACAGAGAGAGAGGTACAGAGAGAGAGAGGTACAGAGAGAGAGAGGTACAGAGAGAGAGAGGTACAGAGAGAGAGAGGTAGAGAGAGAGAGAGGGTACAGAGGGAGAGAGAGAGAGGGAGAGAGAGAGAGAGAGGTACAGAGAGAGAGAGGGGTACAGAGGGAGAGAGGGGTACAGAGGGAGAGAGAGAGAGAGAGAGGTACAGAGAGAGTGAGAGGTACAGAGAGAGAGAGGTACGGAGAGAGAGAGGTACAGAGAGAGAGGTACAGAGAGAGAGAGAGGTACAGAGAGAGAGAGAGAGGTACAGAGAGAGAGAGAGGTACAGAGAGAGAGAGAAGGGTACAGAGAGGTACAGAGAGAGAGAGAGAGAGGTACAGAGAGGTACAGAGAGAGAGAGAGGTACAGAGAGAGAGAGAGAGAGGTACACAGAGAGAGAGAGGTACAGAGAGGTACACAGAGAGAGAGAGGTACAGAGAGAGAGAGGTACAGAGAGAGAGGTACAGAGAGAGAGAGAGGTACAGAGAGAGAGAGAGGTACAGAGAGAGAGAGAGGGGGTACAGAGAGGTACAGAGAGAGAGAGAGAGTACAGCGAGAGAGAGAGAGGTACAGAGAGAGAGAGAAGTACAGAGAGAGAGAGAGAAGTACAGAGAGAGAGAGAGGGTACAGAGAGGTACAGAGAGAGAGAGAGAGAGAGGTACAGAGAGGTACAGAGAGAGAGAGAGGTACAGAGAGAGAGAGAGAGGTACACAGAGAGAGAGAGGTACAGAGAGGTACAGAGAGAGAGAGAGGTACAGAGAGAGAGAGGTACAGAGAGAGAGGTACAGAGAGAGAGAGAGAGGTACAGAGAGAGAGAGAGGTACAGAGAGAGAGAGAGAGGGGTACAGAGAGTTACAGAGAGAGAGAGAGGTACAATGAGAGAGAGAGGTACAGAGAGAGAGAGAGAGGTACAGAGAGAGAGAGAGGTACAGAGAGAGAGAGAGGTACAGAGAGAGAGGGAGAGGTACACAGAGCGAGGTACAGAGATAGGTACAGAGAGAGAGGTACAGAGAGAGAGAGAGAGGTACAGAGAGAGAGAGAGGTACAGAGAGAGAGAGGTACAGAGAGAGAGAGGTACAGAGAGAGGTACAGAGAGAGAGGTACAGAGAGAGAGGTACAGAGAGAGAGGTACAGAGAGAGAGAGGTACAGAGAGAGAGAGAGAGAGAGAGAGAGGTACAGAGAGAGAGAGAGATAGGTACAGAGAGAGAGAGAGAGAGAGAGGTACAGAGAGAGAGAGAGGTACAGAGAGAGAGAGAGAGGGGTACAGAGAGGTACAGAGAGAGAGAGAGAGGTACAGAGAGAGAGGTACAGAGAGAGAGAGAAGTACAGAGAGAGAGAGAGAAGTACAGAGAGAGAGAGAGAGGTACAGAGAGAGAGAGAAGGGTACAGAGAGGTACAGAGAGAGAGAGAGAGGTACAGAGAGGTACAGAGAGAGAGAGAGGTACAGAGAGAGAGAGAGAGGTACACAGAGAGAGAGAGGTACAGAGAGGTACAGAGAGAGAGAGAGAGGTACAGAGAGAGAGAGGTACAGAGAGAGAGGTACAGAGAGAGAGAGAGAGGTACAGAGAGAGAGAGAGGTACAGAGAGAGAGAGAGGGGGTACAGAGAGGTACAGAGAGAGAGAGAGGTACAGCGAGAGAGAGAGAGGTACAGAGAGAGAGAGAGAGGTACAGAGAGAGAGAGAGGTACAGAGAGAGAGAGAGGTACAGAGAGAGGTACAGAGAGAGAGGTACAGAGAGATAGGTACAGAGAGAGAGGTACAGAGAGAGAGAGGTACAGAGAGAGAGGTACAGAGAGAGAGAGAGGTACAGAGAGAGAGAGGTACAGAGAGAGAGAGGTACAGAGAGAGAGGTACAGAGAGAGGTACAGAGAGAGAGAGAGGTACAGAGAGAGAGAGGTACAGAGAGAGAGGTACAGAGAGAGAGAGAGAGAGAGGTACAGAGAGAGAGAGAGATAGGTACAGAGAGAGAGAGAGAGAGAGAGGTACAGAGAGAGAGAGAGGTACAGAGAGAGAGAGAGAGGGGTACAGAGAGGTACAGAGAGAGAGAGAGAGGTACAGCGAGAGAGAGAGAGGTACAGAGAGAGAGAGAAGTACAGAGAGAGAGAGAGAAGTACAGAGAGAGAGAGAGAGGTACAGAGAGAGAGAGAAGGGTACAGAGAGGTACAGAGAGAGAGAGAGAGAGGTACAGAGAGGTACAGAGAGAGAGAGAGGTACAGAGAGAGAGAGAGAGGTACACAGAGAGAGAGAGGTACAGAGAGGTACAGAGAGAGAGAGAGAGGTACAGAGAGAGAGAGATACAGAGAGAGAGGTACAGAGAGAGAGAGAGGTACAGAGAGAGAGAGAGGTACAGAGAGAGAGAGAGGGGTACAGAGAGGTACAGAGAGAGAGAGAGGTACAGCGAGAGAGAGAGAGTACAGAGAGAGAGAGAGAGGTACAGAGAGAGAGAGAGGTACAGAGAGAGAGAGAGGTACAGAGAGAGGTACAGAGAGAGAGGTACAGAGAGATAGGTACAGAGAGAGAGGTACAGAGAGAGAGAGGTACAGAGAGAGAGGTACAGAGAGAGAGAGGTACAGAGAGAGAGAGGTACAGAGAGAGAGAGGTACAGAGAGAGAGGTACAGAGAGAGGTACAGAGAGAGAGAGAGGTACAGAGAGAGAGAGAGGTACAGAGAGAGATAGGTACAGAGAGAGAGAGAGAGAGGTACAGAGAGAGAAAGAGAGAGGTACAGAGAGAGAGGTACAGAGAGAGAGAGAGCGTTACAGAGAGAGAGAGAGAGAGAGATTGAGAGAGAGGTACAGAGAGAGAGAGGTAGAGGTACAGAGAGAGGTAGAGGTACAGAGAGAGGTAGAGGTACAGAGAGAGGTAGAGGTGACATTCTGGGCTAGTGACATTCTGGGCAGGCTACGCTGCGGGGTACGGCCTTAGTGCTGTGGTTCCTGAGAGCGGAGAGGAGTGTTAATCCAGACGTTTACCTGAGAGAGAGAGAGTACAGAGAGAGAGGTACAGAGAGAGAGGTACAGAGAGAGAGGTACAGAGAGAGAGAGGTACAGAGAGAGAGAGGTACAGAGAGAGAGAGGTACAGAGAGAGAGAGGTACAGAGAGAGAGAGGGTACAGAGGGAGAGAGAGAGAGGGAGAGAGAGAGAGAGAGATACAGAGAGAGAGAGGGGTACAGAGGGAGAGAGGGGTACAGAGGGAGAGAGAGAGAGAGAGAGAGGTACAGAGAGAGTGAGAGGTACAGAGAGAGAGAGGTACGGAGAGAGAGAGGTACAGAGAGAGAGGTACAGAGAGAGAGAGAGGTACAGAGAGAGAGAGAGAGGTACAGAGAGAGAGAGAGAGGTACAGAGAGAGAGAGAAGGGTACAGAGAGGTACAGAGAGAGAGAGAGAGAGGTACAGAGAGGTACAGAGAGAGAGAGAGGTACAGAGAGAGAGAGAGAGAGAGTACACAGAGAGAGAGAGGTACAGAGAGGTACACAGAGAGAGAGAGGTACAGAGAGAGAGAGGTACAGAGAGAGAGGTACAGAGAGAGAGAGAGGTACAGAGAGAGAGAGGTACAGAGAGAGAGAGAGGGGTACAGAGAGGTACAGAGAGAGAGAGAGAGGTACAGCGAGAGAGAGAGAGGTACAGAGAGAGAGAGAAGTACAGAGAGAGAGAGAGAAGTACAGAGAGAGAGAGAAGGGTACAGAGAGGTACAGAGAGAGAGAGAGAGAGAGAGGTACAGAGAGGTACAGAGAGAGAGAGAGGTACAGAGAGAGAGAGAGAGGTACACAGAGAGAGAGAGGTACAGAGAGGTACAGAGAGAGAGAGAGAGTACAGAGAGAGAGAGGTACAGAGAGAGAGGTACAGAGAGAGAGAGAGAGGTACAGAGAGAGAGAGAGGTACAGAGAGAGAGAGAGAGGGGTACAGAGAGGTACAGAGAGAGAGAGAGGTACAGCGAGAGAGAGAGAGGTACAGAGAGAGAGAGAGAGGTACAGAGAGAGAGAGAGGTACAGAGAGAGAGAGAGGTACAGAGAGAGAGGGAGAGGTACACAGAGCGAGGTACAGAGATAGGTACAGAGAGAGAGGTACAGAGAGAGAGAGAGAGGTACAGAGAGAGAGAGAGGTACAGAGAGAGAGAGGTACAGAGAGAGAGAGGTACAGAGAGAGGTACAGAGAGAGAGGTACAGAGAGAGAGGTACAGAGAGAGAGGTACAGAGAGAGAGAGGTACAGAGAGAGAGGTACAGAGAGAGAGAGAGAGAGAGGTACAGAGAGAGAGAGAGATAGGTAGAGAGAGAGAGAGAGAGAGAGGTAAAGAGAGAGAGAGAGGTACAGAGAGAGAGAGAGGGGGTACAGAGAGGTACAGAGAGAGAGAGAGGTACAGCGAGAGAGAGAGAGGTACAGAGAGAGAGAGAGAAGTACAGAGAGAGAGAGAGAGGTACAGAGAGAGAGAGAAGGGTACAGAGAGGTACAGAGAGAGAGAGAGAGAGAGAGGTACAGAGAGGTACAGAGAGAGAGAGAGGTACAGAGAGAGAGAGAGAGGTACACAGAGAGAGAGAGGTACAGAGAGGTACAGAGAGAGAGAGAGAGGTACAGAGAGAGAGAGGTACAGAGAGAGAGGTACAGAGAGAGAGAGAGAGAGAGGTACAGAGGGAGAGAGAGAGAGGGAGAGAGAGAGAGAGAGGTACAGAGAGAGAGAGGGGTACAGAGGGAGAGAGGGGTACAGAGGGAGAGAGAGAGAGAGAGAGGTACAGAGAGAGGGAGAGAGGTACAGAGAGAGGGAGAGGTACAGAGAGAGTGAGAGGTACAGAGAGAGAGAGAGGTACAGAGAGAGAGAGGTACAGAGAGAGAGGTACAGAGAGAGAGAGAGAGAGAGGGGTACAGAGAGAGAGAGAGAGGCACAGAGAGAGAGAGAGGTACAGAGAGAGAGAGAAGGGTACAGAGAGGTACAGAGAGAGAGAGAGAGAGTACAGAGAGGTACAGAGAGAGAGAGAGGTACAGAGAGAGAGAGAGAAGTACACAGAGAGAGAGAGGTACAGAGAGGTACACAGAGAGAGAGAGAGGTACAGAGAGAGAGAGGTACAGAGAGAGAGGTACAGAGAGAGAGAGAGAGGTACAGAGAGAGAGAGAGGTACAGAGAGAGAGAGAGAGGGGTACAGAGAGGTACAGAGAGAGAGAGAGAGGTACAGCGAGAGAGAGAGAGGTACAGAGAGAGAGAGAAGTACAGAGAGAGAGAGAGAAGTACAGAGAGAGAGAGAGAGGCACAGAGAGAGAGAGAGGGTACAGAGAGGTACAGAGAGAGAGAGAGAGAGAGGTACAGAGAGGTACAGAGAGAGAGAGAGGTACAGAGAGAGAGAGAGAGGTACACAGAGAGAGAGAGGTACAGAGAGGTACAGAGAGAGAGAGAGAGGTACAGAGAGAGAGAGGTACAGAGAGAGAGGTACAGAGAGAGAGAGAGAGGTACAGAGAGAGAGAGAGGTACAGAGAGAGAGAGAGGTACAGCGAGAGAGAGAGAGGTACAGAGAGAGAGAGAGAGAGGTACAGAGAGAGAGAGAGGTACAGAGAGAGAGAGAGGTACAGAGAGAGAGGGAGAGGTACACAGAGCGAGGTACAGAGATAGGTACAGAGAGAGAGGTACAGAGAGAGAGAGAGAGGTACAGAGAGAGAGAGAGGTACAGAGAGAGAGAGGTACAGAGAGAGAGAGAGAGAGAGGTACAGAGAGAGAGGTACAGAGAGAGAGGTACAGAGAGAGAGAGGTACAGAGAGAGAGGTACAGAGAGAGAGAGAGAGAGAGAGAGGTACAGAGAGAGAGAGAGATAGGTACAGAGAGAGAGAGAGGTACAGAGAGAGAGAGAGAGAGAGGGGTACAGAGAGAGAGAGAGAGGCACAGAGAGAGAGAGAGAGGTACAGAGAGAGAGAGAAGGGTACAGAGAGGTACAGAGAGAGAGAGAGAGAGGTACAGAGAGGTACAGAGAGAGAGAGAGGTACAGAGAGAGAGAGAGAGAAATACACAGAGAGAGAGAGGTACAGAGAGGTACACAGAGAGAGAGAGAGGTACAGAGAGAGAGAGGTACAGAGAGAGAGGTACAGAGAGAGAGAGAGGTACAGAGAGAGAGAGAGGTACAGAGAGAGAGAGAGGGGTACAGAGAGGTACAGAGAGAGAGAGAGAGGTACAGCGAGAGAGAGAGAGGTACAGAGAGAGAGAGAGAAGTACAGAGAGAGAGAGAAGTACAGAGAGAGAGAGAGAGGTACAGAGAGAGAGAGAAGGGTACAGAGAGGTACAGAGAGAGAGAGAGAGAGGTACAGAGAGAGAGAGAGGTACAGAGAGAGAGAGAGGTACACAGAGAGAGAGAGGTACAGAGAGGTACAGAGAGAGAGAGAGAGGTACAGAGAGAGAGAGGTACAGAGAGAGAGGTACAGAGAGAGAGAGAGAGGTACAGAGAGAGAGAGAGGTACAGAGAGAGAGAGAGGGGGTACAGAGAGTTACAGAGAGAGAGAGAGAGGTACAGCGAGAGAGAGAGAGTACAGAGAGAGAGAGAGGTACAGAGAGAGAGAGGGTACAGAGAGAGAGAGAGGTACAGAGAGAGAGGGAGAGGTACACAGAGCGAGGTACAGAGATAGGTACAGAGAGAGAGGTACAGAGAGAGAGAGAGAGGTACAGAGAGAGAGAGAGGTACAGAGAGAGAGAGGTACAGAGAGAGAGAGAGAGAGGTACAGAGAGAGAGGTACAGAGAGAGAGGTACAGAGAGAGAGAGGTACAGAGAGAGAGGTACAGAGAGAGAGAGAGAGGTACAGAGAGAGAGAGAGATAGGTACAGAGAGAGAGAGAGAGAGGTACAGAGAGAGAGAGAGAGGTACAGAGAGGTACATAGAGAGAGAGGTACAGAGAGAGAGAGAGAGATACAGCGAGAGAGAGAGAGGTACAGAGAGAGAGAGAGAGAGAGGTACAGAGAGAGAGAGAGGTACAGAGAGAGAGAGAGGTACAAAGAAAGAGAGAGAGGTACACAGAGCGAGGTACAGAGATAGGTACAGAGAGAGAGGTACAGAGAGAGAGGTACAGAGAGAGAGAGGTACAGAGAGAGGGAGGTACAGAGAGAGAGAGAGAGAGAGAGGTACAGAGAGAGAGGTACAGAGAGAGAAATACAGAGAGAGAGAGGTACAGAGAGAGAGGTACAGAGAGAGAGAGAGAGAGAGGTACAGAGAGAGAGAGATAGGTACAGAGAAAGAGAGAGAGAGGTACAGAGAGAGAGAGAGAGGTACAGAGAGGTACAGAGAGAGAGATAGAAAGGTACAGAGAGAGAGAGAAAGAGGTACAGAGAGAGAGGTACAGAGTGAGAGAGGTACAGAGAGAGAGAGGTACAGAGAGAGAGAGGTACAGAGAGAAGTACAGATAGAGAGAGGTACAGAGAGAGAGAGAGAGAGGTACAGAGAGAGAGAGGTACAGAGAGAGAGAGAGAGAGGTACAGAGAGAGAGAGAGGTACAGAGAGAGAGAGGTACAGAGAGAGAGAGGTACAGAGAGAGAGAGAGAGAGAGAGGTACAGAGAGAGAGGTAGAGAGAGAGAAGTACAGAGAGAGAGAGGTACAGAGAGAGAGGTACAGAGAGAGAGAGAGAGAGAGGTACAGAGAGAGAGAGATAGGTACTGAGAAAGAGAGAGAGAGGTACAGAGAGAGAGAGAGGTACAGAGAGGTACAGAGAGAGAGAGATAGAGAGGTACAGAGAGAGAGAGAAAGAGGTACAGAGAGAGAGGTACAGAGTGAGAGAGGTACAGAGAGAGAGAGGTACAGAGAGAGAGAGGTACAGAGAGAAGTACAGATAGAGAGAGGTACAGAGAGAGAGAGGTACAGAGAGAGAGAGGTACAGAGAGAGAGAGAGGTACAGAGAGAGAGAGAGGTACAGAGAGAGAGAGAGGTACAGAGAGAGATAGGTACAGAGAGAGAGAGAGAGGGTACAGAGAGAGAAAGAGAGAGGTACAGAGAGAGAGGTACAGACAGAGAGAGAGAAAGAGAGAGGTACAGAGAGAGAGAGAGAGAGAGAGAGAGAGGGGTACAGAGAGAGAGAGAGGTACAGAGAGAGAGCGGTACAGAGAGAGAGAGCGTTACAGAGAGAGAGAGCGAGAGATTGAGAGAGAGGTACAGAGAGAGAGAGGTAGAGGTACAGAGAGAGGTAGAGGTAAAGAGAGAGGTAGAGGTACAGAGAGAGGTAGAGGTGACATTCTGGGCTAGTGACATTCTGGGCAGGCTACGCTGCGGGGTACGGCCTTAGTGCTGTGGTTCCTGAGAGCGGAGAGGAGTGTTAATCCAGACGTTTACCTCCACGCCGTTTCAACCCTTCTGATGTGATCTGCACTCTCCTATGTCAATTATAAGCGCTGCCTTCCTTGGCCCTACGCACATGTCGACTGTGATTTACATCTAGATCTGCATGCACCGGGTGAGAGAGAAACAGACACACACACATACACTCACACGTACACATACACACATACACATTCACATACGTCCTGCTCTGACATACAACACCGTAGGAACTGGAGTCAGGATAAAAAACCCTCTTCTTACTCACTTCCCCCTGAACAAACAAACAAACAAACAAACACATACGAGATGTGCTGTTGCCTGGAGCGTGGAGGTTTAAATGGGGTTTCAGTGCTCAAACAATCCCCCATACACTCCCACTACACACTCACTGTGTGCAGTCTATCTAGGGGCCCTGGGCAGAGAGCGTTCAGAGACAGTATGGTTATTTAATTACCATGGCATTTCCATTTCATAGTTCCACAATGATTCAAATAAAAAATCAATCCAGACAGAAACCATGCTTTTGCCATAAAATGGCCCTCCACACACTACTGCATCAAGTAACACTTAAAGTAATTGTTCTCCATAGTAATGACTGAGACAGTAAACTAGTAGGACATAGAAGACCTTTTCTTTAATAAGGCAAGGAAGTTGACATGAAAGGTTTATATAACAGCTCTTGGTGTGTGATGATCGTATCGGGGAAGTCAGACTGTCACAGTCTGAGGGCTCATACTGGGAGAGGCTCTGTTCTGCTGTAGGTCTGCTCTGAATACAGGTACTTAGTAGTAGGTACCAACACAACAGGTTATCAGTCACCCCCCCAATACAGCCAGTCTTCCGTGTCTGTATCCCTGTATCCCTGTCCAGAGTGCCAGACCATCTATCCCCTCCATGGCTCCTGTCCTCCAATGTCAATGGTCTGGGCCGGGCGAGAGCCTCCATGAGTGGAGCAGTGTTTAGTGAGTGAGAATGTGCCCACACTGTTCCCCCTTGACCTACTATTCTCCTGGAGGGCCCTAGGTTCTGGCTGTAGCACAGTGTTCCTGGAAGGGACAGCACAGCTCTGTTCTTCACGGACACAGACACAGGTGCACCACATGGCCCAGAGGGACACAGAGGGGGGCTGTGTGTGTCTCTTTTGCAGGGATTGTGTGTGTGTGTGTGTGTGTGTGTGTGTGTGTGTGTGTGTGTGTGTGTGTGTGTGTGTGTGTGTGTGTGTGTGTGTGTGTGTGTGTAGCAGATGGGGATGAGTGAAACTCACTCCTCAGCCTGAATTGTCCCCACTTGCGCCGCTGAACAGCTAGGTTTCCGCGTGGCGAGACTGGTAAGACGCTATGGGAGGGTGGTCACGTGCTAGCAAGGCAGAGGTCCAAAATTCGAGCCGCAGTGTGAGCCGAATCGGGAGGAAGTGGTACTCGCTAAGCAGGCAGCGTGACGTCCGATACACTTGCGTGTGAAAATGTTCAGCTGCCATGGTCATGTTGTGGGCAGCCAAGATGCAATGTCCCAAATAATGTGTCAAATATACCTGTCTTTTAAAACAGGCTCTGTCTGTGTCATGCATGCTCACACAGGCAAACAGTCCTCATGGCAGGGGTGAATTGTTCCATAGAAGATTGATCTCTCCTGGGGCCTCACCCTGTGACGCGTGCAGCTCTGTCAAGCTGAGCCCCATGGCAGCCCCAGACGCTCATGGGAAATGTCAAGGCTCGTTACCCTCCAGAGAGGTACTGATGAGGACACGTCCCAGAGAGAGGGAGGTAGGGATGGAGGAATGCAGGTGGAGAGCTGTTGAGTAACTCAGAGCATACTGCATCCTCGGAGAGAGAGAGAGAGAGAGAGAGAGAGAGAGAGAGAGAGAGAGAGAGAGAGAGAGAGAGAGAGAGAGAGAGAGAGAGAGAGAGAGAGAGAGAGAGAGAGAGAGAGAGAGAGAGAGAGAGAGAGAGAGAGAGAGAGAGAGAGAGAGAGAGAGAGAGAGAGAGCACACTAGGGAGTGGGGCAAAAAAGGGGAAATTAGATAGGGACAGAGATCTATGTCTGGGGAATTGCAACTAATAACTTACATCTTGACACCTGACTAAACAGCATGTTGTGTAGAAAAGGGAGAAGAGGAGAGCGACAAGGAGACATGGTGAAGATGAGGAGAGTTGTTGAGGGAATTGAAGGGTCTTGTACCTTCACACCGGGGAAACAGAAAAGGAAACACAAGTAGCTACACAGACAGAGCGGGAGAGAGAAACTATCTTTGAAACTTTTGTGAGTGTAACGTTAACTGTTCATTTTTGATTGTTTATTTCCCGTTTGTTTATTATCTATTTCACTAGCTTTGGGCAATGTAAACATATGTTTCCCATGTCAATAAAGTCCTTTGAATTGAATTGAAAGAGAGAGAGAGACAGGGAGTGTTCATGCTTGTTTGAAGTATGAGAGACGGAGTCCTCTCAGTGATAGTTTTCCTGTGATGTGACCCTCTGGATGTTTGTGATCAAATCAAACTTTATTTGCCACACGCGCCCAATACAACAAGTGTAGACCTTACCGTGAAATGCTTGCTTACAAGCCCTTAACCAACAGTGCAGTTCAAGAAGAAGAACATATTTACCAAGTAGGCTACAATAAAAAGTTATATTATAAAGTAGCACAATAAGAATAACAAAAATGAGACTATATACAGGAGGCACCGGTACCAAGTCAGTGTGCGGGGGTACAGGCTAGCTGAGGTAGTCTGTACATGTAGGTGGGGGCGAAGAGACTATGCATAGGTAACATGGGTCTCTCTGACACCGCCTATTATGTAGGTCCTGGATGGCAGGAAGCTTGGCCCCAGTGAAGTACTGGCCGTTCGCTCTACCCTCTGTAGCGCCTTACGGTCAGATGCCGGAGCAGTTGCCGTACCAGGCGGTGATGCAACCGGTCAGGATGCTCTCGATGGTGCAGCTGTAAAACCTTTCTATAAATATAAAAAGGAATAGGGTGCCATTTGGGACACAACCTCAGTCACGTTGTGGTTTGTCAGGCGAAGAGCGCTAATCCATCACAGGAAACACTGCTCATGCATACAGGAGAGCTGTAGAATTGACAGCACAAACTAGTGTCAGCTTGCTGCCTCTCTTTCCACTACAGTTATCTGATTTCATCCAATGACTGAGAGAAAGATTTAGCTAGCCCCCCATTTACTCATAAGTAGGCACACACAGGCGCTTGCACACACACACACACACACACACACACACACACACACACACACACACACACACACACACACACACACACACACACACACCAGGGTTGCTAGTTTCATCTGACCACAGGGGGGATGGAAGCCTTATAGGGTCGTCACAAAACCCATTCCCTCTAGAACGTTGAAGCTATCCCTATGTGTTGCATTCTGATCATCAGAAAGCTGTTACTGTTGAGCCACAAATACAGGATGTTCCTCTGGAGTCAGATGGAACAGAACTCTGTGTACGTGTTTGACCTGCAGATAGACTATCTATTGTTGGGTGGTTATAGACAATATATTCTATATATATTTGGGCAAAGCTTTACTTGACACACAGTGTCGTAAAATGCTATGGTATGGTCATAACCATTTCATAAAGTGTCATAACAGCTGACATAACTTGTCATAACCTGTCATAATACAGTCATAATGCTGTCATGACACATATATTTACACATGTTGTGACATATATTGCATTATTTATGGCTGGTTATGACACCTACATCAGAGTGTCAAAACCCCCAAAACCTACCATACAAGGCAACACGTTCCATTACAACATAGCCTACTTGCCAACAGTACGTTTATGTTATATAACATTTTCTGAAATTGACCTTTAAATTACCATTGTAATTGCGCACATATTGATGTCAGACAGGCACCTACCTCAATGCTCTGTTTCTGAGGACTGGGATGAATGAAGGAGCAGAATTCAGGAGCAGGACAAGACACCCTCTTTTTGAGTGATGACTGACATAAAGGCCTGTACGTAATAGGCCTATCCGTCATAAGGCTTTTTTGACAGCATGACAAAGTGTATTTTCTTAGTCCAAGTGAAGTGACACAGGATGGTCATAATGCAGTGTCCTAAAGTGTATTTCATGCGAGTTGTTTAAAATACGAAGACAAAATGACTGTAACAAATTCATTGCAACAACAACAAAGGACTTAAGAAACAATCGTTCAACTGAAAGGAAACATCTTGGCAGGGAAAATAAATGTGGGTTTTGACACTGTTAAAAACAGAAATACCTTATTTACATAAGCATTCAGACCCTTTGCTATGAGACTCGAAATTGAGGCTCAGGTGCGTCCTGTTTCCATTGATCATCCTTGAGATGTTTCTACAACTTGATTGGAATCCACCTGTGGTAATTACAACTGATTGGACATGATTTGGAAAGGCACACACCTGTCTATATAAGGTCCCACAGTTGACAGTGCATGTCAGACCAAAAACCAAACCATGAGGTCGAAGGAATTGTCCGTAGAGCTCCGAGACAGGATTGTGTCAAGGCACAGGTTTGGGGAAGGGTACCAAAAAATGTCTGCAGCATTGAAGGTCCCCAAGAACACAGTAGCCTCCATCATTCTTAAATGGAAGAAGTTTGGAACCACCAAGACTCTTCCTAGAGTTGGCTGCATGGCCAAACTGAGCAATCGGGGGAGAAGGGCCTTGGTCAGGGAGGTGGGGCTGGGGCAAAGGTTCACCTTCCAACAGGACAGCGACCCTAAGCACACAGCCAAGACAGTGCACGAGATGCTTCGGGACAAATCCCTGAATGTTGTTGAGTGGCCCGGCCAGAGCCCGGACGAACCTGATCTAACATCTCTGGAGTGACAGGGCTCAGCAGCAGAAGGCAGGGAGGAAGAGGAGTTAGAGATGATTGGAGGATAGAGATGTGGAGCGAGAAGGAAGAGGAGGGAGGAGTGGAGCGAGAGGAGAGTGGAGAGAGAAGAAGAGAGTGAAGAGGAGAGAGTGGAGCGTGTCGGGAGAGGAATATGGAGAGGAAGAGGGCCATGGTGAGGGAGAGGAGGAGGGCGAGGAAGAGGAAGAGCACACCAGTGAGGGGAGCCTATGTTTCCATGGAGTGCATCCGCCCCAAGTCTCACCATTCACCCTTGTACCACACAGCTTATTTTGTGCAATTTGTTTGTCCCATTTGTAGAATTTGGTGAAAGTGCATGTACCTACGTAATGTAGCTGCACAAAGCAGTCGCGTGGCACATTGCTACTTATGTATGGTACCCCGAGCTCGGCGTCAGTAGACCAGTTTGGGGGACCATGCAAAGGCCCCTTCCCAGAAACCGCAGGCACTGTTCCCTGAAGGCATTCAAAATGCAGCTTGTGCATTCACTTTGTGATGTGGCTACAGTGGCAGGAAGAGGGGAGTCAAGAGTTTGGAACCAGGGGGTGTGGACCGAGTTTACTCATCATTTTAAAGCAGGCAACTCCCTGGTGAAGTTTGAAGGGCACAAGAGAGGGTGTGTGTTGTGTGCACGGCAAAGGGTGGGTGTGTAGAAACCACCTTTGGGTGCTCTACGTTTTCTGTGCCACTTTGCAGGATGGAGCCGTGCTTCAAAATGTTTCATGGCATGCTGTAGGCTAAATGCAAACACCCAAGTGACAGTGTGACATGAATTTGTCATACAAATCTTATAGGGAAATTGTGTCATTGTTTTATTGTCTCTGAACAGTACTTGTGTTTTGTATCTTCTCTCTTTGTCTATCTAATACTTGTTCCATTTACTGAATTGTTGTCAAAGTAGGCTACTATTTCTATATTTTGGTTGAGTGCTAAATCTTATTGAGAGAGTCTATGAATAATTGTTTGAAAATCTACATTGTTACAGAAGTAAGAATCGTTGTCAATCAAATTGACTACTTTGTTTGGGTTTTGAAATACTTTCTGAATATTGTCCTCTGGTCACATTTGTATTATTGTTTTGCAATTGGTACATTTTGAGTGAGTAATTTAGTCAAATTTGCTACAATTGAAATACTCTAGTTTTTTTTTTTTAGAGTGTTAATCGTGTTTTGATAGGGAGTGTCTTTACACAATGGAAGACTAAATGAGTGATATTCCTATTGACATGAATATGGTGTCATATTAAAGAGGAGGTTGTGCTCTTTAGAACTAAGTTAACTTGTCATTGTAATTGTCATTGTTTCTTTGTTTTTGAGCTATGTCTGTTTGTTTGAAATGTGTGAGAAAATGTATCTTGAAAATGATCAGTAATCTACAGCAATCTCCAATTCTATTGAGGTCTAAAGGGTTAATTGTCACGTGTGCTCCCTCTCCGGCCTCTGGGTCACCAGGCTGCTCATTATGGCACACACCTGTCACCATCATTACGTGCACCTGCATGTCGTCAGACTCACCTGGACTCCATCACTTCCCTGATTACCTTCTCTACATGTCACTCCCTTTGGTTCCTTCCCCAGGCGTCATTGATGCTGTTTCAGTTTCATGTCTGTGCGCTGTTCGTGCTTCTTCTTTTGTATTATGTTGTGTTTATTTATTAAAACACTCACTCTCTGAACTTGCTTCCCGACTCTCAGCGCACATCGTTACATTAATGTTATACTACCCTCTGATACAGTAGATTGCCCTCCTCCTCCATCCATCCTCCTCATCTTTTCTCCCCTCCTCAATTATCCCTCCTCTGTCCTTCCTATCATCCTCCCTTCCACCTTCTCCCTTCCCTCCTCCATTCAACCATCTCTTGTATAATCAGTGGATGGCTCTGATGTGTGTTGGGGTCCATCACTCTCTAACAGGAGGCTTTATAGATGACTGTCCAAATTCAATACAATGTACCAGCTCTAAGCCATTACCATATGAGCGGCTCATAATAAATGCATGAATTCATAAAACAATTGCCAGGATGTGGGTTGAGTTTGTGTGGATGATACAAGGATCTTATTGGTGACTTTTACTGCATGCTCTGATCAGCACTAGCTACATCACCTACACCTGCACCAACAGCTGCTGCTACAGATGTAGGATCTTAATTTTAGCACTCTTTTGTTGCTGAGAATTGTCCAGCAACTCAGGAAATGCAAACTTGCAGTGTATTTGAGTTTTAAAAAGGCTTCTAACGTTTGTTATTTCCACTGAAATTTCAGACTTGATTTGCCCTAACACATTTTCATCAACCCCTACAAAAATGTTCATTAACTATAATAATTATTCACATTTCCTGTTGCTGCAGGATTATTTTCCTTCTGTAGCAAACTGGCTCAAATTAAGATCCTACATCTGTATCAGTGGAGGCTCCTCAGAGGAGGAAGGGGAGGACCATCCTCCTCAGTGAAATTCATAAACATTTTAATTGTAAAACATTTAGAAAGTTATCATTTATAAAAAACTATACTGAATATAATCACATCACCAAATGATTGACTAAAACACATTATTTTGCAAAGAAGGTCTACAGTAGCCTCAACAGCACTCTGTAGGGTAGCACCATGGTGTAGCCGGAGGACTGCTAGCTTCCGTCCTCTTCTGGGTACATTGACTTCAACACAAAACCTAGGAGGCTCATGGTTCTCACACCCTTCCATAGACTTACACAGTAATTCTGACAACTTTCAGAGGACATCCTCCAGCCTGTCAGAGCTCTTGTAGTATGATCTGGCATGTTGTCCACCCAATCAAAGGATCAGAGAATTAATCTAGTACTGAAAGCATAAGCTACAGCTAGCTAGCATGGGAGTGTATACAATGTGGTGAGTATTTGACTCAAAGAGAGAGAAAAACAATATAGTTTTGAACAAATTAATGTCTTCCAAAATGAAGGAGAAGTAAGAGAGAGAGACAGAGAGAGAGAGAGAGAGAGAGAGAGAGTCATTTTTTCACTTTCAGTTTCACTTACTTAGCTAGTGAATGTAGCTAGCTAGTTTAGCCTACTGAAACACCCTGTTCAAACAGAGGGATGCTATGTTAGCTAGCTGGCTATGACTTTCCAACACAACACTGGACCTCTACCAAGTCAAGGTAAGCTTTTTGTATTACTAATTTATTGTCACCGGGACCCACCGGTGTAACGCTTACTGACTGTAACATTGCTGCATGATTGTAGCAGGTTTACTAATGTGTTAGTTCTATTAGCTATGCTGACTATGGCATTCATTTAGCTGATATGGTGAAAACGACGTAGGCTGTGAGTAGCAGTTATGATACGATTTGGCTTGGAAAGGTTTTTTCACCTGGTCACATACAGCTGATGTTTATTGAAGTCCACAAGCGAAGGGAAGAGGTGAGAGGAGGAGAGATGCGAGAAGGAATACAACGTGGTTGCTATGAAATGTAACTGTGTTTACGTGTGATCAGGGGTGTATTCATTCAGTCGATTCTGTTGAAAAACTTTTCTTAAACGGAAGTAAATGGAACAAAACGGGGATAAACATTTGTCCAATAGAAACTATTGTTTGCAACTGTTGGACTAATGATTACACCCTATGTCAGCTGGCAAGGCAAGAGTGTGCAAGGCGGTATTGAATGTGTCAATGTCTGTCTATGTATCACTGTCTGTCACCTCAAATTTGTCTCTCGACCCGTGTGCGTGCACCTACGTTGTAAACTTTCATTCATAGGCAAGGTTGTAGCAACCTCATGATGGGTATAGGGAACATTTTAGTATCATGTAGTAGCCTAAACCGATCGCTGTTACATTGACCTGGGTGAATGGAATATGAATGAGAGTCATCAAATATGCTGTAATTGAAATAAGGCCAAGTTCATGAAAAAAATCATCCTCCCTCATCTTAAACGGCACTGACCGCCACTGATCTGTATATGTTTTTTTTCTAGCTGTGTTCTATTCATGTGTCATGTGTGACGTGTAGAGACTGTAACGCGAGATGGGGAACTGGTTGTGATGCAAATGTAATTTCCCACCTGCTGTCATGTATGAATAGAGATGGGAGATGGGGTCAAGGGATCCGTGTGTGATGGGGCGTAGGCGTGCGTGCGTGTGTGCGTCAGGGTATAGATGGAGCAGCTGGGCCTGCTTGTAACTCATTCTTATTCATACGGCGAAATTGAGGATCTTGGGACGATCTGCACCTGCAATCACGCAGCCGTCATCATACCTTGTGAGTCCTGATACGTTTTCTAACGTGGAACTACCACACAGCCCCTGGCTTATGTAGTTGTGTCTCTCCTGTTGTAACTAAACTTTTGATTGGAATACAGAGAGCACTGCAGTACTCCTAATAACACATGTAATAAATGTAAGCCTCAAGGTGCTTATTAAAAACATAGACTAGAACTAACAAAAGTTCCCAAAACGTGCTAAGCTCCACAACACAGAGAGAGAAAAAGAGCAAGAGAGAGAGAGGAAGGTAGAGCGAAGAAGAAAGATGAGGGGAACAGCTCAGTGTATGCTTCATGGAATGAATCATGTTATTTAATGATATTGTTGTTCGTGACCTGCAGGCAAGGACAGTGTTGATAAATGATTGTAATGCATTATGCCTCAAACTACTGCTTCATTTTTCCACCTGTCTGACACATTGTTGCATAATGTATGTTCTGTTGTTGCCGTGGGTCCTAGGGTAAGTAGATGGGAGGCAGAGGAGGAGGGGAGGGAGGGAGGAGGATGGGGGTAGGGAGGAGGATGGAGAAGGGAGAAAGAGGGGGTTGTGAGGAGGGAGAAGGGGTGTGAGGCTCTGACTGACACCTCCGGGGACGATGTGCACATGGGGTAAACTGTACTTGTGCATACATTAGCTCTATGTAACCATGACTGTTAGTGCTTGTCTCACTGAGATAGAGGACTCTAGACAGATAGACAGATAGAACACATTTTTAGCATGGACATTGCCATTGAAGGCTTCCACCATTTTAAACTGGTCAACGGGGTGGGGATTCCTATGGGTTGGGAGCGAACAACCAATGATCAGAGCATTGTTCTTTCAAATTGGGTTGCCTAAGCTTATGCCGGACATACACTACACGATTTTTGCCATCCCAGATTAATTTTCATGATTGGGGTGAAATCCTATGAACTTAGGTTAGGATCCGTATGTACGCTAGGATCCGTATGTAAACTACTTGCGTAGTTTAAGTGGGTCAAGGATGCACCGATGATGGCTGTTCAGTTCTCCAGACCCCTGTCGGATGTCCCAATAATTTTTGGACATGTCAGAAATTTTGGTTGTGCGTCCTTGGAGTATGAGCACTGCTACGACGTGATTGCAGCCACCTTAGTCATAGACTGTTCTCTCTGCTACCGCACGGCAAGCAGTACCAGAGCGCCAAATCTAGCTCCAAGAGGGTTCTTAACAGCTTCTACCCCCAATCCATAAGACTCATGAACATCTAATCAAATGGCTACCCAGACTATTTGCATTGCCCCCCCACCTATTTTCCTCTGCTGCTACTCTCTGTTATTATATATGCATAGTCACTTTAATAACTCTACCTACATGTACATATTACCTCAATTACCTCGACTAACCGGTGCCTCACACATTGACTCTGTGTATATAACCTCGCTATTGTATTTTACTACTGCTCTTGAATTATTTGTTACTTTTATTATTTGTTACTTTTATTTCAGAATTGTTTTTTCTTTTTTTTTCTTAAAAACTGCATTGTTGTTTAAAGGCTTGTAAGTAAGTATTTCACTGTATTTCAAGTATTTGTCACATGAGACAAATACAATTTGATTTGATTTGTTTGGGTAAGGACTGCTGCCAATAGCCAATGAACATTCAGCATGTGTGACCAAAACAATGACGGTGAAGAGGAAAGCAACAATAACACTCACCAAGTGGGTCGATGTGATGGAAGTGGGTCGATGTGACAGATTGGTGGAGCTGTGGAACTGTGGAGAGTACATAACTGCCTTTTCAATGGGTGAGTTCTTAATTTTTTTTATGTTAAAACCTCTTACTTCTACCCCCTCCTTTTTCAACATTCTGTTAAAAATCGTGCAACTTTTCAGCGTCCTGCTACTCATGCCAGGAATATAGTATATGCATATGATTAGTATGTGTGGATAGAAAACACTCTGAAGTTTCTAAAACTGGTTAAATCACGGCTGTGACTATAACAGATCGTGTGTTTCATTGAAAAACGCAAGAAAAACTGCTCTCTGAAAGCTAAAAATAATTTCCATAAGTCACTTCCATGAGTTGTTAAAAGAGGACAAAATTTAATATCGACCTGCATGCAATTCATACAAATTCCACACGATGTCGCCATTGTCGTCATTTTCAATTGAATTATTTGTTGGAAAATCCATCTATCTGGCTTCCGTTTCTTCCAGTCTTCACCCGGATGTTGTTAATGTGGACATTGGTAGCCATTGATTTGCAAACGAGGAGCTATTGAATAAACATCGCCCTGTAATCATTTTGATAGATTATAAACGTTTACTAATACCTAAAGTTGGATTACAAAAGGATTTCAAAGTGTTTTGTGAAAGTTTATCGTCAACTTTTTTAATTTTAAAAAATTACGCAGCGTTTAAAAACAATGTTTTTTTCTGAATGACACAGCTTCTATAGAAAGCTATTTTGGGTATATATGGACCGATTTAAACAAAAAAAAGACCCAATAGTGATGTTTATGGGGCATATAGGAGTGCCAAGAAAGAAGCTCGTCAAAGGTAATGAATGTTTTATATTTTATTTCTGCGTTTTGTGCTGCGTCGGATAAGCAGAGTCTTTGTTTACGTCGCATTCAGGCATTTTCAGGTGGTGCATGCTATCAGATAATACCTTCTCATGCTTTCGCCGAAAAGCATTTTAAAAATCTGACTTGTTGGCTAGGTTCACAACGAGTGTAGCTTTAATTCAATACCCTGCTTGTGAATTTTGATCAAGGTTTGAGTTGTAACGAGTACATTTAGCATTTAGCGTAGCGCATTTGCATTTCCAGGTGTCTACTTGAGACATCTGCGTCTCAAGTATAGTCAAGAAGTTAAATGGCATGTTCTAGAAGGGTCCAGACACTTTTTGGGGATTTGGCTTGTTTTTGAGAAACTTACCCCAGCTGCGGTTCAAAATACATTAATAAAATCACTAAAAATAAACAAATAGGTCATTTTCGTGACGAACTCAGTATAGTGATGTAGGTCTTTGGACATTGTACACATTAAATTGTATCATTCTGAACTTCCACAACGTTATAATCCAGGGCAGAACACTGGGGCAGCCCTCACTCCGACATCCGAAGCACCGCCACCACGAACTGACGGGACGGGTTAGGATGAACCAATATGGGAGCAGTGGTGAAGCGGTGCTTGAGGTCCCGGAATGACCGGTCAGCAGCTGGGGACCATGTGAACGGAACCTTGGGAGAGGTGAGTGCAGACAGGGAAGCCATTGTGCTGTAACCCCGGATAAAGTGGCGATAGAAGTTGGCAAATCCCAGGAAACGTTGCAGCTGCACTCTGGACATAGGGCCAATCCACCACCACTCACACCACTCATCTGTACATTCCCTGCAGCGATGATGTAACCAAGGAAGGGGATGTTGGTGCGATGGAATTCACATTTCTCCGCTTTCACAAAAAGCTGGTTCTCCAGAAGGCACTGGAGGACCTGTTGGACATGGAGCACATTTTCTTGGGCTGAGTGGGAGAAAATTAGGATGTCATTGAGGTAGACGGAAAAAAACACAGCAGGGGTGTTGGTAAATCCAAATGGCATGACCATGTATTCGTAGTGGCCGCTGCCCGTGTTGAAGGCAGTCTTCCACTTGTCCCCTTCCCGTATCCACACCAGATGGTAGGCGTTTCACAGGTCCAACTTGGAGAAAACGGTGGTCCCCTGGACTAGCTCGAAGGCTGAGGCATTGAGTGGTAGCGGGTAGCGGTTCTTCACCGTGATGTCATTGAGGCCCGGGTAGTTAATGCACGGGTGCAGGGTTTTGTCCTTCTTCTCCACAAAGAAGAACCCTGCACAGGTGGGGGAGGCAGAAGGACGGATACACCCTGCAGCTAGGGAGTCCTCGATGTAGGTCTCCATACCCTTGATCTCCAGACCCGACAGAGAGTATAGTCGTCCCCAGGGTGGTGTGGTGCCTGGGAGAAGGTCGATCCCACAGGAATTGCGGAGAGATCCGGGGCAACTTCTGAGCCCACAGGAAGACATCCCGGGGGAGGCTGCGCTGATTTTATAGAACGGGCATGGCAGAACGGGGTCCAGCCCATAATGGCACCAACAGTCCAGTCTATGATGGGATTGTGTCGCTGGAGCCAAGAGAATCCCAATACCACGGGAACCCGAGGTGACTTAATCAGCATAGATTGGATTGTTTCGCTGTGGTTCCCTGACACTCGTAGGTTGATGGGATTGGTATTGTGAGTGATCCGGCCTATAGAGCGCCTGTCCAGCGCTCTAACGTCCAAGGGAATGGAGAGGGGCTGAGTGGGAATGCCCAGCTCAAATGCCAGGGTAGGGTCCAAAGAAACTCTCATCGGCCCCATAGTCGATGAGTACCTGGAGAGATTTCGGCTGGTTCTCTCACAGCAGGATGGCATGGAAAGGGGTGTGAGTAAAAGGAGATGGAAAGTTATCTTTATGGCCCACCACAGTACTCACACCTTCTTGCTGAGCCTGGGTTGTTAATGGGCAGTTAGCTACGAAATGTCCCGTAGCTCCACAATATAGGCAGCTCTTGGTGTGGAGTCGGCGTAAGCACTCAGCCGGAGTCAATCTAGCCCTGCACAGGTGCATTGACTATGAAGGAAGGGAGTTGGCAGCCCTCTGTGATTTCCAAGAGAACTCGGGTGACATCGACTTCACTCTGACATGTAGACTTCGGGGGTCTCCGGGATTCTTCCTAGGCAAGGTGGGAATCGAGGGCGAACGAGGGCGACAGGGCACAGAGTCCCTCTCCCTCCTACGTTCTCGAAGCCGCCCATCAATCCGGATGGTCAAGGCTATGAGGGAGTTAAGGTCTATGGGCAGCTCCCAGGGCTGCGAGCTCATCTTTGATCACCTCCGATAATCCGTGAAGGAACATGTCGAACAATGCTTTCGGGTTCCAGGCACTTTCAGCCTGCCAACGTGCGAAAATCCACTGCGTAGTCTGCCACACAACGGGAGTCTTGACGTAGCTGGAGCAGCTTACGAGCAGCCTCTCTCCCGGACAATGCAGAATCAAACACCTTCTGACCTTCCACCACAAACTCCTCCGGACTGAGGCAGACAGTGGACTGTTGCTCCCACACCGCCGCGGCCCAGGCAAGTGCCCTCCCGGACATCAGCGTTATTATGTATGCTATCCTCGAGCGGTTCGAGGGGAACGAAGAAAGCTGCAGCTCGAAAATGAGGGAGCACTGGGAGAGAAAAGCCCGGCAGGTTCCAGACTTTCCAACGTAGCGCTCCAGAGGAGGTAAGAGGGGTTTTTGGGACACTGGGGTAGGCTGGGAGATTACGGGTGTGACCCGCTGCCCAGTGGGGAGTCCGCATAATTGCTTCAGCAATGTATCAAATGCCTGGTCATGGTGTCCTGCCAGAGTTTGGAGTCCCTCCATAAGACATTGCAGTAACTCCTCATGTCATCCAATGGTGGCTCCTTGCAGGGAGACAGCATTGTGGAGCTGGTCTGAGTCTGCCCGGTCAGTCATGGCCAGTTTGTACTATCAGAACTCAGGATAAGACCCAGATGCAGACAGCTAGAGTCACAGATGTTTATTAAACCAAATAGGGGGCAGGCAAAAGACTGGTTAAAGGCAGGCAGAGGTCCGTAATCTAGGGCAGAGTCAATAAGGTTCAGAACAGCAGACAGGCTCGGGGTCAGGACAGGCAGAAGTTCGTAAACGGGTCAGAGTCAGGCAAGTACAGAACGGCAGGCAGGCTCGGGGTCAGGGCAGATAGAATGGTCAGAACCGGGGAAGCTAGGAAACATAACTAACCGGGGAAGCTAGGAAACAGAACTAACCGGGGACTCAGCATCCCTGTGGAACGCTTAGGACACCTTGTAGAGTCCATGCCCCGATGAATTTAGGCTGTTCTGAGGGCGAAGGGGGAGAGGAGGTGAGTGGGGGGGGGGGGTTGTGCAACTCAATAAATGTTTGGTATACTCAGTGTATGTAGCCTAATGGGGGATTGATAGACATTATCAATCTAAGGGCAAACCATTCACACAACGAAGTTATGAAACAATAAATGTGCACAAATTGGTGGAGAGGTTACATTCTTGAGGGAGAGGTGCCTCGTGCATCTTAGCCACACTCCCCTTATTTTTGGACTGTGCCATCCCCGTGGCCTCTGTAATGGATTAGTCCACTGAGACAGGCGCGAATTAGACAGGTGTCTCGTGTGCCATAAACCAAAATATATATTTGCGACTGCTCGACTAAAACAATCAACAGCCTACCGACCGAACAATCGACTAGTCGACTAACACACACACACGCGCACACGCACAAACACGCACAAACACACAGAGAGAGATGTGTACAGAAGCAGAGGTATATATTTATCCAAATATATGGTTCTGTACCAAAGTATTTGTGTATTCCTTTGTTCTGTGTTTGATGTAGTGTGTGTGTGTGTGTGTGTGTGTGTGTGTGTGTGTGTGTGTGTGTGTGTGTGTGTGTGTGTGTGTGTGTAATTTATTTGATTTGCTGGAGATAAGCCGGGCAACTCTGTCTGATGGCATAATACGGTGGAATGGCTTTTATCTGCAGATCTGCTATAGCTTTCCCATCAGGTGATGCACATTTCAGTAACCATTGTTTATCAAATAGCCTGCAGAGATTCTTTATTCACATTACAAATGATCACACCTTATTAAGCTATAGCATTGACTGTACGATCTCACAAAACATTGAATACATCCTGAAGGATGCCTGTGTTTCTTTCCACAGCCCCAACATTATGTTATGAAAATTCACAAGTCAGAAATATCCGCCATAGCTGGTGTTTATACTAATGAGTTGGCAGTAGTCAGAGCAGAACTGTAGGGATTGTGTGAAGACTTGAGTGTCTGCAAATCCCAGTAAATTATGTGATTCTGTTTCATGTTGCCACGTAACATGAGATTGTGTTTTAATGAGTTTTTTTTCTTCTACAAATGGCATTTTTTTACCCTGAGCTGCAAAAGCCTCTTCCAGCAAGGCAAGGCTCCTCCTGTCAAGAGCTGCTCCATAAAGTCGAGGAGCCGTTTAGCCTCTGCCAAGTCCCCCATCAACCGGATGTTCCGGTTTACAGGGGAAATGGAAAGAGCCTGTGATGCAACTTCCGCTTTTGGACGTTAACAATGTGACACACCATCTTAATAACTCCTCCTCCACATGATTGGTTGAACAATGCAGAAGAGAACCTCCCCCGACAGTTTCTTCTTCTTCTCGTCAAGACCAGTATGTAGGGGATCTCGTTTCAGGTGTTCCTTTTACGCCTGCTACGCTAGGTTAAGAGCTGTGGAACAGCTTGGCTATAATTACCTCTTCAAATGAAGTAAGGTTTATGGGGGATGTTACCTGGCTGACATGACGTCTACTGAGACAGCCCACAGCTCTCTGTTTTCGAACCACAGGGCTTTGGGATGACATGGTCTATTCCCAATTAGTGTGGGACAACTTGGCTTGTATTATTGGACAAGGGCAGCCTAAACGGTAGATGATGATAAATTGTGACCGTCAAAGATGCCTTGATTCAAATGAGGGAATGAGTGTCTACTCTTCCCTTTCAACTCTCTTCCATTTGTGTGTGTGCGTGTTCGTTCATGCTTGCGCGTGAAGTGTGTCTGTGTTTTTTTTTCATTTTCGGGTTGTGTAAGCGAATGTTTTATGTTTTGGTAATTTAACACTCCGACCCCTTTTTAAGCATTCCAGCTTTATTGTACAATCCTATTTTGTGCCTGTTTAAATAAAGCGAGTGTAATTCTATGTTCAAAGCTATTTAAATCTGGTTCGAGAGGTGATCTGTGAGGGTGTTGCCATTCTTTCTCTTTCTACCGTGTCCCTCATACATTTGAAATTCAAATCGGCTTCATTTCCATGTCATGGTTGATCTAATGTTGCTAAAGCATTGTGTAAAAGGATGGTCATTTTTAAAAGACATTACTTGATGTCTCTCTCTCTAAGTCTCGATTTATTCATGCCTTGAATATGGAACTGCTCTTGGAGTGTAAACATCTGCAGTGGATGTTTGTTAACCAGTGTTTTCTTCAAAATAAAGTTTGGTCTTACATTGACATGGGATCTGATGGGTATCCGTTATATAAAAGTGTAAGGGATGGTTTCAAATTTACAGAACGGTTACCTGGATGAAAACGAAGGAGGGTCATGCTTTTTCAATTTCAGTCAAGGGTAGGGTTTAGTATTTTTTACATCTATTCCAGGGGAGGGTCATGTCATTTGTAATTGATGTAATTTCAATTTTTCTCAGTGTTTAAGAATTAGTTGCTTATTAGGCTGTATATCGGTGTGTGCCGGATGCCGCCCCTCAGCCCTGATTCTACTCTGGGCGCACAGTGTCAAGTACGCCTATAAGCTATTTAGTGTGATCTCAATCAAATGATCCATAGCCTATAGACTAGTCTATAAGCTACGAAGTGCATGCTTGGAGAAGCACAGAGCAAAGTAATATTTATAGTAAAACAAAAAAAATCAACAATATGTTTCTTGCCCATCAGAGTTATTGACCTCACAATAAGCCAGATTCAAGTAACTTCCATTGAGGTGCTGAAACTTGAAGCAGCAGCCATGGCATAATTAATCAGAAATGGACAGCTCATGGTGCTGAAAGGAGGAAATTCGAGTAGGCATAATTCATTTCTACAGTCTACAATTTCATTTAACAACAAGAGGGCTTTGTGCTGGAGCCTATTTATTTATATTTAAGAAATACGAGGTAGGCCTACCTGTTTGACAGACTAAGTTAGGCTATAGACTGCTTTATCCATGGATTTGTCGGTCAATTCCTCTACCCTCCATGCACTTTAAATAGCCTACCTCCATGTCAGTGAAGTGCTGTTCAGTTAAAACCAAGACTTGACTTGAGGGCGTATGAGAGGATATTCCAAAGCCTTACTTTTTATTAAAGAAAATTACAAAAAGCACAGGCCAACCCCTTGTCAGTTGAGGATTTTGAATAAAATAAAAAAGGATTTGATTATATAAAATGATCTATAACAGCGCTTTGGTCCACAAAGGGCCTACTCGGGAAAGACGTGACTCCGATGAATATGGGGATATCATTGTTTAGTTTCATTGATGTTCAGAGACTAAGCTACAACTTTCTATATTCAAGGAGACAACACATTGACTTTTCTTGGGAACTAATCTAATTCTCTCACTATCAATTGATTAAGCTATTCACTTTCTGAGGAGGAGAGTTGTGAGGAGAGTTGTGAATAAATTGGATGTTGCAGGGCGTGAGCAGGAGGCTGATGTTTGCTGATGTTATGAAAACAGAGAGGCAAAGAGGAGAATCACCCCAGAAAAGAGAGGGAGATGTTGAGAATAGACGAAGAGTTATATTGTAGCTATTGCTTTAGTGTGCATGGAGCCTGGAGATAATGATTAGAGTGACAGGAGAGTAGAGGTAGACTTTTGTTATAGACAGAAAGAGAGACAGACGGACTAGCTGTTGGGGTATTCTGCCGATTTCAGCAATTGCAGTGAGGGTTCTGTGCTGGATGACAGATATGCCATTCAATATTTATAACAGAACAAAGGAAAAATATCACTAGCTAATATCACTCTGGCTGTCAGAGTTCAGGCTGAAGTGTCATGTTGGATCAAATAGGAAGTTGTTTTGTGTTGATGCTGAAAACCCTGAAATAAGGGCAGAGCGGAAAGAGTTTTGTCAGATGGTTGATCAGATAGTTGGTGGTTTAATCGCAGGTAACTCGTTGGCCCCTCCTGCAAAACACTTAAAGGACATGATTGACAGAACCAGGCCTTTAATGTCACAACAACTCCCTGTTTAATCCAACATGACACTTCAGCCTGAGCTCCGACACCCAGAATGATATTAGCAAGTGATAATTTCCCTTTGTTATTTTATAAATATTTAAACATTTGGATAACATGCCATCTGTATACCAGAATACCCCAACAGCTAGTCCGACTGTCTGTCTATGTCAGAGTGTCAGAGTCTATCTAGAGGATAGCGAAGGAGTCAGGCGCAGGACACAGGTAAGAGTTAAACCACTGTATTTACTCCATCCGAGAACGGAACAAAAATTCTGTTATAAAACAAATACAAAACAGTTTATGAACTCCAACACACGAAAGACAATCACGCACAAAACAGAAAGGGAAACCAGAGTGTTAAGTAAGGAACATAATCATGAGATGGGAACCAGGTGTGTAAAACAGACAAAACAAAAGGAAAAATGAAACATGGATCGGTGGCAGCTAGAAAGCTGGTGACGTTGACCGCCGAACACCGCCCGAACAAGGAGAGGGAACAACTTCGGTGGAAGTCGTGACAGTACCCTTGACGCGCGCCGACACTGGCCTCGGGGACCACGAGACGCAGGGTGATCCGGATGGAGTCGGTGAAATTCCTGGAGTAACGATGGGTCCAGGATGTCCCCCACCGGTACCCAGCATCTCTCCTCCGGGCCGTACCCCTCCCACTCCATGAGGTACTGAAGGCCTCTTGCCCGACGTCTTGAGTCCATGATGGTTCATACTGTATACGCCGGGACCCCCTCGATGTCCAGAGGGGGCGGAGGAACCTCCCGCACCTCAGACTGCTGGGGTGGACCAGCCACCACCGGCCTGAGGAGAGACACATGGAACGAGGGGTTAATATGGTAATCAGGGGGAGCTGTAACCTATAGCAAACCTCGTTCAGTCTCCTCAGGACTGAACAAGACCCAGCTTCCGGCAGGGCAGGTGAAGGGGCAGGTTTCGGGTCGAGAGCCAGACCCGATCCCCCGGTGCAAACACCGGGGCCTCACTGCGGTGGCGGACGGCACTCATCTTCTGCCGCCTGATGGCCCTTTGCAGACGCACACGGGCAGCGTCCCATGTCTCCTCCGAGTGCCGAAACAATTCATCCACCGCAGGAGCCTCGATCTGGCTCTGATGCCATGGTGCCAGGACCGGCTGGTAACCTAGCACACACTGAAAACGTGACAGGTTAGTGGAGGAGTGGCGGAGGGAGTTTTGAGCCATCTCTGCCCAGGGGAGAAACACCGCCCACCAATCCACCGAGAGGTGTGACCACGGTCATTGTGGAATGGGAAGGGGTTGTAATTTCCCTCTGGGCAGGTGTCTAGGTGCCTTGCATTGTGCGCACACCGAACAGGAGGACACATAAACCCTCACGTCCTTGGCTAACGTGGACCACCAGTACTACCCAGCAAGACAGCGCACTGTCCGACCAATGCCAGGATAACCAGAGGAGGGTGAAGTGTGGGCCCAACAGATCAAACGATCGCGGACATCGAACGGAACATACTTAAGCCCAACCGGACACTGGGTAGGAGTGGGCTCTGAACGTGACGCCCGTTCGATGTCCGCGTCCACCTCCCACACCACTGGTGCCACCAGGCAAGAAGCTGGAATAATGGGAGCGGGATCTGCGGACCACTCCTCTGTGTCATACATCCGGGACAGTGCGTCTGCCTTAACATTCTGGGAACCTGGTCTGTAGGAGAGGGTGAAAGAAAAGCGGGTGAAAAACATGGCCCACCTTGCCTGGCGAGGGTTCAGTCTCCTCACTGCTCGAATGTACTCCAGATTGCGGTGTTTAGTCCAAATGAGAAAAGGGTGCCTGGCCCCCTCGAGCCAATGTCTCCAGCTTTCAGAGCCTTGACAACCGCCAACAACCCCCCCCCACATCATAGTTTCGCTCCGCCGGGCTGAGCTTCTTCGAAAAGAATGCACAGGGGCGGAGCTTTAGTGGCGTACCCGAGCGCTGAGACAGCACAGCCCCTATCCCTGCCACGGATGCGTCCACCTCAACTATGAACGCTAAGGAGGGATCAGGATGAGCCAGCATGTGAGCCGAGGTAAACAGAGCCTTCAGGTGACCAAAAGCCCTGTCCGCCCCAGCTGACCACTGCACGCGCACCGGTCCCCCCTTCAGCAGTGAGGCAATGGGAGCTGCTACCTGACTAAACCCTAAAAACCGCTGCACGCTAGGAAGGAGACGGACTTTTGGAAGAACAGACATTTCTCAGCCTTGACGTACAGGTCATGTTCCAACAGTCGACCAAGCACCCTGCGTACCAGGGGCACATGCTCGGCGCGAGTAGCGGAGTATATTATAATGTCATCTATATACACCACTACACCCTGCCCGTGCAGGTCCCTGAAAATCTAATCTACAAAGGATTGGAAGACTAATGGAGCATTCATTAACCCGTACGGCATGACGAGGTACTCATAATGCCCAGAAGTGGTGCTAAATGCTGTCTTCCACTCATCTCCCGCCCGGATACGCACCAGGTTGTAAGCGCTCCTGAGGACCAAATTTGTGAAGAGCGCGCCCTGTGTAATGACTCGGTCAAACTGGCTATGAGCAGTAGCGGGTAACTGTATTTTACCGCAATCTTATTTAAACTTTGACAATCAATACACGGGCGAAAACCTCCATCCTTCTTCTTCACAAAAAAATAAACTTGAGGAGACAGGTGAGATGGAAGGCCGAATGTATCCCTGTCCCAGAGATTCGGTGACATATGTCTCCATAGCTGCCATCTCCTCCTGTGACAGAGGATACACGTGACTCCTGGGAAGTGCAGCTTCTACCAAGAGATCTATCGCACAATCCCCCTGTCGATGGGGTGGTAATTGAGTCGCCTTCTTTTTACAGAAGGCGAGTGCCAAATCGGCATATTCGGGGGGAATATGCATGGTGGAGACCTGGTTTGGACTTTCCACCGTAGTGGCATCTAAGGAAACACCTGCACACCTCCCTGAGCACTGACGGGACCATCCCTTGAGAGCCCTCTGTTGCCACGAAATAGTGTGATCATGCGAAGCTAACCAGGGAATTCCCAACACAACAGGGAACGCAGGAGAGTCGATGAGGAAGAGACTAATTTGCTCCCTATGATTCTCCTGCGTTATCATAGTGAGCGGAGCTGTGACCTCCCTAATTAGCCCCGACCCCAAAGGACGACTGTCTAAGGCATGTATAGGGAAGGGAACATCAACAGACACAATAGGGATCCCTAATCTCATAGCAAAGGAATGGTCGATAAAGTTCCCAGCTGCGCCTGAATCTACTAGCGCCTTATGCTGGGAACGCGGGGAAAACTCAAATTCGATCGACAACCACATGTGTGCAACAGGGAGCTCTCGGTGAGTGGTGTGCCTACTCACCTGGGATGACCCACCAGCACTCCGCCTGCTACCTCTACCTCCTAGGGAATCCCTCCAGCACCGACCAGCAGTGTGCCCTCTGCGGCCACAATTGGTGCAGGGAATGATCCCGCCTCCGGTCCCCCTCGTTGCAGCGCCTCCCAACTCCATAGGCATTGGATCAGGAGCGCTGGGGGATGGAACTGACGGACCCCGATCAGGACGTCCGCGGGAGGCCAACAGGTTGTCGAACCGGATCGATAAGTCCACCAGCTGGTCCAGTGTAAGGGTGGTGTCCCTGCAAGCTAGCTCCCTACGAACATCCTCTCATCCTCTCACCTGTAGTGATCGGTCAGGGCCCGCTCATTCCATCCCGCACCGGCCGCCAGAGTTCTAAAGTCCAGCGCAAAATCTTGAGCGCTCCTCATCCCCTAACGTAGATGAAATAGGTGTTTCCCCGCCGCTTTCCCCTCCGGGGGATGATCGAATACCGCCCGGAAACGGCAGGCGAACTCCTCATAGTCATCCAACGTCTGACCTTCCCTGCCCCAGATGGTGTTGGCCCATTCCAGGGCTTTACCGGTCAGACAGGAGATAAGGGCGCTCACTCTCTCGCGTCCCGAAGGAGCTGGCCGGACAGATGCCAGGTAGAGCTCCAGCTGGAGTAGGAACCCCTGACACCCGGCAGCTGTCCCATCATATGCCCTCGGGAGTGAGAGCTGAATCCCACCGGATCCTGATGATGGAGGGGCGGACATCATGGTAGGCAGTGGTGAAACCTGAGGAGACGACATAGGGTTCAAAGGAAAAACCCCTCTCTCCCATCGTTCCATGGTTTCCAGCACGCGATCCCAGACTCTGCAGCATGGTCCCAGACTCTGCAGCTGTACCCAGACTCTGCAGCATGGTCACGTGCTGCTGAACGCGCTCCTCCATTTGAAGCAGAGGGCTGGCTGTACCTGCTGACTCCATGTATTTTGGTGCATGATTCTGTCAGAGTCTATCTAGAGGATAGCAAAGGAGTCAGGCGTAGGACACAGTTAAGAGTTAAACCACTGTATTTACTCCATCCGAGAACGGAACAAAAATACCGTTATAAAACAAATACAAAACAGGATACGAACTCCAACACACGAAAGACAATCACGCACAAAACAGAAAGGGAAACCAGAGGGTTAAATAAGGAACATAATCATGAGATGGGAACCAGATGTGTAAAACAGACAAAATAAAAGGAAAAATGAAACATGGATCGGTGGCAGCTAGGTAACATCGACCGCCGAACACCGCCCGAACAAGGAGAGGGAACAACTTCGGTAGAAGTCGTGACACAGAGTCTATCTAAAAGATAATGAAGGAGTCAGGCGCAAGACACAGATAAGAGTAACAATCACTGATTTACTCAATCCAAAACGTAACAAAATCCCGTTCCAAACAAGGACAAAACAGGACTCAAAATACAACACACCGGAATACACGAAAGACAATCACACACAAAACAGAAAGGGAAACTAGAGGGTTAAATAAGGAACATAATTATGAGATGGGAACCAGGTGTGTAAACAGACTAAACAAAAGGAAAAATGAAACATGGATCGGTGGCGGCTAAAAAGCCGGTGATGTCGACTGCCGAACGCCACTCGAACAAGGAGAGGGAACAACTTCGGTGGAAGTCGTGACAGTCTAGAACAAAAGTATTTCTCTTCTCTCCTCTCCCTCTAATTATTATCTCCTGGCTCCATGCACACGAAAGCAATGCAGCCGTTTTTATCTCAATATCAAGTCATTTCTGAGTAACAATTTAAGTTCCTTACTGTGATTGTTTTAATTTAAAATGGTAAGATTTTTACAAAAATAGCTTCTTAGCAAAGAGCAATTTCTCATAACAGGATTTTGTTAAGACTGTCTGGGAGTGGTCTGAGTGGGGAGGGGGAACTGAAAATGACCTGTTATTGCAGACAGGCTTGGAACTCTCTTTCGTATTTGTATTTATTAGGGGTCCCCATTAGATGCTGCCTTCCTGGGGTCCAGTAGCGGGTAACTGTATTTTACCGCAATCTTATTTAAACTTTGACAATCAATACACGGGCGAAAACCTCCATCCTTCTTCTTCACAAAAAAATAAACTTGAGGAGACAGGTGAGATGGAAGGCCGAATGTATCCCTGTCCCAGAGATTCGGTGACATATGTCTCCATAGCTGCCATCTCCTCCTGTGACAGAGGATACACGTGACTCCACCGTAGTGGCATCTAAGGAAACACCTGCACACCTCCCTGAGCACTGACGGGACCATCCCTTGAGAGCCCTCTGTTGCCACGAAATAGTGTGATCATGCGAAACTAACCAGGGAATTCCCAACACAACAGGGAACGCAGGAGAGTCGATGAGGAAGAGACTAATTTGCTCCCTATGATTCTCCTGCGTTATCATAGTGAGCGGAGCTGTGACCTCCCTAATTAGCCCCGACCCCAAAGGACGACTGTCTAAGGCATGTATAGGGAAGGGAACATCAACAGACACAATAGGGATCCCTAATCTCATAGCAAAGGAATGGTCGATAAAGTTCCCAGCTGCGCCTGAATCTACTAGCGCCTTATGCTGGGAACGCGGGGAAAACTCAAATTCGATCGACAACCACATGTGTGCAACAGGGAGCTCTCGGTGAGTGGTGTGCCTACTCACCTGGGATGACCCACCAGCACTCCGCCTGCTACCTCTACCTCCTAGGGAATCCCTCCAGCACCGACCAGCAGTGTGCCCTCTGCGGCCACAATTGGTGCAGGGAATGATCCCGCCTCCGGTCCCCCTCGTTGCAGCGCCTCCCAACTCCATAGGCATTGGATCAGGAGCGCTGGGGGATGGAACTGACGGACCCCGATCAGGACGTCCGCGGGAGGCCAACAGGTTGTCGAACCGGATCGATAAGTCCACCAGCTGGTCCAGTGTAAGGGTGGTGTCCCTGCAAGCTAGCTCCCTACGAACATCCTCTCATCCTCTCACCTGTAGTGATCGGTCAGGGCCCGCTCATTCCATCCCGCACCGGCCGCCAGAGTTCTAAAGTCCAGCGCAAAATCTTGAGCGCTCCTCATCCCCTAACGTAGATGAAATAGGTGTTTCCCCGCCGCTTTCCCCTCCGGGGGATGATCGAATACCGCCCGGAAACGGCAGGCGAACTCCTCATAGTCATCCAACGTCTGACCTTCCCTGCCCCAGATGGTGTTGGCCCATTCCAGGGCTTTACCGGTCAGACAGGAGATAAGGGCGCTCACTCTCTCGCGTCCCGAAGGAGCTGGCCGGACAGATGCCAGGTAGAGCTCCAGCTGGAGTAGGAACCCCTGACACCCGGCAGCTGTCCCATCATATGCCCTCGGGAGTGAGAGCTGAATCCCACCGGATCCTGATGATGGAGGGGCGGACATCATGGTAGGCAGTGGTGAAACCTGAGGAGACGACATAGGGTTCAAAGGAAAAACCCCTCTCTCCCATCGTTCCATGGTTTCCAGCACGCGATCCCAGACTCTGCAGCATGGTCCCAGACTCTGCAGCTGTACCCAGACTCTGCAGCATGGTCACGTGCTGCTGAACGCGCTCCTCCATTTGAAGCAGAGGGCTGGCTGTACCTGCTGACTCCATGTATTTTGGTGCATGATTCTGTCAGAGTCTATCTAGAGGATAGCAAAGGAGTCAGGCGTAGGACACAGTTAAGAGTTAAACCACTGTATTTACTCCATCCGAGAACGGAACAAAAATACCGTTATAAAACAAATACAAAACAGGATACGAACTCCAACACACGAAAGACAATCACGCACAAAACAGAAAGGGAAACCAGAGGGTTAAATAAGGAACATAATCATGAGATGGGAACCAGATGTGTAAAACAGACAAAATAAAAGGAAAAATGAAACATGGATCGGTGGCAGCTAGGTAACATCGACCGCCGAACACCGCCCGAACAAGGAGAGGGAACAACTTCGGTAGAAGTCGTGACACAGAGTCTATCTAAAAGATAATGAAGGAGTCAGGCGCAAGACACAGATAAGAGTAACAATCACTGATTTACTCAATCCAAAACGTAACAAAATCCCGTTCCAAACAAGGACAAAACAGGACTCAAAATACAACACACCGGAATACACGAAAGACAATCACACACAAAACAGAAAGGGAAACTAGAGGGTTAAATAAGGAACATAATTATGAGATGGGAACCAGGTGTGTAAACAGACTAAACAAAAGGAAAAATGAAACATGGATCGGTGGCGGCTAAAAAGCCGGTGATGTCGACTGCCGAACGCCACTCGAACAAGGAGAGGGAACAACTTCGGTGGAAGTCGTGACAGTCTAGAACAAAAGTATTTCTCTTCTCTCCTCTCCCTCTAATTATTATCTCCTGGCTCCATGCACACGAAAGCAATGCAGCCGTTTTTATCTCAATATCAAGTCATTTCTGAGTAACAATTTAAGTTCCTTACTGTGATTGTTTTAATTTAAAATGGTAAGATTTTTACAAAAATAGCTTCTTAGCAAAGAGCAATTTCTCATAACAGGATTTTGTTAAGACTGTCTGGGAGTGGTCTGAGTGGGGAGGGGGAACTGAAAATGACCTGTTATTGCAGACAGGCTTGGAACTCTCTTTCGTATTTGTATTTATTAGGGGTCCCCATTAGATGCTGCCTTCCTGGGGTCCACCGAAATTAAGGCAGCTATACAATTTTTAAAACATAACAATACATTCACAGATTTCACAACTCACTGTGTCCCCTGAGGCCCCTAATCCACCACTACCGCATATCTACAATACAAAATCCATGTGTACGTGTGTGTATAGTGCGTATGTTATCATGTGTCTGTGCCTATGTTTGTGTCGCTTCACAGTCCCTGATGTTCCATAAATTTTACTGCTTGCATCAGTTACTTAATGTGGAATAGAGTTCCATAAAGCCATGGCTCTATGTAGTACTGTGCGCCTCCCATAGTCTGTTCTGGACTTGGGGACTGTGAAGAGACATCTTGTGGCATGTCTTGTGGGGTATGCATGGGTGTCCGAGCTGTGTGCTAGTAGTTCAAACAGACAGCTTGGTGCATTCAACATGTCAATCTCTCTTCCTCTTGAGCCAGGAGAGATTGACTTGCATATTATTATTGTTAGCTCTTTGTGTAAATCCAAGTGCCAGCCGTGCTGCCCTGTTCTGAGCCATTTGCAATTTCCTAAGTACCTTTTTTGTGGCACCTGACCACACGACTGAACAGTAGTCCAGGTGTGACAAAACTAGGGCTTGTAGGACCTGCCTTGTTGATAGTGCTGTTAAGAAGGTAGAGTGGCACTTTATTATGGACAGACTTCTCCCCATCTTAGCTACTGTTGTATCAATATGTTTTGACCATGAAAGTTTACAATCCAGGGTTACTCCAAGCAGTTTAGTCTCCTCAACTTGCTCAATTTCCACATTATTTATTACAAGATTTATTTGAGGTTTAGGGTTTCTTGAATGATTTGTCCCAAATACAATGCTTTTAATTTGATAAATATTTAGGACTAAATTATTCCTTGACACCCACTCTGACACTAACTTCAACTCTTTGTTAAGTGTTTCAGTCATTTCAGTCACTGAATTAGCTGATGTGTATAGTGTTGAGTCATCCGCATACATAGACTAACTGGCTTTACTCAAAGCCAGCGGCATTTCCTTAGTAAAGATTGAAAAAAGTAAGGGGCCTAGACAGCTGCCCTGGGGAATTCCTGATTCTACTTGGATTATGTTGGAGAGGCTTTCATTAAAGAACACCCTCTGTGTTCTGTTAGTTAACTCTTTATCCACAATATAGCAGAGGGTGTAAAGCCACAACACATGTTTTTTCCAGCAGAAGAATATGACAGATAATGTCAAAAGCCGCACTGAAGTCTAACAAAACAGCCCCCACAATCTTTTTATCATCAATTTTTCTCAGTCAATCATCAGTCCTTTGTGTAATTGCTGTGCTTGTTGAATATCCTTCCATATAAGCGTGCTAAAAGTCTGTCAATTTGTTTACTCCAAAATAGTATTGTTCCTGGTCAAACAGAATTTTTTCCAAAAGTTTACTAAGAGTTGGTAACAGTCTGATTGATCGACTATTTGAGCCATTAAGGGAGGCTTTACTATTCCCTCCGGGTCTGGGGGCACACACTTTCTTGTAGGCTTAACTTCTTTGATATAGGGGGCGCTCTTTTAATTTTTGGATTAAAAAACGTTCCCGTTTTAAGCACGATATTTTGTCACGAAAAGATGCTCGACTATGCATTTAATTGACAGCTTTGGAAAGAAAACACTCTGACGTTTCCAAATCTGCAAAGATATTATCTGTGAGTGCCACAGAACTGATGCTACAGGCGAAACCAAGATGAAATTTCAAACAGGAAATGCCCCAGATTTTGAAGGCGCTGTGTTCCAAGTCTCCTTATATGGCTGTGAATGCGCCAGGAATGAGCTTACACTTTCTGTTGTTTCCCCAAGGTGTCTGCAGCATTGTGACGTATTTGTAGACATATCATTGGAAGATTGACCATAAGAGACTACATTTACCAGGTGCTCGCTTGGTGTCCTCCGTTGCAATTATTGCGTAATCTCCACCTGCGTGTATTTTTCCATTTGCTTCAGAGGAGAAACCCAACTGCCACGAATGACTGATCATCGAATAGATATGTGAAAAACACCTTGAGGATTGATTCTAAACAACGTTTGCCATGTTTCTGTCGATATTATGGAGTTAATTTGGAAAAAAGTTTGGCGTTGTAATGACTGAATTTTCGGGGTTTTTCTTAGCCAAACGTGATGAACAAATCGGAGCGATTTCTTCTACACAAATAATATTTTTGGAAAAACTGAACATTTGCTATCTAACTGAGAGTCTCCTCATTGAAAACATCCGAAGTTCTTCAAAGGTAAATTATTTTATTTGAATGCTTTTCTTGTTTTTGTGAAAATGTTCTTGCTGAATGCTAGGCTTAATGCTATGCTAGCTATCAATACTCTTACTCAAATGCTTGTGTAGCTATGGTTGAAAAGCATATTTTGAAAATCTGAGATGACAGTGTTGTTAACAAAAGGCTAAGCTTGTGAGCCAATATATGTATTTCATTTAATTTGCGATTTTCATGAATAATTAACGTTGCGTTATGGTAATGAGTTTGAGGCTATGATTACGCTCCCGGATACGGGATTGCTTGACGCTAGAGGTTAAATTGAAAATATCACAAATAAGAATGGCAATATCGTCAGCTATTATTCTCAGTAATTTTCCATTCAAGTTGTCAGACCCCAGTGGCTTGTCATTGTTGACAATCATTTTTGAACACAATATTTTTTTCACCTCTTCCACACTCACTTTACGGAATTCAAAATTACAATGCTTGTATTTCGTAATTTGGTCAGATATACTAGGATCTGTAGTGTCAGTGTTTGTTTCTGGCATGTCATGCCTAAGTTTGCTAATCTTGCCAATGAAAAAATCATTAAAGTTGTTGGCAATATCAGTCAGTTTAGCGATGAATGAGCCATCTGATTCAATGAATGATTGTGCTGAGTTTGCCTTTTTCCCCAAAATTTCATTTAAGGTGCTCCAAAGCTTTTTGCTATCATTCTTTATGTCACTTATATTTGTTTCATAGTGTAGTTTCCTCTTAACCTGTAGCCATATAACTTCAACAGTATTTAACATGAGATCCTCTCTAAGCTTTACAGGAATGTGGTTCTGAATATAAACAGCTACACCTCCACCATTAGCATTTCTGTCTTTTCTGTAAATGTTATAACCTTGTATTGCTACCACTGTATCATCAAAGGTATTATCTACGTGAGTTTCAGAGATAGCCAGAATATGAATAGCATCTGTTACTAGCAAATTATCGATTTAATGAACCTTGTTTCTTAAGCTATATAAACTCAGCAAAAAAAGAAACATCCTCTCACTGTCAACTGCGTTAATTTTCAGCAAACTTAACATGTGTAAACATTTGTACGAACATAACAAGATGCAACAACTGAGACATAAACTGAACAAGTTCCACAGACATGTGAATATCAGAAAATGAATAATGTGTCCCTGAACAAAGGGGGGAGTCTAAATCAAAAGTAACAGTCAGTGTCTGATGTGGCCACCAGCTGCATTAAGTACTGCAGTGCATATCCTCCTCATGGACTGCACCAGATTTGCCAGTTCTTGCTGTGAGATGTTACCCCACTCCTCCACCAAGGCACCTACAAGTTCCCAGACCTATCTGAGGGGAATGGCCCTAGCCCTCACCCTCCGATCCAACAGGTCCCAGACGTGCTCAATGAGATTGAGATCCGGGCTCTTTGCTGGCCATGGCAGAACGCTGACATTTCTGTCTTGCAGGAAATCACACACAGAACGAGCAGTATGGCTGGTGGCATTGTCATGCTGGAGGGTCATGTCAGGATGAGCCTTCAGGAAGGGTACCACATGAGGGAGGAGGATGTCTTCCCTGTAACGCACAGTGAGATTGCCTGCAATGACAACAAGCTCAGTCCAATGATGCTGTGACAGACCACGACGGACCCTCCACCTCCAAATCAATCCCGCTCCAGAGTACAGGCCTCGGTGTAACGCTCATTCCTTCGACAAAAAACGCGAATCCGACCATCACCCCTGGTGAGACAAAACCACGACTCGTCAGTGAAGAGCACTTTTTGCCAATCCTGTCTGGGTTTGTACCCATAGGCGACGTTGTTTCCAGTGATGTCTGGTGAGGACCTGCCTCACAAACAAACACTCTTACACACACGTCCTGTCTGGAAGCTGAAAGGCCAGTGATGATGATGCAGAACAGAACGACTGTAATGTGAATGAGTGGCCTCTTCTGTGAAATGTGTTAAAGTCAGTATGGTCCCGGGGGAAGTGAATGACTGAGTGTGTATCTTTCCTCCTGTCTCTCTGGTCCTCTATCACCCCATTAACCTGTCCCCCATCATGTCCTGCCACCCTGTCCCGGTTTCCCCCTACTTCGCGGGGGAGCCCCCCGGTCCATAGCAGCCCCAGGCAGGGGCCTGGATGATGTATTGTCAGAGCAGCTGACCCTGCCTTCATCCACTCCCCTCCTCTCTCTCCTCAGGTCCCCTGGATCCAACCCTGGCCCCCACCCTTCATCCCTTTCTCTTCACCCCTCCTCTCCCCAGCCCAGCCTTCTGAGTCACAGAGGAGCAGGGGCTGATGGGGGCTGACAGGCTGCCTCTGGACATCCTCATGTCATGACGCTCAGACTAGAGAGACCTCATTCCACCAATCAAGAGATTGGTGCATGCACGCTCACTCACACATAGACACGCAAAACCCACACAAGTTTTGTTCTTCTGCCCTCGTGGGGACTTAACATTTATTTCCATTCAAAATTATATATTCCCTAAATCTAACCCTTACCCTAACCTTAACCTTAACCCATAACCCAAAGCCAAACATAACTCTTAAACCTAACCACTAACTCCTTTCCCTTAACCTAACCCTAATTGTAACTTAACCCTAATTGTAACCCTAAACCTAACCCCTAAGCTTAAAATAGCCTTTGACCTCGTGCAAAAACAACAAGTCATTGTAATCTCCAGTGGTCCGTGTGGGAGGAGGATGTTGTGTGTTGAATAACAGGACGGTGGGCTGGGTGACTGCAGGGGGTCTCAGACAGGTCACATGACCCGGCTGCTCTTTCATCCCCACCAGGCGTGTCAATTCCGCTCTCTCATCAGCCACGGTAACAAGATGGAGGGATCTGCATCGTACTGATTGCCTCTGTATGACCCACTCTGAAAGGCTCTGGTCCAAAGTAGTTCACTATAGGGAACAGGCTGCCATTTGGGACACAGCCAGAGACTACTTCTGTATGACAGACTTTTAAACAGGCACAGGGAAAGAGAGGATGGAGGAAAGGAAAAGGATGGAGGAAAGCAGAGTGGAATATGTGTGTTAGACCATAACAGTAAGCGAGTGCGGTGTGTTAATAGGTGTGACATGTTGATTCTCTGTGCTACCTCTGTAGTGGCGGGGCCCAGCGGTGAGCCTGAGGCCCCACTGAGAGAGCGAGACAGAGTCGCTCTGAGACAGACTGCAGGACTGGACAGGGACACACGGAAGAGGAGGTCAGTCTCACACCGTGCACTTTACATCCACAGCGGACCATTTTGGGGGGGTTTCCAAAATGGTCCGCTGAAGAAAGTGTTTTGAGGCGTAAGGATTGCCAGGTGTAGAGGTGAAGTGATAAAGAGCTGCTCTCCTTCAAATCACCTCCTTCTCTTACTGGAAGATACAAACATATTTCTGGTGGCATGGATTCAGATGAACACACTCGCTCTCTTTCTCTTAATTATATTAAAGCTTAAGTGGCCAGTCATTGACATTACATTTGGCATCATTTGAATGTATTTTAATGGTGCAATGAATGTCGTAACATCTTTCTAATAACTTAAGTCATTATTCACCACTAATGTCCTGCTTCATTATATGTCATTTAAATCATTGTAAAGTTTTGACCTCGGACACGCCAAACTGTTTCTGCTGCTTTCATAATGTGTGTGTGTGTGTGTGTGTGTGTGATCAAAGTCCTATGTCAACATTTAGAAAGCGATGTATCTTTGAACATGAAACATCTTACCCAAGTGTGGACAAACACATAGGGCTCACTGACACCCCATAAACATGACAGACTGACTGGACCACTGTAAACTCACATGAGATTCATATTCCAAAAAACTATAGAGGTGAAGTGTGTGTGTGTGTGTGTGTGTGTGTGTGTGTGTGTGTGTGTGTGTGTGTGTGTGTGTGTGTGTGTGTGTGTGTGTGTGTGTGTGTCTGTGTATTCTGTAAGCACACCTCCCACATCCCCTAGCCGAGTGCTCTCCAGCTGAGCCTTCAGCACTCATTTATATAATTGTCAAAACCACTTGTGAGGTACTTGTGAGAAGGTCAGAGATGGAGGAGAAAGAGACAAAGAGAAAATGGAACTCCGTCTGCCGCCTTTATAGGAGTATTGATCAGAGCCTGTGAATGGTTTAGAGCTACTGAAGGAGAGGTTCCAGTACTTTTCTCCATTATCTGAAGTGCTTACTGATGAGAGGTTTCGTACTAATAAGACAAAGCTTTTAGCCACACACACATATAATCATTTAGCAGATGCTCTTATCCAATTCCAGGTGGGAAAACCACATATCTCAGTCATACTAAGTACATTTTCCTCAATAAAGTAGCTGTCAGCAAAGTCAGAGCTAGTATTAGAGTGGTGGGCCAGTAACCGAAAGGTTGCAGGATCAAATCCCTGAGCGGACAGGGTAAAAATATGTCATTCTTCCCCTGAGCAAGGCAGTTGACTCACTGTTCCCTGGGTGCTGAAGACATGGATGTCGATTAAGGCAGCCCCCCGCACCTCTCTGATTCAGAGGGGTTGGGTTAAATGCGGAAGACACATTTCAGTTGAATGCATTCAGTTGTACAACTGACTCAGTATCCCCCCTTAACTTTCCCTAGTAAGGGGGGTGAAAAACTAAAGTGCGAGTGTTAGTTCGCGAAAGGGGTGAGGAGTGGGTGCGAGAGGGTTAGGTGGTGTGGAATTATTTAAGACACTCTTTGAAGAGGTAGGGTTTCAGATGTTATTGGAAGATGGGTAGGTACTCTGCTTTCCCAGCTTCAGGGGGAAGCTGGTTCCACCATCGGGGTGCCAGGACAGAGAAGAGCTTTGACTGTGCTGAGCGGCAGCTGCCCTCCTGAAGGGGGGGAGAGCCAAGAGACCAGAGGTGGCAGAACAGAGTACTCGGGTTGTAGGTTTTGAGGATAGTCTGAAGGTAGGGAGGGGCAGTTCCTCTTGCTGCTCTGTAGGTAAGTACCATGGTCATGTAGTGGATGCAAGCTTCTACTGGAATCCAGTGGAGTGTGTGGAGGAGTGGGGTGACATGGGAGAACTTGTGTTGGTTGAACACCAGGTGGGCTGCATCCTTTTGTATAAGTTTCAGGGGTTTGATTGCACAAGCGGGGAGCCCAGCCAACAGCGAGTTGCAGCAGTTCAGATGGGAGATGAAAGTTCTCTGATTAGGACCTGCGCAGCTTCCTGTGTGAAGAAGGGTCGTGCTCTCTTTGATGTTTGCAGAAAATGTCAGGGAGGGGGACACCGTGGAATTGTCAAATGTGATGGAGAGGTCTTGGAGCGGGCAGACCTTCCCCGGGAGGAAGAGAGGCTCTGTTTTGTCGAGATGGAGCTTGAGGTGGTGAGCCGACATCCAGGCCGAGAGATCTGCCAGGCACGAGATGCATGTCGCCATCGGGGTGTCAGAAAGGGGGGGAGGAGAAAAGTAGTTGTGTGTCATCTGTATAGCAGTGAAAGGAGAGACAATATGAGGATATGACAGGGCCGAGTGACTTGGTGTATAGAGCAGAGAGGAGAGGGCCTAGAACTGAGCCCTGGGGGACACCAGTGGTTGGAGTACGTGGTGCAGATACAGATCCTCTCCACATCACCTGGTATGAGCGGCCTGTCAGGTAGGATGCAATCCAAGAGTGTACAGAGCCTGAGACGCCCAGACCTGAGAGGGTGGAGAGGAGGATCTGATGGTTTACGAAGGCAGCGGATGGATCTCGGAGGATAAGGATAGAGGAGAGAGTCAGCTTTGTCAGTGTGGAGAACCTCTGTGACAAAGAGGAGAGTAGTCTCAGTTGAGTGACCCGTTTTGAAGCCTGACTGGGTAAAGAAGAGTGATAGCGAGAGAGTTGGTCAGAGACAGCACGCCAAGTGTTTTGGAAAAGAAAGAAAGAAGGGATACCTGTCTGAGGTTTTGGCGTCATGTTCACTGAGTCGAAGAATCACCTGTCACTACCAATTATCTTCCTCCCTTCAAACCAGGCTGGCATGTGTAATCAGAAATGAAAACTGATACATTTTAATCTGGAGGCGAAAGAAAGGCACACCTGTTTAAGTAAGGTGCTGGCTAGCAGAGTAGAACACTTGAAAAAGAAAAGGAGTGCCTCAAACTCTAGGAGCTCAGATGCAATAATTGAATAACCTCATATCCAACGTTTCAACAGATACCCTGATGAATACAGCTTGTCTGTCGAAACATTGGATTTGAGCTCCTGGAGTGCGCGGCTCTCCTTTTCTTAGCGTAGCGTTGCCATGTGGGCTTTTTTTTACCGTCATTCTACAAATCCTGCTGGGTAACATGTGGTGGATGGGAAAATTCTGCCTCATCAACTCCCCTTTGGGAGCTGCTCTCCACTGTGACAACACAATTGGAAAATCAACAACTGCAACAGCTGCATGTAAGCCATAGTGGTCCTTTCTATGTCACTACCTCACTATACGCACCGAATAGCCTTTGGTATTGGGCCAAGCTTTCACTATGTAGTAGCCAACGGTTTTTCTTTGTATTAATTTAAGCCTACTCTCCATTATTCAGTTAACACCTCTTGATGCACCTATCCCGTTAGCGGGATCATTTTCGTCAACATCCGCTAAATTGCAGAGCGCCAAATTCAAATTAAATTACTAAAAATATTACATTTTCATGAAATCACAAGTGCAATATAGTAAAACACAGCTTAGCTTGTTGTTAATCCACCTGGCGTGTCAGATTTCATAAAAAGCTTTTCGGCGAAAGCATACCAAGCGTTTATGTAAGGACATCTCTCTCAGTAGACAAAACATGACAAACAGCTGGCAGCCAAGTAGATTGGTCACGAAAGTCAGAAGAGCAATAAAATGAATCGCTTACCTTTGATGATCTTCGGATGTTTGCACTCACGAGACTCCCAGTTACACAATAAATGTTCCTTTTTTGCCATAAATATTATTTTTATATCCAAAATACCTCCATTTGGTTTGCGCGTTATGTTCAGAAATCCACAGGCTCGAGCTTTCACAACATCGCAGACGAAAATTCCAAATAGTATCCGTAAAGTTCGTAAAAACATGTCAAACGTCTTTTATAATCAATCCTCGGGTTGTTTTTACAATATATAATCGATAATATTTCAACCGGGACCGTAGCTTATTCAATAGGAGAGAGAGAGAAATGTCTGCTCCAAGCTGCTGGCACCCAGCCATACAATGACGCGACGTGATCTTTCTCACTCATTTTTCAAAATAAAAGCCTGAAGCTATGTCTAAAGACTGTTCAAACCATGGGGAAGCCATAGGAAAAGTAATCTGGTTGATATCCCTTTAAATGGAGCGAAGGCAGGCAATGGAACAGAGAGCTTTCAGGAAAAACAGATTTAGTGCACTCAGTGTAAGTTAAATATCATGTGGCTTTCCATTGTACTGATGTGTGTGTGCGTGTGTGGAAAAAAACACGGTGACTCTACTTGTAGGAATGCCAATGCAATCGTCCTCTCTTTCATGTTGCCAAAACAGTCTGACTGTCATACAGTATACACTTTTAGTTCTTGTTGTCCTAGACTAGGTTACCTGGCTCAAATGCTTGCTAGCCAAACTTCCTCGCATTGGCAATGATGAGCCAGTTTGTTAGCGTTAACCTATTACATCTACGTATTGAACATCCCTCCTCTCATGCCAAGAGCACAATGTATGAGTTCATGGTTAGCTCAGAATTGGCCAAATCCAAAATCCAAATCCAAACTGGCTTCCCTTGCAAACCGAAAGAAAATTAGGAAACACATAGAGACAAACTATATACTACAAAACATTAGTAACACCTTAATATTGAGTTGCAGAATAGCCTTAATTCGTCAGGACATGGACTACAAGGTGTCGAAAGCTTTCCACAGAGATGCTGGCCCATGTTGACTCCAATGATTCCTACACTTGTGTCAAGTTGGCTGGATGTCCTTTGGGTGGTGGACCATTCTTGATAAACACAAAAAAACAGTTGAGCGTGAAAAACTCAGCAGTGTTACAGTCCTTGAGACACTCAAACCGGTGCGTCTGGCACTTACTACCAGACCCTGTTCAAAGACACTTACATTTTTTTGTCTTGCTCATTCACCCTCTGAATTGCACACATACACAATCCATGTTTCAATTGTCTCAAGGCTTAAAAAACCTTCTTCAACCTGTCTCCCCCCCTTCATCTACATTGATTGAAGTGTATTTAACAGGTGACATCAATAAGGGATCATAGCGTTCATCTGGATTCACCTGGTCAGTCTATGTCATGGGAAGAGCAGGTGTTCTTAAGTTTTTGTATGCTCAGTGTATACTGTACCAGTTAGTTTAGCGTGATTGGTTGCATGGAGTCAGGGCTGGCATCATGATCCCTTCGATGAAGTCATGCATGGACGGTGTGACTGAAAAAAATGGAAGGATGAAGGAAAAATGGGGGACAAAGAGAGAGGAAATATTCGGGGAGAAATTATAGAATCTAATCATAACATATGCCATTAAGCAGATGCTTTTATCGAAAGAAACTTACAGTCATACGTGGATCAATTTCACGAATGGGTGCTCCCAGAAATCAAACCCATTATGTCTCAAATCAAATTTTATTGGTACATACACGTGATTAGCAGATGTTATTGCAGGTGTAGTGAAATGCTTGTGCTTCTAGCTCCGACAGTGCAGTAATATCTTACAAGTAATATCCCAAAAATTATATTATGCTGGCATTACAAGCGTCTTGCTCTACCAACTGAGCTACTGTTTGCATCAACAGCTAAATTACAACACGAATGGAAACATTTCCCTGGAAATGACTAATTGAGGATTCACCCATCTCGGGCGGTTGATGTTAATCATCATGAGCCCAGTTGGACTGAGACTGAGATTGAAATCAGGGAAATCGCTGACAGATTTTCATTGTGTTTTCCTACGCTCAGATGGCTGCTTTTAATAACGTTTTATCAGCGCATGCTGATACACACAAATCCACAACGCACAGTAAAAGACAGGCCCCCTGCCGCATACTGTATCTCCCTGCCTCTATTTTGAGGATGACCGACTCGTGAAATATCTGTGACCAACCAGGCATGGAAGGAAACAACCAGGGAATATGGCCTTAAAAGGAATGTGTCTTCAGAATCGTCATGGAAGTTCAGGAGAAAATGAGGATCAATTCTGTTGAATAAGATAAAAAAAATACTGCAAACACCTTCCCTGTAATCATGGGTCATTTGAGTTATTGGCTACAATGACTCCAATGATCATGGTTTTTTTATGTGAAGTGCGCCAAAATACTGTCTATTGTAGCTGTCTTTTAAATACATGTGAGAGGAGGACAGTTTATGTGATTCTTGGATATATCCCTGAGTGTTATGTAAATGTTTCTGTGCTAGTATTGAGTGAGTGTATATGAGCTCAGTACTGGTGTCTAGTCAGTGTATTGCTGATGTTGTCCCGGTGTACTCTCTGTACTCCTTTATCAGGTCCTGTTCCCCCTCACTGTTTTTGTGTCCCTCTCCTCTCGTCTACTGGTTACCAGGGAACAGTATCAGATGAACGTCAGGTCTTATCTTGTCACACTCCTAATTTCCTGTTACCCCGCTCTCCCCCCTGTGGCAGCTGTTCCCCGTGGCGATGGAGACGGAGACGGGGGTGTGACAGCGCCCGCTAAGGCATCACTGTACTCACACAGAGTGGAGAGGGCTGTAGTGACTGGGTAAACAAATACTGAACATATGGAAGCCCCTATCGCCAATCGAGTCAACTCTCAACAAATACACCTCACTGTTAAAAATAGGATTGGTTAGGGTTAAAGATGTTTTTGAAGTAAAAAAGCAAAGAGGATAGGCCTTGGCATGTAAACAAATGCTTACGTATCTGACGGATTCAAGCATGCACACTGATGCACACTATTTTGAGAAACAAAGGGCGTTTTGGCAGAAATGGCAATTGAAGGCCATTATATTCTGTCTGGAACTGGTTAGCCAAGGCTGTTTACAACCCAGTCAAAGATAGATAGGCCATTTTTTTTCTCCAGCTAGAGGTAGATAGCAAATAATGTCTCCACACGCTCACTTCCATTATGAGACGATGGGGAAAGGCTGAAATTCTTTACTCCTATGTAGACTGTCTGCACTTACGCACACAAACACCTACCACTATGCTGCGTGTGGTGACTGCAAACTGTCCCTAGTAAGTGTAATACCCGGGGTGTAGTGGAGGAAGGAGTCAGACGCAGGAGACAGAGAGTTTCAGAGTAGCGCTACTTCTTTATTCATCAACCAGATGAAAACAGATGCCACTCAAAACAAATGGACGGGAGATTCAGGCAGCACCGGATGGACGGGAGACTCCGGCAGCTCCGGAGTGAAGGGCGGACTGACTGCTCTGGCAGCTCCTGGATGACTGGTGGCTCTGGCAGCTCCTGGCTGATTGGTGGCTCTGGCAGCTCCTGGCTGACTGGCGGATATGGCAGCTCCTGGCTGACTGGCGGATATGGCAGCCCCTGGCTGACTGGCGGCTCTGGCAGCTCCTTGCTGACTGGCAGCTCTGGAAGCTCCTGGCTGACTGGCGGCTCTGGCAGCTCAGGACAGACGGGCGGCTCTGGCAGCTCAGGACAGACGGGCAGCTCTGGCAGCTCAGGACAGACGGGAGACTCTGGCAGCTCAGGACAGACGGGAGACTCTGGCAGCTCAGGACAGACGGGAGACTCTGGCAGCTCAAGACAGACGGGAGACTCTGGCAGCTCAGGACAGACGGGAGACTCTGGTAGCGCTGGGCAGGAGGAAGACTCTGGCAGCGCTGAGCAGGCGGGAGCACCTGTAGGGAGGAGACGGAGAGACAGCCTGGTGCGGGGGGCTTCCACCGGAGGGCTGGTGCGTGAAGGTGGCACTGGATAGACCACTCTTGAGCACCGAGCCTGCCCAACCCTACCTGGCTGAATGCTCCCCGCAGCCAGGCCATTGCGGCGAGATGGAATAGCCCGCACTGGGCTGTGCTGGCAAACCGGGGACACCATGCATAGGGCTGGTGCCATATATCCCGGCCCGAGGAGATGCACTGGAGACCAGATGTGCTGAGCCGGCTTCATGGCACCTGGCTCGATGCCCAACCTAGCCCGGCCGATACGAGGCACTGCTATGTACCGCACCGGGCTATGCCTGTGCACCGGGGACACCGTGCGCCTCATGGCATGTCCCTCTCTCTCTACGGTAAGCACGGGGAGTTGGCGCAGGTCTCCTACCTGACATCGCCACACTTCCCGTGCGCCGCCCCACAATACATTTTTGGGGCTGCCTCTCGGGCTTCCAGCCGCGCTGCCGTGCTGCCTCCTCATACCGCCGCCTTTCAGCTTTCGCTGCCTCCAGCTCTGCCTTGGGGCGCCGATATTCCCCAGCCTGTACCCAGGGTCCCTTGCCATCCAGGATCTCCTCCCATGTCCAGGAGTCCTGGGATCGCTGCTGCTGCCCGTTACCACGCTGCTTGGTCCTTTGGTGGTGGGTGATTCTGAGGTCCGTTAAAAGCGCAGAGAGCATCATGAAGAACAAGGAACACACCAGGCAGGTCCGATATACTGTTGTGAAGAAGTTTAAAGCCGGATTTGGATACAAAAAGATTTCCCAAGCTTTAAACATCCCAAGGAGCACTGTGCAAGCGATAATATTGAAATGGAAGGAGTATCAGACCACTGCAAATCTACCAAGACCTGGCCGTCCCTCTAAACTTTCAGCTCATACAAGGAGAAGACTGATCAGAGATGCAGCCAAAAGGCCCATGATCAGGATGAACTGCAGAGATCTACAGCTGAGGTGGGAGACTTTGTCCATAGGACAACAATCAGTCGTATATTGCACAAATCTGGCCTTTATGGAAGAGTGGCAAGAAGAAAGCCATTTCTTAAAGATATCCATAAAAAGTGTCGTTTAAAGTTTGCCACAAGCCACCTGGGAGACACACCAAACATGTGGAAGAAGGTGCTCTGGTCAGATGAAACCAAAATTGAACTTTTTGGCAACAATGCAAAACGTTATGTTTGGCGTAAAAGCAACACAGCTGAACACACCATCCCCACTGTCAAACATGGTGGTGGCAGCATCATGGTTTGGGCCTGCTTTTCTTCAGCAGGGACAGGGAAGATGGTTAAAATTGATGGGAAGATGGATGGAGCCAAATACAGGACCATTCTGGAAGAAAACCTGATGGAGTCTGCAAAAGACCTGAGACTGGGACGGAGATTTGTCTTCCAACAAGACAATGATCCAAAACATAAAGCAAAATCTACAACGGAATGGTTCAAAAATAAACATATCGGGGGGATCACGTGACCCTTGAACGAGATGGCCGCATGAACTAAGAGCTCCACACAAGTAGTTTCCGATTCCTAATCTTACCTCCACTCCAAGTTCACACTCATTTAGCTTTAGCAAGAAAAGGTAATGGCGGCTACAAAAGGCGACACTACAGGTGACATTTTTACCCGGACTCGAGTATTAGCGACGGAAAAAGCCTCCAAGAAGAAGCTAGCTTCAGAAAAAACTAGCGCCATTAGCCAGGAGCAAGAGAACCCGCTCCCCCACAAGGCACAACGAATGCCAACCTTGCACTCTGTCGAAGACATCCTTTCTGAGTTGAGATCCCAACGTACAGAACTAAACACTAAATTAGATGCCATTAATTCTCAGCTCAGTGCGATGGGGGGCAAGGTGACAATCCTGGAAAACGCTTTGCCTGACATCAACAACAAGATAACCATAAACGCGGGGCGCCTGGACGAGGCAGAGGGGTGAATCCTATCCATGGAAAACTTATTGACAGATGCCATGGAAACAATAGCATATGCTAAAAAGAAAATCGAGCATCTGGAAGAGAAAACAGAGGACCTGGAAAACAGGGGGCGAAGGAATAATTGTGTTCTATTCAATCTGGGCGAAAAAGAAGAGGGAAACATGCCACTGATCCGCTACCTGCAAGACAAACTTCCCGAGTGGCTCCACCTGCCCACCGACAGGCCCATAGAACTCGAGAGAGCTCACCGAGCACTGAGGCCCCCACCAGCAGCTAGACAACCAGCGTGCCCAATCACCATACGTTTCCTGAGATTCACCGACAAGGAACGAGTCCTACAGGCGGCGAAAAACAACACCATCACAGTGGGAAACGCCAAACTCGCTTTACACCAGGACCTGTCAGCTGGAATACGCCGAAAGCGCCGAGAATTTGACGAAGCGAAGAAATACTCCATTGACCGAGGCATCTTCAGGGGATTCAAATACCCAAACGAGCTCAGGATTCTTCACCAAGGAGCCTTGCGACACTTCAAAACTCCCGAAGAGGCAAAACGTTTTTTGAAAGACAATCCTGGCCAATGAGAAACAGACCAATGACTAAATGCGATTAATGCCATTACTAAAGGAGGTAAGACGACATATAGCCGATATCCAGAGATCCACCCCCTAAATGTCATTATAGCCGTCCAATTTATATTTATTGTCCTTTAACTGAGAGGGATGGGCTGTATAGCCTAACCTAGGTCTACTAATGTTTCAGCCTACTTTTATTTCCCTGTTTTTTTGTTGTTGCTATTATTACCTGGGGTTCCCTATGTCCCTTGGGGGAGGCATATGTAGGCTGGGCTATTGATTTTATTTTTCTCCCCTCTTTTACTGGGGTCTGGACGAGGGCAACTGTGTTATTAACTCAATGCGGGGTGGAGAGGATGAGGCATTTCTTTGGTGGGGAGAAGGAGACGTTGTGCGTTGCTAACTGTTCCCGGTTTTTGTTTTATTCGGAACACAGAATTGAGACTGAGCGGGGGGGGGGTAATAGATCCAACGGGATGTGTCGAGTTGTTTGGGAACTCGGCTGGGGTGTTCAGAGATTATTATTTTATGTACACCATTTATTTTCCTTTTATGTGAACGCAGCTGTAATTACTATCCACTTTTACCCAGCGATGACTTGCACTAAAGTTCGATTACTGCTCGATGACGATGACTAGTGCCTTAAATCTATTGACATGGAACTGCCATGGTCTAGGGCATGCAATAAAACGAAAGAAGATACTATGTGCTCTAAAAAAGGAAAAAGCAGACATTGCGCTATTACAAGAGACACGCCTCTGTGATGCTGAACATGCCAAACTCCGCAGAGCTTGGGTGGGACAGGTGTATTTCTCATCTTTCAAATCAAACAGTAGAGGCACAGCCATACTTATCCATAAGAATGTTCCATTCATAATTGACAAAAACATATCTGATCCGGAGGGGAGATTTATTTTGATAATTTTGATAATTTTTTGATTTTGATAATATGGTCAACCAATATTAAACATATACGCCCCTAACACAGATACTCCTGTCTTCATGTCAAAAATTATAACCCTGTTCAATGAGCATTGTGTCTCCTTTGGCGTGGTGGCCGGAGATTTTAATTGTACCCTTAACCCAACCCTAGACAAATCATCTCAAGTCCCCACCACAAATCCTAGATCTGCAAAGATGTTGAACTCTCTTACTAAAGAGATGGATGGGACTGATAGATATCTGGAGAGAGAATAATAGCTCATCTATGGACTATACATACTACTCTAATGTCCATAACACCTACTCCCGTATAGATTACATTTTTATCCCAAAGAGTTTCATAAATTCAGCCACATGTACAATCGGACCCATAGCACTTTCAGATCACGCCTTTGTCCACCTCTGCTTTGACCTCTGCAAAAACATCCCGAGGTCAAAGAGCTGGAAATTCAACACCTCCATGCTATCAAATGACGAGTTCCATACATTGGTAACTACATGGATAGACAACTACACACATGGCAATAAAGACTCTCCTGTTTCTCCGGCCACAATGTGGGACGCTGCTAAAGCCACACTAAGAGGTCATCTAATTGCATATGCTTCCTCTAAGAAAAAAGCAATGGAAGCACACAGGCTAGATCTTGAGAGGGAGCTGGAATGCTGTGAAAAAATACATAAACAATCCCTAGACAGCACCTCCTGGAGTCATCTTAAAGCAGCCAAAGCCAAACTGAATTTGGACTACACTCGGGAGATAAAAAAAAAAAAATAATAATAATAATAATAATTTTGCACGCCCAATTTTTCAGTTTTTGATTTGTTAAAAAAGTTTGAAATATCCAATAAATGTCGTTCCACTTCATGATTGTGTCCCACTTGTTGTTGATTCTTCACAAAAATATACAGTTTTATATCGTTATGTTTGAAGCCTGAAATGTGGCAAAAGGTCGCAAAGTTCAAGGGGGCCGAATACTTTCGCAAGGCACTGTATCTAGCTAGTACTGTATGTGTGTTTGGACTTGTTTGTCCCCACCCTCTCAGTGTGACGTCATGCCAGGGAAGATAGGATAGGATAGACTCGCTGCTGTCTGTTGTAGTGTTTGTGTGTGTCTGTGTATATGCCTTCTGTCCTGATTAAGATATATTACATAACACAGAACAGACATTCAATTAGTCAGGCCCTATCCCCCTGCAATTCCCATGCCTCCCCTCCTCGACACGCTGCTCAACTGTATATCAAAGCAGTTCCCCTGCCTGCCCCTCCATGCTAACACCCTCTGTAACCATCAGCAGCAGCGATCTATCTGGGAACAAATATTTAGTATTAATCCCACTTTCAGTTTGATGCAAATGTCATGTGTGTAAAATGTGTACTGTGGTAATGTGTGTGTGTGTGTGTGTGTGTGTGTGTGTGTGTGTGTGTGTGTGTGTGTGTGTGTGTGTGTGTTGTGTTTGCGTGTGTCTGTCTGTGTGAGAAACATATTAATAGCTCCTTTCCCAGTGAGAATGGGGACCGTCGCCAAAACAAAGACGGTTCTGGTGAATTGTTCTGCGGAGTTCTTGGAGGAAAGAAAGACAGGAAGGCTTTACACCACTCAATCACTTGAGTATCTTACCTAGTTATTTTCAGATGATCTCGTTTAGCTATTCTGTGTGTGTTTTCTATACCTGTTCGAACCGCTACCTGTAGGCTTTACAGACGTTCCCCACCCCTTGGCTGCAACCCTTCTAATTTGGTGTACCCTGCGTGCACAGCCCATGTGGTATTCCTGGTCTCCAGCCAATCTGCGGTCAAGAACCCTGAGTTCACCTCAGCTTATGCTGCCCTTCAGTCCCTACACTTTTTTTTCCATGTCTCCCTGAAGGAGACATGGATCCCCCCGGAGAACACTGCTACTCCAGCTGCTCTCTCTTCAACTGACTACGTGTTCTCTCATCGTCCGAGAGCATCTGGTCATCGCGGTGGTGTCACACAAGTAGAGATTTTGACCTTTCTCCCTCACTCATCAGTCCATCTCCTCATTTTAATTCCATACTGTTGCTGCCACTTGTCCGCTCAAGCAAAACAATGTTGTTGTTGTCGCCTACTAGGTGCCCTTAGAGAGTTCTTCAATGAGCTTGACACCTTGATGAGCTCATTTCCTGCCGATGGCTCACCTCTCATTGTACTGGGCGATCAACTTCCCAACGTCTGCCTTCAAATAATTTCTTTCCACCTCTTTCTTTACCCACCTGGCCTCTTTTGACTTCACACTTCCCCAGTTCCCTCCCACTCACAAGGCAGGCAATACGCTTGACGTCATCGTTACTAGAGGCTGTTTGCCTACTAATCTCACTGCAAACTCCCTCAAGGTATTTGATCACTACTTTGTTTCCTTTTCTCTCCCTCTCATCCAACCCTAACCACTCAGCGCTTACCCAGATGGTCATGTGCCGTCGCAATCTTTGCTCTCTCTCTCCCACTACTCTCTCCTCTTCCATCCTATCATCTCTCCCTTCTGCTAAATCATTCTCCCTCCTGTCTCCTGAGTCTGCCTCTTCGACCCCACTCTCATCCCTTTCCACATCCTATGCTCACTCTGTCCCCTTTGCTCCCGGCCGGCTTGGTCTTCCCCTCTGGTATCCCTTCTTTCTTTTCTTTCCAAAACACTTGAGTGTGATGTCTCTGACCAACTCTCTCACTATCTCTCTCAAAACAATCTTCTTGACCTTAACCAGCCAGGCTTCAAAATGGGTCACTCAGCTGAGACGGCTCTCCTCTTTTTTACGGAGGCTCTCTGCACTGCCAAAGCTGACTCTCTCTCCTCTGTTATCATCCTCCTAGATCTCTCCACTGCCTTCAACACTGTGAACCATCAGATCCTCATTTCCTCTCTCTCAGAGCTGGGCGTCTCATTGCTATGCGGATGATACTCAACTACTTTTCTCCTTCCCTCTTGTGACACACCGGTGGTGACCCGCATCTCTGCATGCCTGGCAGATATCTCAGCTTGGATGTCAGCCTACCTCAAGCTCAACATCGACAAAACGGAGATGCTCTTCCTCCCGAGGAAGGCCTGCCTGCTGCAAGACCTCTCCATCACGGTTGACATCCTGTCCCCCTCTCAGAGTGCACCATCCACACCATCCTGTCCCCCTCCCAGAGTGCAAAGAACCTTGGAGTGACCCTGGACAACCTCACACAGGAAGCGGCACAGGTCCTAATCCAGGCTTCTGTCATCTCCCGTCTGGACTACTCCAACTCGCTGTTGGCTGGGCTCCCTGCTTGTGCCATCAAACCCTTGCATTTTTTCCAGAACGCCACAGCTCACCTGGTGTTCAACTTTCTTAAGATCTCCCATGTCACCCCATTCCTCCACACATTCCACGGGCTTCCAGTTCAAGCACACATCCACCACAAGACTATGGTACTTGCCTACGGAGCAGCAAGAACTCAGCCCAGTCCAAGCTCATTTCCTCTCTTGTCCTGCCACCCCAATGGTGGAACCAGCTTCCTCCTGAAGCTTGGACAGCAGAGTCCCTGCCCATCTTCCGAAACCATCTGAAACCCTACTTCTTCAAAGAGTATTTTAAATAATCCCCCCCCCCCCCCTTGTTATACAGCTCTTATCTAATGAGCGTGTCAGGAGAGCGGGCGTGTGAGGAAGTGCCTCACATCGATAAACAGCTTGATTAAATCACAGCAGCACTTGCTTGGAATTATCAAAAAGCTGCGCCGAGTTAACACTGCCATTAGGCATTTCCTGTGTGTGTGTGTGTGTGTGTGTGTCTGTGTGTCTGTGTGTCTGTGTGCCTGTGTGCGTGTGTGCCTGTGTGTGTGTGTGTGTGTATGTGTGTGTGTGTGCGTGTGCGTGTGTGTGTGTGTGTGTGTGAGCAAGACTTCCACACAACCCACTCTGGATTCCTCTGATAACGACCATAAGACCCCATCCCCCACGCCACTCGTTCTCTGAATCAGAGCAGAAACCACCATTTGAAGTCCCAAAATGCACACTTAGGTCATTATGAGTGTGTTCCAGACAGTAACAGAAATATTGACCTTTCTGAACCTCATATGCAGTGGGCAGGCACCCAGTTCAGTGCGAATATTACACGACTCATATCGTATTAGTTATACAAACACACTCTCCTATTGACTGTGGCCGGAGCTCTTTCCCATCACAATCTTTCTGGTCAGTGAGGGGGGCAGGGAGTTCATCCCAAATGGCACCATATTCCCTATATAGTGCACTGCTTTTGACCAAAAAGTCAAAAGTAGTGCACTATATAGGGAATAGGGAGCCATTTGGGACTCATCCTCTGGCCAGTCAGGGTGACAGATGTTTTAATTGTCCTGTACTGATGGTGGTGGTGTGACAGAACAGGGGAATCAGTTAATCCTGTCCCCAGCAGTGTCACAGCCTGTTTTTCGCACCTTCAGACAAGGGCTCTGATTGTCTCCTCTGGTGCCCTCTGTATCGCCCTCTTTCATTCTCACTTTCTATCTGTACCTCTGTCTTTCATTCTCACTCACTTAAACACTGTCACACTCCCCTTTTCATTTTCTCTATCCACCCTCCCTCTCTTCGCTGCCTTCTCTGTCACACCCTCTCCGTATCACCACATTTCTCCCTCCTTCCCTCTCTGTTTTAGAGGTGACTCATCAGTGTGTCACAGTGGGCGGAGAGACACAGTCTAATCAGACTGTGTGTGTGTGTGTGTGTACGTGAGGTCCTGCTGGTGGCGTCCAGTAGTGTGTGATTAGAGGATTATAATGGTGGAGGAGAGCTGTTGTGTTCCTCTCCACATCCACATCCTGGTCATTAGTTTTGCTCTCTGTCAGGGGTTGTTTTCTGTCTCTATCATTTGTGTCAGTACCAGAGCAGCGCAACGCACTTAGTGGCCATGTTCCTATCCATCTGAATGGCCTTCCCTGCTCCCATCTATACTTCTTCTCATTCATCGAGACAAGGCCGGAATTGATGGCTGTGTGTTTGTGTGGCACAGTGTGTCCCCACTGTGCGGTGGTAGTATAGGAAATCAAACAGATGGCTGACGTTGTTGGCAGTGATGGGGGGAATGCTGTAATGGAGATCTGCCAGGGTAAATATAATAGATGTGATAGAAGTCTTCCTGCTCTGTTCCACAGGGCTGGGGGAGTGTGTGCATGTGTGTGATGGAGTATTTTATTTGTATTTATTTAACTAGGCAAGTCAGTTAAGAACAAATTCTTATTTACAATGACGGCCTACTCCGGCCAAAGCCTAACTCGGACGACGCGCCCTATGGGACTCCCAATCACAGCCGGTTGTGATAATTCCCAGAATTGAACCAGGGTCTGTAGTGACACATCTAGCACTGAGATGCAGTGCCTTAGACCGCTGCGCCACTCGGGAGCCATAAGCAACCAGTTATTTGTACATTTTCCCCCACAGAGAGTCAGCAACCCAGTGGAACCTCGCTTGAGCAAAACAGTAGTGGTTGGCTGAAATGGTTTGAGAGATTTAAAAAAGTTTAAAAAACCATCCCCGAGACACACACACAGACCCTGCTGAGAGCAGGCATTCCGTTTAGTCAATCAGTATAGGGCTGCATATGGTCCAGGTCACTGTGGCAGAAGAGAACTGTAGTGGATTTATTATTTATTTGCACAGTGTATGTCCTAAATGAGTACAAATGGCGTAGTTTCTTGACTGACATGGTTAAACAACATCAACAGATGCATTGATAGGACCCTGGCTAGCAACCATACATCTCTTATGGACAAACACACCATAACGAATGTGGGCGATTCAACGTGTAGAACCGTCGGAAAATGAACAGAAAATAACGGCCAATGTTCTGTAGTCAGAGGCGATGGCCACCCGCTCGTTCTTTAGATCCCCGTCAAGGAAAGTTATTTTGGGTAAATACTGCCATTAAAACCTCACCTCACTTACTGGCTGGTCTCCGGGTTTAGGATGCAGAGTATTTTTTTAAATCTCTCATTGTGCTGTTTTCTCTCACATCCATTCATCAGTGGTGCCACCGTGCAGCCCTCTCCTCTCCTGTCCTCTCCTCTACTCTCTCTGCCTTCCTTCATCACAAATGACCTGGGCTGCAGTCTAACATTGCCCCTGAACTCCCATCTAGCCCTGAATGGACATCGGCCTGCTTTATGATAATACTAATAATAATATAATATTTGTCCTTGTTTCAAGTGCCAGAAAATAGCGTAACATTAGTTTTCATGTTCATCCCAGTGAAATCAAATCAAACTTTATTTGTCACATGTGCCCGAATACAACAGGTGTAGTGGACCTTACTGTGAAATGCTTACTTTACAAGCCTTTAACCAACAATGCAGTTCAAGAAAGAGTTCAGAAAATATTTACCAAATAAGCTAAAGTACAAACGAGGCTATATACAGGGGGTACCGGTACCGAGTCAATGTGAGGAGGTACAGGTTAGTCAAGGTAATTTGTACATGTAGGTAGGGGTAAAGTGGCTATGCATAGATGATAAACAGTAGCATCAGTGTAAAAACAAATGGGGGGGCGGGGTCAACGTAAATAGTCCAGCGGCCATTTGATTAAAGAGCCTTTTGGTCCTAGACTTGGCGCTCCGGTACCGCTTGCCGTGCCGTAGCAGAGAGAACAGTTTATGACTTGGGTGAGTCTTTGACAATTTTTGACAATCTTTGACAATCGGGCTTTCCTCTGACCCTGCCTAGTATATAGGTTCTGAATGGCAGGAAGGTTGTCCCCAGTGATGTACCAGGTCGTACGCACTACTCTCTATAGTGCCTTACGGTCAGATACCGAGTAGTTGCTATACCAGGCGGTGTTGCAACTGGTTAGGATGTTCTCGATGGTGCAGCTGTATAACCTTTTGAGAATCTTGGGACCCATGCCAAATCTTTTCAGTCTCCTGAGGGGAAAAAGGTGTTGTCGTGCCCTGTTCACAACTGTCTTGGTGTGTTTGGACCATGATAGCTCGTAGGTGATGTGGACACCAAGGAACTTTCATCTCTCAAACTGTCCTGTCGGATTTATCTATAGTTATGCACATGTGCAAAGGAGATTTATTTATATTTATAAACTTGGTTTGAACCCTGAATGCTGATTGGTTGAAAGCCATGGTATATCAGACCATATACCATGGGTATGACCCAAACATTTTTTTTTATACTCTTCTAATTATGTTGGTAACCAGTTTATAAAGTCTATTGCTGCGCCACTCAGGAGCCCTTTTCATTTGGTTTTGAGAATCTTACCCCACCCACAATAGACATCCGTATTGCTCGTTCTGCACCGAAGGTGGCTCCTCTCCCTGTTCGGGCGGTGCTCGGCGGTCGTCGTCGCCAGCCTACTAGCTGCCACCAATCCATTTTTCCTTTTCGTTTGTGTCTGTCTGTTTTGTCGTTACACATGTCATATGACTGTCATCTGATGCTCTGAAGCTCTGAAGGTGTGGAGACATTGGATTGAGGGGGCTCAACACCCTTTCCTCATCTGGACTGACCACCGTAATCTGGAGTGTAGTCTGGCCCTGGAGTGTGAAGGTGAACGGAAAGGCTCTGGAGCAACGAACTGCCCTTGCTGTCTCTGCCTGGCCGGTTCCCCTCTTTCCACTGGGATTCTCTGCCTCTAACCCTATTACAGGGCCTGAGTCACTGGCTTACTGGTGCTTTTTCATGCCGTCCATATGAGGGGTGTGTCACTTGAATGGTTTGAGTCACTGATGTGATCTTCCTGTCTGGGTTGGCGCCCCCCTTGGGTTGTGCCGTGGCGGAGATCTTTGTGGGCTATACTCGGCCTTGTCTCAGGATGGTAAGTTGGTGGTTGAAGATATCCCTCTAGTGGTGTGGGGGCTGTGCTTTGGCAAAGTGGGTGGGGTTATATCCTTCCTGTTTGGCCCTGTCAGGGGTATCATCGGATGGGGCCACAGTGTGTCCTGACCCCTCCTGTCTCAGCCTCCAGTATTTATGCTGCAGTAGTTTATGTGTCGGGGGGCTAGGGTCAGTTTGTTATATCTGGAGTACTTCTCCTGTCTTATCTGGTGTCCTGTGTGAATTTAAGTAAGCTCTCTCTAATTCTTTCTTTCTCTCTTTCTTTCTCTCTCTCGGAGGACCTGAGCCGTAGGACCATGCCTCAGGACTACCTGGCATGATGACTCTTTGCTGTCCCCAGTCCATCTGGCCGTGCTGCTGCTCCAGTTTCAACTGTTCTGCCTGCGGCTATGGAATCCTGACCTCTTCACCTGACGTGCTACCTGTCCCAGACCTATTATTTGACCATGCTGGTCATTTATGAACATTTGAACATCTTGGCCATGTTCTGTTATAATCACCACCTGTCACAGCCAGAAGAGGACTGGCCACCCCTCATAGCCTGCTTCCTCTCTAGGTTTCTTCCTAGGTTTTGGCCTTTCTAGGGAGTTTTTCCTAGCCAACGTGCTTCAACACCTGCATTGCTTGCTGTTTGTGGTTTTAGGCTGGGTTTCTGTACAGCACTTTGAGATATCAGCTGATGTACAAAGGGCTATATAAATAAATTTGATTTGATTTGAGTACACCCGGGTGGCGAGGAGACTGAACCCTCGCCAGGCAAGGTGGGCTATGTTTTTCACCCGATTCAGATTTACGATATCGTATAGACCAGGTTCCCAGAACGCTAAGGCAGAAGCACTGTCCCGTCTATGTGATACAGAGGAGCGGTCCATCGATCCCACTCCCATACTTCTGGCCTCTTGTCTGGTGGCACCGGTGGTGTGGGAAGTGGACGTGGACATCGAGCGGGCATCTCGGTCAGAGCCTACTCCACCTCAGTGTCCAGCTTGACAGCAGTACGTCCCGCTTGGTGTTCGCGACAGGTTGATTCGGTGGGCTCACACGTTACCCTCCTCTGGTCATCCGGGTATCGATAGGATGGTGCGAAGCCTTAGGGGGAAGTACTGGTGTTCCACTTTAGCTAAGGACGTGAGGGTATATGTCTCCTCCTGTTCGGTGTGCACTCATTGCAAGGCTCCCAAGCACCTGCCCAGAGGGAAGTTACAACCCCTCCCCGTTCCATAGCGGCCTTGGTCACACCTGTCGGTGGACTTCCTGACCGATCTTCCTCCCTCACTGGGCAACACCACAATCCTGGTCGTTGTGGATCGGTTTTCTAAGTCCTGTCGTCTCCTCCCTTTGCCCGTCTCCCTTACGGCCCTACAGACTGCGGAGGCCCTGTTTACTCACGTCTTCCAGCACTACGGGGTGCATGAGGACATGCATGAGACGTTTCTGATCGGGGTCCCCAGTTCACGTCTCGGGTTTGGAAGGCGTTCATGGAACGTCTGGGGGTCTCGGTCAGCCTTACCTCGGGTTTTCACCTCGAGAGTAATGGGCAGGTGAAGAGAGTAAGCCAGGATGTGGGTAGGTTTCTGAGGTCGTATTGCCAGGACGGGCCAGGGGAGTGGGGGAGGTACGTTCCATGGGCAGAGATGGCCCAGAACTCACTCCGCCACTCCTCAACTAACCTTTCGCCCTTTCAGTGCGTGTTGGGGTATCAGCCGGTCCTGGTACCGTGGCATCAGAGACAGACCGAGGCTCCGGTGGTGGAGGAATGGGTGAAGCGCTCGAGGGAGACCTGGGAGGCCGTCCACGGGCACCTGAAACAGGCCGAAGGGCGGCAGAAAGTGCCGAAGGGCGGCAGAAAGCGAGTGCTGAGGCCCCGGTGTTCGCACCGGCTCTCGACCCAAAACCTGCCCCTCCACCTGCCCTGCCGGAAGCTGGGTCCGCGGTTTGTGGGGCCATTTAAAGTCCTGAGGAGAATAAACAAGGTGTGTTGTAGGTTACAGCTCCCCATTATTACCGTATTAACCCCTTGTTTCATGTGTCTCTCCTCAGGCCAGTGGTTGCTGGTCCGCTTCAAGAAGCTGAGGTACGGGAGGTCCCCCTGCCCCCCCTGGACATCGGGGGGGGGGCCCGGTGTACGCAGTGCGATCCATACTGGATTCCAGGCGTCGGGTGAGGGGCCTGCAGTACCTCGTGGATTGGGAGTGGTACAGTCCGGAGGAGAGAGGCCGGGTTCGGCGTGCTGCGGGAGAGGGGGGGGGGGGGGTGTACTGTCACGACTTCCACCGAAGGCTTCTCTCCCTGTTCGGGCGGTGCTCGGCGGTCGTCGTCGCCAGCCTACTAGCTGCCACCGATCCATTTTTCCTTTCGTTTGTGTCTGTCTGTTTTTTCTTTACCCCTGTGTCCTATTAGTTAATTTCAGTGGGTTTATTAACCTCCGCTGCTTGCTATTCTTTGTACGGGATTATTTGCTGTTTGCTATGTTAGGGGTGCGTGTTTGCGACACAGGTTTGGACTGTAATTAGGAGTAGAGGTTTCTCCTCTGTGTGTGTTGCATTTATTCCCTGTGTGTGTGGCGACTTCGTTTGGGCGTGTTCCCCCACTTATTGTTTGTTGAGTTGGGACCGCTAATAAACGATTGTGCTACTGGGACTTCCTTGCTCTCCTGCTCCTGACTCCTGCACCTCCCTCCTCTTAGGAGGCACGTAACAATGGGGGCCACGGAAAACATGAATAAAAACTCCGAAAACATAGTATTTCCTTTTTGTAATGGCAAACACCCAAAATATGTCCTTTTAGTAATGGCGAAGTTTGCAGTATATAGTATTGATGCAGGTCTTTAGATGGTGTGCACAAGAAATTGTGTAATTCTGAACCTTATCCACAATGTTGCATTCCATTTTGTTGGACTCGAGCGACACATTTCTGTGCAAGCATGCATGTACTTTCTCGTTCCCATTGTGGTGATACGAGAAATGAGAACATGTGCATGCTCGCATACAGAAATGTATCGTATGCACGCAGAAACGTATGCGGAATTGCACGCACACACGCATGCATACACAACAATTATGGGTCTTTCTATAAATAATGGGGCCAATGTGTGACATTGTGATCAAAATGTCTAAATGGTTTGAAACAAATATTTATGCAGTGGATATTTGCAAATTGGCCCATAACTAGGACTATACATCCATTAAGCAGGGTTCAGTCAAATTTGAGGACTTTCAGGTGCTTTTTCAAGCACTTAATTGTAATTTTCAAGAACCTCAATGTTATACAATTGTATAATGTATATCATTGTACAAATAGGGCTTAATATACAACTGAATATTAGTGTCACAAAAGTGTCAAAATAAAGTGGGCCATTACCACTTTAAGAATAATGCATTTGTTAGGCCTTGCCAATGTATTGATACTCAAATTATTATAAATTGGCAACAATAATTAGACTTTTTTGGCTACAATAATTGGACTTTAAGGCCTATTCCAGTATTTGCATTTCTGAGCTCCAAATTCAAGTTTAAGTAGGCTACTTCAAGTCCCTTTCATTGTTTAAAATTGCAGGTGTAACATGGAAAACAAAATGTATTTGTCATGATATTTCATTACAAGATCAGAGTGTGAGTAAGGCCACTAGGCTATGCCATTTGTTATCATTATATCCAGAATAATTCATAGGAATAGTGTTGGGTGTCGATCAATCCTATGCACAATAGCTATGACCATCTTAAAACGATTGCATATGTTAGCTTAGAACCCCCTCCCGGGTTAGACAAGGCTTAGACTAGGTTTTAAATCTAACAAAACCGTGCTGTAAATGATTAGATCTATCGTGGATCCAGGCATAACTGTCACTGGTGTAGCACCTTTTTCCCAGCACGTGGGCTGTTGTTGCATCGCATGCGCTATCACCAGTTTGTCACCGGAGTGTCATTAGAAAAATTCCTTCCTGGATCAGATGATGATGTGTGAAAATATCACGGCGTAACTCATCAGCTGGACACTAAATGCACATCCGAACAAGTATTATGCATAATGATTGAAGAACCACGTTTACGACAGTTTTGATTTAGGTTTTAAGTATCATGTTAAGGTGACTCTTTCGGTTAGAAGCATTTTATTTTTGCAATCACATATATTATTTTGGATTTGTGTGCACTTGAAAACTGTTTTCACCCTGTAACAGAAGGAGACAAAAAATGTGACGTGGTTACACTGCATTTCTGAGATCTCTATACAAAAAAACTATCAGACAGCTTGATCCAGGATTATTACAGGGTTCATGTTCAATGTCTAATTTAACTGATTAATGCTTAATATATGATATAACGACAACTTACACTGCCATAAATGCAAGGACATAAAAGTTATGTTTCATGTCACACGATTTTGGACAAATCCGTCAAAACACCAACCATGATAAAGGGTTAAACATAGGCTTTAAATAAACTTGTGGATTTTATTGCATATAGCTATGACCCCCCCCCCTTATATCTTAATGTAATGATGTGAAAAACTTGGCAGGTTATTATCAATGACTTACCAACAGCTATAACAAGTTGTCGAGTGTGGGAAATTCTCACTGATACCCTAGTTCATAGAAAGACCCTTATACTTTGGTTGAAGTTTTCAAATCGTCACACTATTTGTGAAGCAAGTTCAAAATCATCTGGACGTCATATACTGTAGGATATCAGAGATTTCTCTCCCTCTCTCTCGCTCTCTCTCTCTCGCTCTCTCTCGGCCCAGTGAAGCACAGAGGCATTTGTTTGAGCCGTACAGTAATTGAACATGGCAGATAGTGGAGTTTCACACTTCAAAAGCTCTGTGTGGAGATTGGCTGTCGTACGGTCGGGTGGCCAGCAGTTTCCAGATAAACAGCATTGGGACTCGTACATGACAGACTCCCCAGGCTCTGCCCCAAATGGCACCCTATTCCCTATCTAGTGCACTACATTTGACAAGGGCCCTGGTCAAAAGTAGTACACTACATAGGCAATAGAGTGCCATTTGGATCACATCCTGAGGAACAGATTCTAAAGCTCAGCTTGGATTTCACACAAATTATCCAAAACATGCAGAGTCAAAGCAGAGCACTATGTTATTCGCTTACACACAATCTATTCTACAGAATGCATTTGCCAGCAAAAAAAACCTGTTGAGTTCTGATGTTGAAACAGGTACAGTTGAAGTGACAGGTTGGAGTCATTAAAACTCGTTTTTCAACCACTCCACAAATTTCTTGTTGACTAACTATAGTTTTGGCAAGTCAGTTAGGACATCTACTTTGTGTAAGACACAAGTCATTTTCCCAACAATTGTTAAAATTCCATAAAATGATGTCATGCCTATAGAAGCTTCTAATTTACGTAATTTGAGTCAATTGGAGGTGTACCTGTGGATTTATTTCAAGGCCTACCTTCAAACATAGTGCCTCTTTGCTTGACATCATGGGAAAATCAAAAGAAATCAGCCAAGACCTTCAAGTCTGGTTCATCCTTGGGAGAAATTTCCAAAACGCCTGAAGGTACCACATTCATCTGTACAAACAATAGTACGCAAGTATAAACACCATGGGACCATGCAGCCGTCATACCACTCAGGAAGGAGACGCGTTCTGTCTCCTAGAACGTACTTTGGTGCGAAAAGTTTAAATCAATCCCAGAACAACATCAAAGGACCTTGTGAAGATGCTGGAGGAAACAAGTACAAAAGTATCTATATACACAGTAAAACAAGTCCTATATCGACATAACCTGAAAGGCAGCTCAGCAAGGAAGAATTCACTGCTCCAAAACTGTCATAAAAAAGCCAGACTACGGTTTGGAACTGCACTTGGGGACAAAGATTGTACTTTTTGGAGAAATGTCCTCTGGTCTGATGAATCAAAAATAGAACGGTTTGGCCATAATGACCATCGTTATGTTTGGAGGAAAAAGGGGGGGCTTGCAAGCCGAAGAACACCATCCCAACCGTGAAGCACAGGGGTGGCAGCATCATGTTGTGGGGGTGCTTTGCTGCAGGAAGGACTGGTGCACTTCACAAAATAGATGGCATCATGAGGTAAGAGAATTATGTGGATATATTGAAGCAACTTCTTGCCTCTATTTTGGTTTGGTCAGGGCGTGAGTTGGGGTGGGCATTCTATGTTTTGTGTTTCTATGATTTTCTATTTCTATGTTTTGGCCAGGTATGGTTCTCAATCAGGGACAGCTGTCTATCGTTGTCTCTGTTTGGGAACCATACGTAGGTACCCTTTTCGTCACCTGTGGTTATGGGAAGTTAACTTTGTTTGATGGCACATAGCCTTAAGCTTCACGGTTTGTATTGTTTATTGTTTTGTCGGCGTGATTTCTTAAATAAAGTAAAATGTTCACTCACCACACTGCACCTTGGGCCTCATCCTTCAATAGCCGTGACAGTACTTGGCTAAGGTGTATGTTAACTTCCGACTTCAACAGTATATGTGGAAGTTGACTACAGTGGTGGTTTGAAAGTATTTCATACAAGAGCTTAATTTATTTTCCAATCGGTTGCAAATGCTGAGGTATTCAGAAAATTGTGTTGCATGTAATTGTTAGGCTACAGTGATATAAAAACAATCTCTGGCCTGTATTGTGTTACGTGTTCAAAAATCACAAAAGTAGGGTTATTGTTCACCCGATAATCAAGCTGATCTAATAATCTTGACAGGGTTCTGTGTAATTATAACAGGGTTCTATGTAATCTAGTTAATTACTACGGTATTCTCCTCTGTTCACCAGCTTCCCACACACATAAAGAGGGCTAGGGGTCACACACCCACTCACAGAGGCAGCAGCACACATGCTTCTATAGAGCCCTGTGACTAAACATTCATTGGTGGTTTTTAAATTAAACGGAACACTAATACCTTTCTCCACTCCTGTATTATTTACTCTTATCATATACTACGTGACCAAAAGTATGTGGACATAGTGTATATAGAGTGTATTTATTATCATATGTATTATAACTACTTCTTTCTAATTGGCATGATCATATTTATTACACTGTATGTATTTATATTTTAATATGATACTGTGCATGCTTCCCCCCTCACTCACAGATGGAGAGGGATACAGAGGTGCATTACGGTTCACTAAGCAGAAAAACTATTGGAATGTTTGTGGCTTTCAAATTCCCAGGATGTTGCCTGCCTCATTATCCATAGATTTTGGAGACATACAAGCTACACTGTAAAACATTGTGTTGAATCTACTTTTAAAAAAAATGAAAGCAACAAGAAGACACTTAATATTATTAGTAGATTCACTTCCTATGTTTTAGTAAAACATTTTGAGTAAATAGTTTGGATTTACACAAATGAAGAATGCCCAGGGAATTACTAATAGCCATAGAAAAAAATGGGATTCACTGATAATATGATTAAATATGAATTGATGTCACACAAATATTCAGTACCCAACATATTAGGGTATTTGATCTTTTGCCAATTTAACCCGCTTTGGCAGGAATTGTTTCGAACAGTGCTCCACCAGCAGTAGCCTACCTGGAGATAGAACTGCAAGCAACGCATAATGATGAATTAGCCTCTGTCGTTAAGAATGGTGACGGTGGTTGGTAAGAATGATCATTGAAAGTGCATTTGCCGGACAATTTTGATATCCGTTCATCATGATCCATTACACCTCATGGCACAGCAAGCTGCTTAATAGTAATAAAGAAATATAGTTTTCTTTCTTCAAACATAAAAGTCAAAAAAATGTTGAGTTGTCCACAATCCTTGCAAGAACTTAAATGGATTAATTTGAAGAAATATTATTATTATTGTTATTAATATTATCACCTCATAAAATATATATTTTTTGAAATTAATAAATCATTGAAACAACTTAAACTGATTGTTATTAAGTATAGTTTTTTTTTGTTGTCAATTTCAATTCATCCCAGAATAATGTTTTACAGTGTATGATTTGTTATGTATGTGGATAACAGGTTATTAGCCTGATCTCCTCCTCTCAATTCAAATAAATTCAATTCAATGGGATTTATTGTCATGGGAAACATGTTTACATGACCAAAGCAAGTGAAATAGATAAACAAATTGAAATAAACAATAAGAAATGTACAGTTTAACGTTACACTCACAAAAGTTCCAACGTAATATAGACATTACAACTTTTATATTATGGTTGTGTACAGTGTTATAACAATGTTCAAATAGTTCAAGTAGAAAAGGGAAAATAAATAAAAATATGGGTTGTATTTACATTGGTGTTTGTTCTTCACTGGTCGCCCTTTTCCTGTGGCAACAGGTTACACATATTGCTGCTCTGATGGCACACTGCTATTTCACCCAATAGATATGGGAGTCTATCAAAATTGAATTTGTTTTCAATTGTTTTGTGGATCTATGTAATCTGAGAGAAATATGAGTCTCTAATATGGTCATACATTTGGCAGGAGGTTAGGAAGTGCAGCTCAATTTCCTCCTAATTTTGTGGGCAGTGTGCTGCACATAGCCTGTCTTCTCTTGAAAGCCTAGTCTGCCATCTCTCAATAGTAAGGCCATGCTCACTGAGTCTGTATATAGTCAAAGCTTTCCCCCCTCTCTCTCTTTCTCTCTCTCCAATGCTCTCTCTCTGTCCCTCACTAGGTTTCTGAATTGGATTATAATTTACAGCTGGACTGGGAGACTGTAGATGCGGTAGACTCCATCAGATAGTGAGACAATGGTCCTTTATGATGGCTCCTGAGGTAATGAAATGCCAGTGTCTGTAATAAGATCAGTGAAAAGTGATCTTTTGACCCTCAGAAAGGCTGGCTTCATGTGGATAATTTCTAGTGAGTGTAGTAGTTCTGAAACCAAGTGCAGAGTAGTTCTGAAACCAAGTACATAGTAGTTCTGAATCAAAGTGCAGAGTGTGGCTTCTCACTGTTCTGTTCTGAATTATTGGTGATTATTCCTGTGATGTTGGGTTAGTGAATAGTAACAAAATACCACACAATCACTGCAACACTAATGCACATGATGCCACAGTATGCACACATTGTGACGCACACAGGAACACAAAGGCACAAACTGTTGAAATGCCAAAATGCTAATGGCAACATTTACCAATGGCTGGGAGGCAGGGCTGTTCAAACAAGAAGAGATGTTGTAAGGTCGAGGAGGGGATTACACATTCACACAGCAGCAGCGCCTGCCCGCCTTCCTTCCAGGCAGCTCTGCCCAGATCCCAAACACAGAACCACTGTAGGAAATACCCAACTACTGGCCCCATCCTTGTATAGCCACATATATGTTTGTGTGGAATCTTCACATGTTGGCATTTTGGAAGTCCTGAAAAACAGTCATATATATATACATTTCAAAAAAGCTTATACTCTAGGTAAGCTATACATTTGAGCTCATTTTAAATGGTAAATTATAACTACATCACCAAAACACAACTCAGTTAGCCACCTGACGAATCATCAAGCTAATTTGTTAGACATTACATTGTGGCTGGTAATTGCTGTGTACATATTATTCAGGTGAACCTCTAATAGCATGATCAAAGAGATGAATTATGCCGTTCCCTCCACACAGCAAATTGTTTTCTCTAAGATGTATTAGTAGCTACGGTACAGTACAAGGCGGTGGCAAAGCTGTTCAAGGTTTATATCTTACGCAAATGTAGTTGTATGCATATATGGATGTAGATTCCAGAGGAAAAAAATGATTGGTAGTGAGGGAGGATGGATTTCTTCTGAAATATCGTCCTGTTCCACTTTTTCCCTCTTGGTCAAATGAAATCTAATTGTATTTGTTACAGGCGTGGTAAACAACAGGTGTAGACTAACAGTGAAATGCTTACTTACGGGCCCTTCCCAACAATGCAGAGAGAAAAATAATAGATCAAATAAATAATGGCTTTAGATGTCACGCCCCCGACCTTAGAGAGCTTTTTATGTCTCTACTTTGGTTTGGTCAGGGTGTGATTTGGGGTGGGCATTCTATGTTCTTTTTTCTATGTTTTGTTTTTCTTTGTTTTGGTCGGGTATGGTTCTCAATCAGGGACAGCTGACGATCGTTGTCTCTGATTGGGAACCATACTTAGGTAGCTTTTTCCCACCTGTGTTTTGTGGGTAGTTGTTTTCTGTTTAGTGTTCTGCACCTGACAGGGCTGTTTCGGTTTCGTTTTGCACTTTGATATTTTGTTTCAGTGTTCAGTTTAATAAAAGTCATGAACACTTACCACGCTGCGCTTTGGTCCGATTCTTCCTCATCAGACGACGACGACCGTTACATTAGGAATACATACACAATGAGTAAGTATGACTTGGCTATATATTATCATATGTATTATAACTACTTCTTTCTAATTGACATGATCATATTTATTACACTGTATGTATTTATATTTTAATATGATACTGTGCATGCTTCCCCCCTCACTCACAGATGGAGGGGGTGATACTGAGGTGCATTACGGTTCACTAAGCAGAAAAACTATTGGAATGTTTGAGGCTTTCAAATTCCCAGGATGTTGCCCTGGGCTACACTGTAAAACATTAAGTGTTGAATCTACTTTTTTTTTATGAAAGCAAGAAGACACTTAATATTATTAGTAGATTCACTTCCTATGTTTTAGTAAAACATTTTGAATAAATACTTTGGATTTACACAAATGAAGTATGTCCAGGGAATTACTAATAGCCATAAACACATGTAATACCGGTGCAGAGTCGATGTGCAGGGGTAGATAGGTAGATATGTACATATAGGTAGGGGTAAAGTGACTAGGCTACAGAATAGATAATAAAAAAGTAGCAGCAGCGTATGTGATGAGTTAGAGCAAAAAGGGTCAATGCAGATAGTCTTGATAGCTATTATTTGGTTGACTATTTTGACTCTGTAGTGGGGGAATCCATTCTGGACAGTGACAATGAACTGAACCACAGACCTTTCCTCCTGTTCCTCCACATAGTCAACCTCCATGGGCTCCTCCTCATCTAGAGGTCGACGTAGAATTATAGATTGAGGGATGTTAAAGGGACATTCTTTCATTTGTTTCGATGGAGCTATGGATGTAAGATCTTACATTTTCATCAGGAAATGAAAAGCTTTTAGCTCATTTGAGGTTTAAAAATTTTCTGAAGTTTGTACTTTCCGCTTTGACATTTCAGACATTATTATTTAAAAAAATCTATGGGCATTGAACAGCTGAAAAAATAGCAGATTATACTTTGCAGGATCTTGGGCCCTTCAGTCTACTACTCCATAAAATCGTCTTCATCGTGACAGTCTGGGCTGGCATTTACAACCTTGAACTGCCCAGTGCCACTTGTAGAGTGTATCAATGGTCCTGGTTGACTTTGTCCCTGTAGTTCAAGTCCTTCACAGAGATTCACATGCTGTGGGGTGTTTGGTGGAAGTAGCAGGCTGAATAGGTTATAACCATGACTAATGGTGGCCTCAATTTGTAGGGAAGCAAGTTCAGGGAGTGAGCGTTTTAATAAATATGAGAAACAATGAACATGAAACACAAACAACGCCCTGACATGAAAACAGTGTCATTAACACCTGAGGAAAGAACCAAGGGGAGTGACAGATATAGGGAAGATAATCAAGGAGGTGATGGAGCCCTGGTGAGTGTCATGAAGAGCAGGTGCGCCAGACGATGGCGACAGGTGTGCGGAATAATCAGCAGCCTGATGACCTAGTGGCCGGAGAGGGAGTATGCGTGACAATAAGGCACATGCTGGGATAATAATGACCTAAGAAACGTCTCTACTAATAGGCTACTATAGCGCTCTCTCTCTCCCCCTTCAAACTTTCCTTGTTAATTAATTTCATATGCTACATTATTTATGATACATTAGTTTAGCATTATACTATAGGCCTAATACAGTGGTGGTCAGTGCCTTTTAAAGATGAGGGAGGATGATTATTTTTTCATGAGCATGGCCTTGTTTGTATTACAGCATGTCATTCATATTCCATTCACCCAGCTCAATGTAACAAACTCAATGTTAACAAACTATAGTTTCGGCGAGTCGGTTAGGACATCTACTTTGTCATTTTCCAAACAATTGTTTACAGACAGATTATTTCATTTACAATTCACTGTATCACAATTCCAGTGGGTCAGACGTTTACATACACTAAGTGTCACACCCTAACCTTAGATATCTCTGTTTTCTATATATTTTGGTTAGGTCAGGGTGTGACTAGGGTGGGTACTATAGTTTTTTGTATGTCTAGGGTTTTTTGGATGTTTAGGGTTTGTATGTCTAGGGGTTTTGTATGTCTATGTTGGCCTGATATGGTTCCCAATCAGAGACAGCTGTTTATCATTGTCTCTGATTGGGGATCATATTTAGGCAGCCCTTTTCCCACTTTCTGGTGTGGGATCTTGTCTACAGTTAGGTGCCTGTGTGCACACTAGTAGCTTCACGTTTTGTTTGTTTGGTTGTTTGTTGTTTTGTTTTAGTGAGTTTCAATTTATTAATAAATATGTGGAACTCTATTCACGCTGCACCTTGGTCTCACTCATACGACGATCGTGACAGAAGATCCCAACAAAAATGGACCAAGCAGCATGTTCAGGAAGATTGGACTTGGGAGGAGATCCTGGATGGAGCAGGACCCTGGACACAGGCTGGGGAGTATTGGCAGCGAAAGCGGAACGGCGACGTTACAAGGAGTTATACCAACGAGGTAGGCCACAGAAACCCCAATAATTATTTTGGGCGGGGCACATGGAGCAGTCGGCGGAGCCGAGGAGTAAACCAGAGCCAGTCTGGGAGACAAAGGGCGATTCGGAGGAGAGAGAAATGGGGGAGTTGTTGAGTTGATGGTGGAGGACGCACGAATTTGGAATAAAGGAACGTGTTGTCAGTTTGGTGCCACCTGAGTCAGCTCTCCGTACTCGTCCTGAAATGTGTGCTAAAGTTCCGGAACAATTGATGCCGGCTATACACACCAGGTCTCCAGTGTACCTTCAAAACCCAGTGTGTCCTGTGCCAGCTCCTCGCACTCTCCCTCAAGAGCATGTCCCCAGTCAGGTCCATCCTGTTCCTCTCCTCTGCACTCGCCCTGAGGTGCGTGTCATCATCATGCCACCTGTACCGGTCCCACGCATCAGGCCTCCAGTGTGCCTCCACAGTCCAGTACGTCCTGTTCCTGCTCCTCGCACTCGCACTGAGGTGTGTGTCATCAGCCAGGTACCACCAGTGCCGACACCATGCACCAGGCCTCCAGTGCGCCTCCACAGTCCAGAGCTTCTGGCGACAGTTCCCAGTCCAGAGCTTCCGGCGACGTTTCACAGTCCAGAACATCCAACGACAGTCCGGAACCTCCAGCGACGGTCCCCATTCCGGGGTATCCAGCGACGGTCCCCATTCCGGGGTCTCCAGCGACGGTCCCCATTCCGGGGTCTCCAGCGACGGTCCCCAGTCCGGGGTCTCCAGCGATGGTCCCCAGTCCGGGGCCTCCAGCGAAGAGCTGCAGTCCAGAGTCCTCAGCGACGAGCTGCAGTCCAGATCCTCCAGCAGTGGTTCCCAGTTCTGAGCCTCCGGCGATGATTCACAGTCCGGTTCCTCTGACAACGATCCATGGTCCAATTCCACAGAAGCGGAGGGATCAGTGTAGGGAGCGGGGACTGTGTCCAGAACCGGAGCCGCCACCGAGGGTAGATTCCCACCAGGACCCTCCCCTATAGGTTCAGGTTTGTCCGCGCCTTTGGGGTGGGGGTACTGTCACGCCCTGACCTTATATATCTCTGTTTTCTATATATTTTGGTTAGGTCAGGGTGTGACTAGGGTGTTTACTCTAGTTTTTTGTATGTCTAGGGTTTTTTCTATGACTAGGGGTTTTGTATGTCTATGTTGGCCTGATATTGTTCCCAATCAGAGACAGCTGATTGTCCTTGTTTGGTGGGTTATTCTGTCACGTTCATTGAATGGAGGAGACCAAGGCGCAGCGTGATGTGAATACATTCTTCTACTTATTAACGAAGAAACAGTAAACAAACTATATAAAACAACAAAAGGAACGTGACGCTATATATAAACTAGTGCAGACACAGGCAACTAACCATAGACAATAACCCACAAAATACCCAAGGAATATGGCTGCCTAAATATGGTTCCCAATCAGAGACAACGATAAACAGCTGCCTCTAATCTAGGCAACCATAGACATACATAACACCTAGACTAGTAAACACCCATAGACATACAAAACCCCTAGACAGGTGCAAAAACACATACATCACCCATGTCACACCCTGACCTAACCAAAATAATAAAGAAAACAAAGAATACTAAGGTCAGGGCGTGACAATTATTCTGATATTTCACATTCTTAAAATAAAATGGTGATCCTAACTGACCTAAGACAGGGGACTTTTACTAGGATTAAATGTCAGGAATTGTTAACTGAGTTTAAAGGTCTTTGGCTAAGTTGTAACTTCCGACTTCCACTGTATATTTAATATTATATGGTCAATGTGGGACTCAAACCCTCATCTGAACCAGTGAAGAAGAGTAGCTATTTAGTGAGAGGCTACTTTCACAGATGCACAATTCAGAAGAGAACCATCTTACAGAAATAAGTGGATACTCACTGTGCTTGATTGGTCGTATTTTGTGAGGTTTGATACTTCGGACCCCTCACACACCACCTTGCTGCTCGGAAGGTGCTCGGGCGAACAGAAAAAGGCCTATTGTGGAAAAACACAACTCCTTTCATCTGTTGTACATGCATAACAATGTAAAATAGATGCAGAAGAATGAAAGGTAACTTTTAATTATATTTTCACAAGCAGTTTTATAAAAATATATTTTCACATGATATACAGTAAGCCCAAAGTATTGGGACAGTGACATATTTTGGCTCTGTACTCCAGCACTTTGGATTTTAAATGATACAATTACTGTGAGGTTAAAGTACAGAGTGTCAGCTTTAATTTGATGGTATTTTCATCCGTATCGGGGGAACCGTTCAGAAATTACAGCACTTTTTGTACATAGTCCCCCCATTTTAGAAGGCCAAAAATATTGGGGCAAATTCACTTATGTGTATTAAAATATTAAAAAGTTCAGTATTTGGTCCCATATTTATAGCACGCAATGACTACATCAAGCTTGTGACTCTACACCTTTGTTGGATGCATTTGCTGAATGTTTTGTTTGTGTTTCAAAGTATTTTGTTCCCAATAAAAATGTATTCTAAATAATGTATTGTGACATTTTGGAGTCACTTTTATTGTAAATAGGAATATTATATGTTTCCTGCTAGTTGTGGCATATCAAAAAGTTGATAAAACAGCATGATCATTACACAGGTGCACCTTGTGCTGGGGACAATAAAAGGCCTCTCTAATATGTGATTTTGTTTTGCCACACAACACAATGTCACAGATGTCTCAAGTTTTGAGGGAGCGTACAATTAGCATGCTGACTGCAGGAATGTCCACCAGAGCTGTTGCCAAATAATGGTATGTTCATTTCTCTACCATAAGCTGCCTCCAATGTAGTTTTAGATAATTTGCCAGTACATCCAACTGGCCTCACAACCGCAGACCACGTGTAACCATTCCAGCCATGGACCTCCATATTCTACTTTTTCACCTGCGGGATCATCTGAGACCAGCCACCCAGACAGCTGATAAAACTGAGTATTTCTGTCTGCCCTTTTGTGGGGAAAAACTAATTCTGATTGTCTGGGCCTATGCCCTCCCAGGCCCACCCATCGCTGCCCTCCTGCTCAGTCATGTGAAATCCATAGATTAGGGCCTAATGAATTTATTTAATTCGACTGATTTCCTTATGTGAACTGTAACTCAGTAAAATCATTAGAATTGTTGCATGTTGCATTTATATTTTTGTTCAGTAATTGGTGTGTTGACTGTGATTAAAGCACTGGATTGTAAACTGGCTTGTTTGCTAAATTAACAAATTAAATAGGCAGGGGCATGGTGCATATCCATAGCACAGTGACGTAATTGCCTCAATGTTTAATAAATCTGTAATAAATACATTTAATACACCATGACAAAATGTTTTTGATAATTTATCTTAGGCAGGTCGAATGTTTTATTTATTTAAATTGAACAGAATAGCACATTTGGAGTTTACTCTTCTAAAGATGAGAATATGGAAGCCAATCAGATTTATTTGCTTTAGATTAGGCCTACATGCTCTTATACCAAATAAATGTAATGTAAATAATAACAGTAGGCTACAATGTACACTACAGTAAAGCAGTAAAATATACAGTTCAGTGAAAGCAAAAGGAAAACAATAATATAGACCCACCATTGTTGTCAGACTCACAGCACAAGACAACAGTGTTGAACATTTGAAAAGATATCATCATAATCCAATGACTCGGTCAGTTCTCTTTCAAAGGGGAGCAGGGAAGAAATTGTTCAGGCGGCCTGTGAGCTTGAATGATTGACAGTAGAAAATAGACCTTTTCCGGTGCAGCTGGTGATAGGCAGAGTGGTGATGGCTCGAAGGAGCCTGTTCATGTTCTGAAAAAATGTATTTGGGACAGGTGTCAAGCACCTCGATGAGTGATGGATTGGACCCGACCCTCTTGTACCTTTTGTTTTAAACTGATTTACAAAAACAATTAGTTCTGCGTCCTCCACAGAAATGCCATAATGGATGCTGGGTGGATGTATTGCTGTCATTTGACCAAATTATTCTGATCAGGGCAGGCAGGCGGCTGCGGCCTTCGTTATCCTATATGAACCGTTCTGAAAACGACTGTTGCGTTCCATAAGTTGTCTGTCCCCGTATCTCTTTCCATTAACGTCTGTAAATCCGAGTTGCTCCTAAAGCGGGGCTGCTTTTTCCCACTGTAGATGAAACATGCGATTCCCCAAAACTTCCTGTCAGTTTTCTGTTTCGGGAACTGGTAGTTGATATCCGATTTGTAGATTTCCTTTTTGACCCATCAAATCATCTGTAACTAAGCTTAATGTTTTTTTTAATCAAAATTACCTTTAGAATTGTCTCTGAATGTACTAAGACTGTCTTTAACGCCTTTGATTAGATCAATGCAAAATATTAATATTCGGATATCCGAACGGACGTAGTTTTCAAACACTTGTGAGAGCATTCATTTCTGTATCTTTTTTTAGATTCAATTGAAAGTCCTTGTCCAAATGTAATTGTCCATGTCACATTGTTCCACACAAGGATACACACCATGACATTTGAAATGCTTCATTTACTAAAACAACTAACTTTAGAGTGGAGAGTGTTTATGTAGCCTATTGCTATATTGCCCTACTGCTAAAGATGTCACGTGGCTTTGACATTGTTTACAGTTGTACACTGTAAATGTAGCCTACAGTTCTTGACCGCGCACAAAGCGATTGTCTTATCTTCAAGCTCATGTTCTCTCTTATAGGTTTCAGGTTGTGTTTTACTATCATAGCGCATTCAGCCCTCAGGTCAGCACTGATAAAATAATTATATTTTCCCCACATAAAATAGTGATTAGCCTACAGGAGCACACCAACGGTGTGTCCACAAGACCTGACACAGATCAATATGAAACACTCACCAGAGAACTTTTTAAAAATGTATTCAGTTCTCTTTCACTGTTAGCCTAGTTTACTGTCAGCCAAAAGCTACTGGAAAAGCAACTTTAAAACAACTGCACACTGTCGGCTTCTCTGGTATTTTGCATCATTCTGATCGGCCAAGAGAGTAGAGCAATTTTTTTATATATATATATACAGTGCCTTGCGAAAGTATTCGGCCCCCTTGAACTTTGCGACCTTTTGCCACATTTCAGGCTACAAACATAAAGATATAAAACTGTATTTTTTTGTGAAGAATCAACAACAAGTGGGACACAATCATGAAGTGGAACGACATTTATTGGATATTTCAAACTTTTTTAACAAATCAAAAACTGAAAAATTGGGCGTGCAAAATTATTCAGCCCCTTTACTTTCAGTGCAGCAAACTCTCTCCAGAAGTTCAGTGAGGATCTCTGAATGATCCAATGTTGACCTAAATGACTAATGATGATAAATACAATCCACCTGTGTGTAATCAAGTCTCCGTATAAATGTACCTGCTCTGTGATAGTCTCAGAGGTCCGTTAAAAGCGCAGAGAGCATCATGAAGAACAAGGAACACACCAGGCAGGTCCGAGATACTGTTGTAAAGCCGGATTTGGATACAAAAAGATTTCCCAAGCTTTAAACATCCCATAGAACACTGTGCAAGCGATAATATTGAAATGGAAGGAGAAAATGACCACTGCAAATCTACCAAGACCTGGCCGTCCCTCTAAACTTTCAGCTCATACAAGGAGAAGACTGATCAGAGATGCAGCCAAGAGGCCCGTGATCACTCTGGATGAACTGCAGAGATCTACAGCTGAGGTGGGAGACTCTGTCCATAGGACAACAATCAGTCGTATATTGCACAAATCTGGCCTTTATGGAAGAGTGGCAAGAAGAAAGCCATTTCTTAAAGATATCCATAAAAAGTGTCGTTTAAAGTTTGCCACAGGCCACCTGGGAGACACACCAAACATGTGGAAGAAGGTGCTCTGGTCAGATGAAACCAAAATTGAACTTTTTGGCAACAATGCAAAACGTTATGTTTGGCGTAAAAGCAACACAGCTGAACACACCATCCCCACTGTCAAACATGGTGGTGGCAGCATCATGGTTTGGGCCTGCTTTTCTTCAGCAGGGACAGGGAAGATGGTTAAAATTGATGGGAAGATGGATGGAGCCAAATACAGGACCATTCTGGAAGAAAACCTGATGGAGTCTGCAAAAGACCTGAGACTGGGACGGAGATTTGTCTTCCAACAAGACAATGATCCAAAACATAAAGCAAAATCTACAATGGAATGGTTCAAAAATAAACATATCCAGGTGTTAGAATGGCCAAGTCAAAGTCCAGACCTGAATCCAATCGAGAATCTGTGGAAAGAACTGAAAACTGCTGTTCACAAACGCTCTCCATCCAACCTCACTGAGCTCGAGCTGTTTTGCAAGGAGGAATGGGAAAAAATGTCAGTCTCTCGATGTGCAAAACTGATAGAGACATACCCCAAGCGACTTACAGCTGTAATCGCAGCAAAAGGTGGCGCTACAAAGTATTAACTTAAGGGGGCTGAATAATTTTGCATGCCCAATTTTTCCGTTTTTGATTTGTTAAAAAAGTTTGAAATATCCAATAAATGTCGTTCCACTTCATGATTGTGTCCCACTTGTTGTTGATTCTTCACAAAAAAATACAGTTTTATATCTTTATGTTTGAAGCCTGAAATGTGGCAAAAGGTCGCAAAGTTCAAGGGGGCCGAATACTTTCACAAAGTATTCATATATATACAGAGCCTTGTGAAAGTATTCGGCCCCCTTGAACTTTGCGACCTTTTGCCACATTTCAGGCTTCAAACATAAAGATATAAAACTGTATTTTTTGTGAAGAATCAACAACAAGTGGGACACAATCATGAAGTGGAACGACATTTATTGGATATTTCAAACTTTTTTAACAAATCAAAAACTGAAGAAAAAAAAATATATATATATATATACACCTAATTGTTTTTGACTAATCGGGATATTATTCCAATAGTGAAATCATTTCAAATGTCCATCCCTAACAGTAATCAGCACAGATTTTCAAAATTATTCCTCCTTTCTTTCCCTCTACCCGTTCCCACCTGCCACTATCTCATTTCCCCCTCTTTCCTCATGTCCTCCTTACACCCCCCCCCCCCCCTTTTCACTCCCCTCGCCTTCATTTCAACCTTATTTTCCTCCTCTCCGTCTGCCAGTGAGTTGTGTGACAGTGTAATAGCTCAGAGGCTAACGTCTGTACTCTCTCATTACCTCTCACTGGGCTTTCTCTCACTGGTTCTCTGGGGAGGGGTCAGGGGTCACAGAGTAGTCTGGGGTATGCTGAGGAGATGGAGGAATCACAGGCCACTGACAGCCTTTCATTTGAACTTTTCTCTCTCTGCTCAGCTTTTCTATATTACTACTGTCTTCCCCAGAGGAAACTAGGGGCACAGTCTGATTTTCCTACTCCTCCGTCTTCTGAAATGGAAATTTTTCATCCTTGCAAATAAAGGGTTTAGAATTGTATAATTGTGTAATATTGTTGTTAAATACTTTGTCCCATGTTACATCTACATATGTTATAACAATTTAATAACAGTAAGTAACAGTACGTTTGGAGCACCACCTTTACATGGAGTATTGTGGTTAATTCATTGCACAGGATGGAGGATCACAGCAGCAACTACATCCATTGTACCTATCTGTCAAGAGCAGACAGCTGCCAGTCTGAGAGCAGGGCAAAAGGGGAAATGGTCAGCCTCTTTTTTTCTTGCGATTTTTAATACATTTCCATTATTCCTCAGAGAAAAGTCATTTCCGTGGCTAATCTCTTTTTGAAATGGATGGAAAAAATTCACAGAGCAATATACTTTGTGAGTCTTTTTTTAATTGAGGGGTCATGACTGGGGGAATTTAATTCATTTTGGTTCGGGGGAGTTCGGCACTAGGCAGTCAGGCAGTGGAGGAAATTGATTTTGCGGCCCTGATCCCCTCCTGCTTGGACTGTGACACGGTGCCCAGGGATTCTATGCCAGGCTAGGCCAGGCCAGGTTATGGTATTCTCCATGGCTTCATTTCTGATGTCTCCCTGAGAGTCAAAGATAGATAGTTCTGAAGGGAGACAGAGAGTGGGGAGAGAGGGGAAGGAAGAAAGAGTGCAGATTGAGAGAGAAATAGAAAGGGAGAGAGTGAACAGAGAGAGAGGGACCAAAGAGAGGGGAGAAAGGAGACAGGGGAAAGAAGAGAGAGGGGGACAGAGAGAGAAAGAAGGTGGAGGGTGGAAATGGATGTCACATTAATGGATTTATTAAAGTGTGGTGTTGTAGACTAATCCAGCGTGGCTGCCAGAGGTTGATCCCCTCTCACTCCATTCACTTTCAGAAATAAAGGTTTAGATTTGTTCTTAAAGGGGTACAAACGTTTGTCACTGTCGTGGTACCCTGTAAGCTACATTCTTTGTACCTTTAGTTATGGACACATAATTGTAGCCTTGCAGTTCATACCTTAAAAGAGAAAATAGTGTACCTTAGGGGACAAGATAGTACATGTACAAAGCATACCTTTGAAAAAGGTACAGATTTGTCTTTTTAGGGTGCCACCACGGTGACAAAGCCGTTTGTTCCTTTTCAGTTGCAAAAACATACCTCTGCATTTTTTGGGGAGTGTTGTTTTAACACTGCAGGGTGTAAAGCTTTATTTGCGTATTTCAAGTGAATTTTAGAGTTACCAATACCACCCATGACTGTGGTTGCTAGTGACAGAGACATGGTTGTCGCATTCAGTGTAGTGATGGGCATTAGGGCCCTTTTCAGTGAGCCGGCTCATTCGGCTCAGCTCACCAAAAAGAGCTCTTTTGGCTCCAAAAAATATGTGTTTGGTATTTTTTCAAGTCAAACAGTTTGTGATAGTTTGAGTATGATTGGTGTTAAAACAATTAAATGAAATCATACTCTACCTTAACCAGAATGTATTTAAAAGTGCATTGGTTTGTTATGAAAAAGAATGCTATTAAACATTTGCATTTAAATTATAACTTTTTAATGTATATAAACAAAGTGCATATAAATCTAACCATTCAAAACGAATACAATCTGAACAGCATAATAATAGAATATTGCACCATATCAAAGAAAAAATAAATAACAATGTGCAAAACTGCAGCATCCCACTTAAAACATTAAACTGGTCCATCTTTTCTCTCTCTTCTTTAATGCCATGTTATAACCAGCAGCACACAGCAATGCTGACCATATTTTGCTTTTATGAGAGATTTGCATTCAGAAATGCAAGCTGCCTCACCTTTGAGGGGCTGATGCGTTTTTTTCTCTCAGTAAGTATCTGTCCCATTTTCGAGAAGACCCTCTCAGAGGGAACGGATGTGGTCACTATGCAGAGTCTCCTTGTCATGACTTTAGTAAGCCGTGGGTAGACAGAGGCCTTGTTCTTCCACCAGCTCAGAGGATCTGCAGATCTTTGGAGGAGGGGCTCCTGGAGGGGCATCTGCTGAGGGATTCCTTCGTGCTGCATCCCCAGTTTCTCTCTTGTCAAACCGCATCCAAACAGCAGACGTTTGTGGCATTACTGCTGGTGCTTCTGCTCCATCTGATCCCTCTTCTTCCTGTTGCCCTGGTGCCTGAGCCAGCTGACTGCTGGGGCTGTCCCTCCCTGCTGCTGAGGTTATTCTTTGAAGAGCCTCATCAATCGCTCTGGCATCACTGAAGGCGAACTTCTTAAACCTGGGGTCAAGTGCAGCGGTTTCTGATAGCACGTGATTATATTCCATTCTGTGGAACTTTCTGTCCATTGATGAACATAGGGTGTCCATCAACTCTGTCACATGTCCTGTGGTTACATTTGCTTCTCTCTGGGTGCTGGCTGTGATTTGCTGCAGACCCTTACACAGGAGTATCATTTTTGAGGCTGTCACATAGCTGATAAGAGAGAACAGTAACTTATTAGTTCAGGTTCATGTTTTGTCTACTGATACTACATTCTCATCTACTGCTCATATACATATAATACAGCTGTGTACAGCTGCAGCGATCTGTAAGCTGCTGTGACAGCTGACGCTGAAAGTTAGAGAGGGAGATATGTCTCTAACTTCAGTGATTTTTTGCAATTCGTTCCAGTCATTGGCAGCAGAGAACTGAAAGGAAAGGCGGCCAAAGTAGGTGTTGGCTTTGGGGATGACCAGTGAAATATACCTGCTGGAGCGCGTGCTACGGGTTGGTGTTGCTATGGTGACCAGTGAGCTGAGATAAGGTGCAGCTATACCTAGCAAAGACTGGATGATCTGGAGCCAGTGCGTTTGGCGATGAATATGTAGCGAGGACCAGTCAACGAGAGCATAAAGGTCGCAGTGGTGGGTAGTATATGGGGCTTTGGTAACAAAACGGATGGCACTGTATCCAATTTGCTGAGTAGAGTGTTGGAGAATATTTTGTAAATGAGGCTATTTTGTAAATTCCACAGCTGCATTCACTTTGTCCACGGTGGGCTTCATCACCTTCAGAGCAACTTTTACAATCAGATTGATTGTGTGGGCAAGACATGGATGATGGGTCCATTTAAAAATGTTCATGGCTTTGGTTATGTTAGCTGCATTGCCGCTGACACAACAGACTACTTTTCCATCTACTTGCCATTCTCTGGCCACTCAACAGTTCCTCTGCCAAGTTCTCTGAGGTGTGTCTGTGGCTGAACTCAAAGCAGTCCAGAAGACAGCTACACATCGAATAATCTTCAATGAAGTGGCATGTATCCGACATGGTGGTTACCCTTGATGTCCAGCAGTCAGTGGTAAGGCAACCAGCAGTAGCTTTTTGGACTCTTTCCCTCATTGAAGCCTGTGTGATCTCGTACAGTTGTGGAATACGTGATTTTGAAAGAGTTTTCCTGCTTGGAATTGTGTACATTGGATTTAGACTATTGCTATAATTTCTAAAACTTCTGTCCTCCACGATTGAAAATGGCTGGAAATCCGTGGCAATCATTTTAGCCTATGCAATATCAATTTGGCCTTGTTTTGTTACAGACATAGACTTTGGCATAAACTGGTCCATAGAAGACTGCGTTGCTGTGGGTCGCGGAGTAGGCCTACTTGACTGAGTGGATACATCTCCACGTGTGGCAGTGCTGGCTCCACCACTATCACTAGCAGGCCTACTTGACTGAGTGGATACATCTCCACGTGTGGAGGTGCTGACTCCACCACTATCACTAGCAGGCCGCTAGTTTCTCGAAGCTCTGCTACAGCTAGCTTCACAGTTGGGTGCACAGTGCACATATGGTTGTGTGTAGAACCGCTTTATATGAGATTTTGTTTTGGCAAATTCTACACTGTGCTCTAACATTGTCTACATTATTAAAATGCATTAAAATGCTACTGTGCTTCCGACTCATTTTCCAGCTGTTGTTTTCATAGGTGTCCTTCCTCTCTCTCTCCTCGGCTGCTAAGTGTGTGACTGTGAGTGAGTTGGCTCGGCCCTCCCTCAAGCATCTTTGCTTAATTGGTTTGACACTGTGTGTCTGATTGACAGGAACAACAGTTGAGGCTGTTATTCTGAGCAGATAGTCAGAACGAATGTGTGTGTGCTTGAGCATTTAGGCCTATATATATTATTTTATTTATTTTTTCATTCTTTGAATTAGTTAATTCTATTCATTTAAATTTTTTGTTTATTCATATCTTTAAAAAATATGTATTTTTATAAATTGATTCGCCCCTCTGATATGCGAGCCAGCTCCCAACGTACACTTACAAGAGCCGGCTCTTAGAGACATCACTTATTCAGTGGCTTTCAGTCCTGTAGCCTTCACCAAGTGAGTGCCTAATTGAATATTTTATCGTTGAAATTAAACTCTTAATGACAATACATTGCATATATCATAAGGCCATACTTTGACAGTGTGGCTATACCCCCACACAGTGGTCTGAACAATGATGTGTATAAATCCTGGATGACTGAACGGGGGGGCACTGTTTTGTAGCCACCACAAAGCCATTTTGGATATCAGTACATTTATTACAGGGATACTTGGGGATTTGGGGAATTAAGCCTTTTGTCCTACTTACCCAGATGAACTCATGGATACCATTTTTATGTCTCTGCTTGCAGTTGAAAGGAAGTTGAAGGTAGCAAGCACATCGTTAGCTTAGTGCAGTTGCTAGCCAGCTCCTCTCAAAAGCAGGGGAAAAGACCTAACTACCCCAAAGCTAGGTGGTTGGTCATTTATGGTCTTACAAAGCTATACATAGTAATCAATATTTGATAAATTATTTAATTGAAACAAGATTCTATCCACTTCCTCATTCTTTCCTGTTGTTACATAGAGATTAATGGAGATCTCTATGTGACAAAACATTTTAGCGGCCTCCCCACCTACAGTTAATTTCCCTCTATTTTACACATTTGCCATGGGGCGCATAGAAAATGTTGCAGCTTTGAAAATTTTGCAGTTTAAAGCAAGTTTGCTGCAATTCTACACATTTTGCCATGGGGTGGACAGAAGACATTGCAATTATATAACACATTTCATGCAATTCTACACATTTTCCCATGGGGCGGAGAGAAATGTTTACAGTTTTTAATGTGATATCTGAGTGAGAGTGACTAACAAAATAAATGGGGGTCAACCGGAGAGTAATTAGACCATGATTACTTCAACTTTTGAGAGCTGGCCACAACACTAACTTACCAATCAAAACTATTTTAGCTGGCATGGGCTAATTGAGTGACTGTCAGTAACTGACATAGCAAAAACTGCTGATGCACAACCAAACTAACAGTAAGCCCAGACTCAGTTCCAAAATTATTATTAGGTGGGACTTGCGAAGTAAAAGTCCTGAATTTAAAACGATACAACTTTTACATCGTTTAAGCTAGAAACTCCATTCAAACTTTAAAATGTGCAGACTGGTCTGGAAAAGTGTGCTTGCATTCAACATTTTAATATTATTTATACTTTTAAACAATTAACATTCTAAAGCTCCCCATTGTGATGAGTCGGACGAGAGGGATTTACTCCAGACACCTGAACAGGCCTTCATCCCCGTCATCCGCCGTTGAAAGAGACGGAAAACCTATCGCCGAAAGAGATCGGGGTGCCTTGTGATAATCTGCCGACGAGTGGCTAATCTGCCCTTGCCATCCGTACTACTGGCCAATGTACAATCACTGTAAAAAAAAAAGTGGATGTGCTAACAGCACTTATATCCTACCAACGGAATATTAAAAACTGTAATATTTGATGTTGTTTCACCGAGTCGTGGCTGAATGACGGCATGAATAACATCAGCTGGCGGGTTATACACTGCATCTGGATATAACAGAAGCCTCTGGTAAGACAAAGGGTGGCAGTCTATGTATATTTGTAAACAACAGCTGGTGCACGATATCTAAGGAAGTCTCGAGATTTTGCTCACCTGAGGTAGAGTATCTCATGATAAGCTGTAGACCACACTATCTACTTAGAGTTTATCTGTATTTTTCGTAGCTGTCTACATACCATCACAGCCCGATGCTGGCACTGACACCGCACACAATGAACTGCATACCACCATAAGCAAACAGGAAAATGTTCATCCAGAGGCGGCGCTACTTGTGGCCAGGGACTTTAATGCAGGGAAACTTAAATCCGTTTTACCAAATTTTTATCAGCATCTTAAATGTGCAACCAGAGGGAAAAAACTCCAGACCACCTTTACTCCAAACACAGAGACGCATACAAATCTCTCCCTTGCCCTCCATTTGACAAATCTGACCATAATTCTATCCTCCTGCCTAGAAACAAAAATTAAAGCAGGAAGCACCAGGGACTCGGTCAATAAAAAAGTGGTCAGATGAAGCAAATGCTAAGCTGCAGGACTACGCCACATCAGTCACAACGATGACGTCGTCCCCACAGTGACTGTACGTACATACCCCAACCAGAAGCCATGGATTACAGGCAACATCCGCACTGAGCTAAAGGGTAGAGCTCCCACTTTCAAGGAGTGGGACTCTAACCCGGAAGCTAATAAGAAATCCCGCTATGCCCTCCGACGAACCATCAAACAGGTAAAGCACCAATACAGGACTAAGATCGAATCATACTGCACTGGCTCCGAAACTTGTTGGATGTGGCAGGGCTTGCAAACTGTTACAGACTCCAAAGGGAAGCACAGCCAAGAGCTGTCCAGTGACACAAGCCTACCAGATGAGCTAAATTAATTCTATACTCGCTTCGAGGTAAGTAACACTGAAACGTGCATGAGAGCACCAGCTGTTCTGGATGACTGTGTGATCACGCTCTCCGCAGCCGAGTAAGACCTTTAAACAAGTCAACATTCACAAGGCCGCAGGGCGAGACGGATTGCCAGAATGTGTACTATGAATATGCACTGACCAACTGGCAAGTGTCTTCACTGACATTTTCAACCTCTCCCTGTCTGAGTCTGTAATACCAACCTGTTTCAAGAAGACCACCATAGTCCCTGTGCCCAAGAACACTAAGGTAACCTGCCTAAATGACTACTGATCTGTAGCACTCATGTCTGTAGCCATGAAGTACTTTGAAAGGCTAGTCATGGCTCACATCAACACCATTATCCCAGAAACCCTAGACCCACTGAAATTTGCATACCCCCCAACAGATCCACAGATGAAGCAATCTCTATTGCACTCCACACTGCCCTTTTACACCTGGACAAAATGAACACCTATGAACACCTATGTGAGAATGCTATTCATTGACAAAATCTGTAACATACCTCCTTCACCCTCCTCAGAACTTTAAATGGCCCCACAAACCACGGACCCTGCCATGAATTCAAAATAAATCGCAAACAGTGTCACCATGCTTCACAGTGGGAACCACACATGCAGAGATCATGTGTTCACATACTCAGCGTCTCATAAAGACCAGGCGGTTGGAACCAACATTTTCTAATTTGGACTCATCAGACCAAAGGACAAATTTCCACTGGTCTAATGTCCATTGCTCGTGTTTCTTGGCCAAAGCAAGTCTCCTCTTCTTATTGGTGTCCTTTAGTAGTGGTTTCTTTGCAGCAATTCGACCACAAAAGCCTGATTCACGTAATCTCCTCTAAACAGTTGATGTTGAGCTGTGTCTGTTACTTGAACTCTGTGAAGCATTTATTTGTGCTGTAATTTCTGAGGCTGGTAACTCTAAGTAACTCTGGATCTTTATTTCCTGTGGCGGTCCTCATGAGAGACAGTTTCATCATAGTTCTTTATGGGTTTTGATACTGCACTTGAAGAAACTTTGAAAGTTCTTTAAATGTTCCGCATTGACTGACCTTCATGTCTTAAAGTAATGATGGACTGTTGTTTCTCTTTGCTTATTTGAATGAGTAGGTGTGTCCAAACATTTGACTGGAACTGTCATGAAATAGTACCCTAAAACACCAGTCTCAACGTCAACAGTGAAGTGGCGACATCGGGATGCAGACCTTCTAGGCAGAGTTGCAAAGAAAAAGCCATATCTCAGACTGGCCAATAAAAAGAAAAGATTAAGATGGGCAAAAGAAAACAGACACTGCACAGAGGAACTCTGCCTAGAAGGCCAGCATCCTGGAGTCACCTTTTCACTGTTGATGTTGTGACTGGTGTTTTGCGGGTACTATTTAATGAAGCTGTCAGTTGAGGACTCTGTTTCTTAAACTAGACACTCTAATGACTAGTCCTCATGCTCAGTTGTGCACCGGGGCTTCCCACTCCTCTTTCTATTCTGGTTAGTGCCAGTTTGCGCTGTTCTGTGAGAGGGAGTAGTACACAGCCTTGTACGAGATCTTCAGTTTCTTGGCAATTTCTCGCATGGAATAGCCTTCATTTCTCAGAACAAGAATAGACTGACGAGTTTCAGAAGAGATTTCTTTGTTTCTGCGCATTTTGAGTCTGTAATTGAATCCACAAATGCTGATGCTCCAGATACACAACTAGTCTAAAGAAGGCCAGTTTTATTGCTTCTTAACCAGGACAACAGTTTTCAGCTGTGCTAACATAATTGCAAAAGGGTTTTCTAATGATCAATTAGCCTTTTAAATGAAAAACTTTGATTGGATAACAGAACGTGCCATTGGAACACAGGAGTGATGGTTGCTGATAATGGGCTTCTGCCATTTCCAGCTACAATTTACAACATTAACAATGTCTACACTGTATTTCGGATCAATTTTATGTTATTTCATGGACCAAAAAATTTGGTTTTCTTTCAAAAACAGGGACATTTCTAAATGACCCCAAACCTCTGAACAGAAGTTTACACTTAGTATTACTTTCTTAGCTACAGTATACATATCTCCCTGGCATATTACATAATTTATGAAGCAAAGTACAATACATTTTTGGACTCACCTTGTCGTGCTGTGCTCACTTGAATAGGAAGGTGGCGTTGCAGTCCTTCGGGGCAAATTTTGTCATCAATGTCTGGCATTCTCTAGATTTATGGTGCTTTCAAAACAGCTGGGACACGGTTGAATCATGATGACGTCATTTATCTTCAGGCCGTAGCTCTAGAAAGAGGCCGTATTTACAATTCCGAGTTGGATGACCGTTCAAAACGTATTTTCCCAGTCGGAATTTGTTTATTCCCGATTTCCCAGTTGCCTTGAACTCACTGAAGTCAGGTTTTCACAGTTCCCGAGTTAACAGTTGTTTTGAGCACAGCACAAATCATGCTTCATTGACAGCATGGCCAATGTTGAATGTTTATCATTTTAAACTTGGAAAAGAGCTCCTTAATCCCAGATTTGGGACCACACAGCCACTCCACTTAATAGCAGTCCAGTGATTGCTTTGAATTTGTTGAATTTGCGATTTACAACTTGATGTGTAATGTTTATGTCCAATGGCTGATGAGCACCGATACGTTTTATCTATAATTTATCTTCATATGACAAGGATTAAAAAGGATTTGCCAGTAGATTGTCAACTTGATTCATGATGATGACTGCTAGCTAAGATTTTGAAAGTATGATGTTAACATGATCAGTTCAATCAAAGCTACTGTACATATAACGTGATATCACGTACTTTTATCTGTGGCCAATGACCTTGAAACACTCACGGTGCCCATCCAAGAAGCCAATCACGGTGCAATGCTCCGTATTTTCTGCTGGCTTGCCCCACCACCACAGAAAGCATGGAACTAGGCTGAAACACCTGCATTTTAGAGCTGCCTTACTCAAGAAAACAAAAAAGAGACCATGTTTGTATGCGGCTTTATTACACTCAATGATATATAGATTTTTTACATGGTTTGCAAACTGATATGTGACACGTATTAATGCCAAAATAACATGCAAAACAGGCAAGCCCCCCAAAAAAGAAAAAATAGCAGGAAGAAAACATGGTGACATTTTACACGCTTTGCATTATCTCTTCCCCATAATCCCTTGGAGATGTGGAGTTTTCCACTGGTCAGATGGGTTGAATATTGCCATGCATGGCTTTGAATATTAACTGTTATTGTTCTAATGAGCAGCTCCTTAGTGTTCCCAAGCCAACTTGGCACTGTCTTAATATCATGGACCATGGTCTCTCAGGGTGACCCACAGCTTGCCTGACTGAAATGTGCGAAAGTGACCTTTAACTGCTAATTAAGGACAGTGCAGACTTTGTAGCCAGCTGCAGCCAGACCATCCTTAACCAGCCTAAGTAGTCTAACCCGGGCCTTCCCAGCCCAGGCCAGCCTAGCCAGGCCCAATCCAGCCCAATCCAGCCCAACCCTGACCAGCCCAGGCCAGTCTAGCCCAAACCAGCCCAGCCCAGCTCAGTCCAATTCAGCCCGGTCCAGCCCAATCCGGCCCTAACCAGCCCAATCCAGCCCAGCCCAGGCCAGTCTAGCCCATCCAAACACAGCCCAGCTCAGCTGAGTCCAATGCATCCCAGTCCTGCTCAGCTCAGCCCAATCCAGCCTGTGGACTGAAAGCCCAAAACTGTGGCACCTCTGTAGCCAGGCACAATGACAGTGTCAGTTCCTCCGGCTCAGTGTCACCTCCTACAGAACAGTGTCACCTCCTTCACAGACGAGTGAAGCCCCTGAGGTTCCAGGGTGTGCTGGGCATGTTGGTGTTGCATTGGCGTGGACAAACACCTTGTGCGCTTCATCCTCCCAATGATGGCACCTTGGACACACACACACACAGGCACAGATGGACACACGAATGCACCCACACACCACACACCTGGGATTGTCATGTGGAGGTCTGCTGGCTTGTATTTCCATTAACTTTCTGTCTCACCAGTCTGAAGAGTGAATTGGAAAGCTAAAAGCCCTAACCTTAGCTGGGCTTAAATTTAACTCTTAGAATAGTTCTCTGTGGGTAAGATGGTCAGCTCAAAAGTACATTATCTTTCTAGTTATTTCTTTGCAATTGAACAATTTGTACAAGGTAATATACAAGCGTGGAGATTTGGAAGTCAATAGACTACCTTCAGTTTAATATGCTCATTATTTTCAGACAAATGTCCAAAACACTCATCAATATGAGACATAAAAAGATCATGGATTATATAAAGTAATTTATTCTGTGTTACAAATGACAACACTTAGTCCTTAGAACATTATGGAAATGTTCCTGTTGTGAAAAGTTAATTATCTGATATGGAAAGTATTTTTCTATGATTTTTCATATACACTGTCACATTTCCTGTGTCCTTTTTGTGGCCTTGAGATGTGTTGGCTGCCATGTTGTGTGTGTCTAGACTCTGGAGGACATTTTGTGTCCCTTTTAAGTAGGAATCGTACACCAATATTACATTTTAAAAGCCTGTTATATTAATACCCTTTAATGTAGACCACATGGAAAACTCGATAAATCTGATTTTGTTTTTTAATTATAAACTTGCTAAATTGCCCACAATCTGCATTTTGAAATGTCCCTCGTCATGTTTTTCTGACTCATAGGAAGATTTTAACCAACTTAACCCCAAGTTTTCACCATCAATGTAAAGCCCTAGTGACAGGTGAGAATTGTCTGTTATTTGAATGATTCAAATATTCCGCCCTGAAACATATAATTGTATGGAATTGATTAGAATGTATAAAATCATAATCAATAAATATGTAGTCCTAGTCAGAATTAGGGTAAAACAATGTCTTTATGGTATTTTAAACACAGACTGCCTGAGCTTGGTGCCGACCTGACGAGAGATTGGGAGAGAACAGGGAGTATGTGTCAAGAACAAGGTCACAAAGCTCTGGCGGCTGGGTAGCAGGACATGTGTGTGCGTCTGTTTTGTGTGTGTGTGTGTGTGTGTGTGTGTGTGTGTGTGTGTGTGTGTGTGTGTGTGTGTGTGTGTGTGTGTGTGTGTGTGTGTGCGTGTGCGTGCGTGTGGCTGTGTGAATGTGTGGGCGTGAGAAGTCAGTATAAAATTAATTGTTTTGTATTCTTGACTTTAGTACGTTCCGTGAATAAACCTTTTTGACTATTTAGCTGGGCCTCCGTCTGTTTCATTCGACCAGGATATTACACATTTTGGTTTGCAGACTGAGTAATATAATTAAATTGGGTGAGGTACCTGGAGAACATACTTCTCTTATCACCTCTTATGTTCTTGCTTTGACAAAGTCATATCTGATTATTATTATTTATTCCATGTGATTAGTGATTAACTCAATCTAACTAACCTTATATCGACGTTCTTTGCTGTTGGTTTGCCATGTGCTGATGGTCTCGAGTTTGTGAAGTTATTATGTTGGTAAGTCCTACACTTCTTACGATTTCAGCGATATGATTCGCTGACACGAGCTCTCAATACCTTTTCATTGGATCTGCAAACTGTCCATTTGTGTCCGCAAATCAAATAGTTGAAATTTCAAGGACAGTTTGGAGATCCAATGAAATGTTATTGAGAGCTCTTGTGCCAGCGAATCATACAGATGAAAACGGAAGAAGGATGGGATTAACATAAAATGGGAGAAGAGATATATCTTCTTTTTTTCCCCAGAGTTATAGAAGTTTCTGCTTGGCTACAGCTATAGGCCTATTGTCTTTGCAGGAGAGGAGACAACTGAGCGAAGGTGCTGAAAAAAACAGCATAGACCAGCCTAAATTTCAAGCTGGTCCATGCAGCATAGACCAGCATGGACCAGCATAGACCAGCATGGACCAGCTTGAAATTTAGGCTGGTCAATGCTGTTGTTTTTCTGCAGGGTATTAACCAGCATCAATGCTCAGCTGTCTCCTCTCGTGCAAGGTCTTGCTGGTTAGGCTGGCCAACCAGCTATTCAAGCTGGTGATGCTGGTGACAAGATAATGCTGGTATGCTGGTGATGCTGCTATACTATGCTGGTGACCAGTTTATGCTGGTATGCTGGTGATGCTGGTGAGCTGGTATGCTGGTGATCAGATTATGTTGGTACAGTATGTTGTTGATGATGGTATGATGGGGACCAAGCTGGTCCGTGCTAGTCTATTCTGGTCCAGCATGGTCTAGTTGGTCAAGCTGGTCTAGCAAAACCATGGCCTTCATTATATATAGAGTAAATATATATCAAATCAAATTGTATACATGCGCCTAATACAACAGGTGTAGACCTTACAGTGAAATGCGTACTTACCAACAATGCAGTCTAATGAAAATACAAAAAAAGTAAGAGATAAGAAAAACAAATAATAAATGGGCAGCAGTAAATCACAATACCAGGGCTATATACAGGGGGTACAGAGTCAATGTATATACAGAGTCAGGAAGTCTAGGATCCAGTTGCAGGGGGAGGAATTTAGTCCCAGGGTCCTTAGCTTAGTGATGAGCTTTGAGGGCACTATGGTGTTGAACGCTGAGCTGTAGTCAATGAATAACATTCTCACATAGGTGTTCCTTTTGTTCATGTGGAAAAGGGCAGTGTGGAGTGCAATAGAGATTGCATCATCAGTGGATCTGTTGGTGCGGGTTTGAAAATTTTAGTGGGTCTAGGGTTTCTGGGATAATGGTGTTGATGTGAGCCATGACCAGCCGTTCAAAGCCTTTCATGGCTACAGACGGGAGTGCTACGAGTCGGTAGTCATTTGGGCAGGTTAACTTAGTGTTCTTGGGCACAGGGACTATGGTGGTCTTCTTGAAACTTGTTGGTATTACAGGCAGACAGGGAGGGTTGAAAATGTCAGTGAAGACACTTGCCAGTTGGTCAGCGCATGCTCAAAATACACGTCCTTGTAATCCGTCTGGCCCTGCGGCCTTGTGAATGTTGACCTGTTTAAAGGTCTTACTCACATTGGATGTGGAGAGCATGATCACACCGTCATCCGGACCAGCTGGTGCTCTCATGCATGTTTCAGTGTTACTTGCCTCAAAGCGAGCATAGAAGTTATTTAGCTTGTCTTGTAGGCTCGTGTCACTGGGCAGCTCTCAGTTGTGCTTCCCTTTGGAGTCAGTAATAGTTTGCAAGCCCTGCCACATCCAACGATCATCAGAGCCGGTGTAGTTCGATTCCATCTTAGTCCTGTATTGACACTTTGCATGTTTGATGGTTCGTCAGAGAGCATAGCAGGATTTCTTATAAGTTTCCGGGTTAGAGTCCCACTCCTTAAAAGCGGCACCTTTACTCTTTAGCTTGGTGCGAAAGTTGCCTGTATTCCATGGCTTCTGGTTGGGGTATGTATGTACAGTCACTGTGGGGACGATGTCCTCGATGCACTTATTGATAAAGCGAGTGACTGATGTGGTGTACTCCTCTATATCATCGGAAGAATCCCGGAACATATTCCAGTCTGTGCTAGGAAAACAGTCATGTAGTTTAGCATGTGCTTCATCTGCTAATTTTTTTATAGACCGAGTCACTGGTGCTTCCTGCTTTATTTTTGCTTTTAAATGGGAATAAGGAGGATAGAGTTATGGTCATATTTGCCAAATGGAGAGCGACGGAGAGATTTGTATGCATCTCTGTGTGTGGAGTAAAAGTGGTCTAGAATTGTTTCTTCCCTGGTTGCTCATTTTACATGCTGATAGAAATTCGGTAAAACCGATTTAAGTTTCCCTGCATTAAAGGTCACCGGCCACCAGGGGTGCCGCCTCTGGGTGAGTGGTTTCCTGTTTGCTTATGGCGGAATACAGCTCATTGAGTGCAGTTTTAGTGCCAGCCTTGGTCTGTGGTGGTATGTAAGACAGCTAAAAAAAATACAGACGAAAACTAGTTTGTGTGATCTACAGCTTATCAAGAGATACTCTACCTCAGGCTAGCAAAACTTTGAGACTTCCATAGATACCGTGCACCAGCTGTTGTTTACATTAATGCATAGGCTGCTGTTCTGTCTTGCCGATAGAGTGTATAATCCGCCAACTGTGTGTTCTTAATGTCTTCATTCAGCCACGACTCTGTGAAACATAAGATATTACAGTTTTAATGTCCCGTTGGTAGGATATACTTGCATTCAGTTCGTCCCATTTATTTTCCAGCGATTGAACGATAGCTAGCAGAATGGAAGGCAAGGGCAGATTAGCCACTTGTCGCCTGATTCTCGCATCTTTTGCCTCGAAATCTCAGTTTCCTTCTCCAGCGAATCACGGGGATCGGGGCCTGGTCGTGTGTCTGCAATATATCCCTTGCGTCCGACTTATTGAAGAAGCACTCCTCGTCTAATTTGAGGTGAGTAATCCCAGTTCTGATGTCCAGAAAGTATTTTCGGTCATAAGAGACTGTAGCAGCAACATTATGAACGACGTGAAAAAACAAACAAAATAACATGATTGATGAGACGATAAGATGGCAGCCCTACCCTTCGGCGCCATCATGTTCCTTATATATATACACACATATATATTTCCCAGCATGCTCTGCTGCAGTTAGATTTTTTCAATTGTTTGTTTGATTTGTTGAGTGATTATTGCACATTCACTTAATGAAACCGTCTTTAACTTTATTTAGATCATCTATGGAGGATTACTGGAGTGTGAGTGAATGCGCTGAACATGCTCATCAGTTGATACATATTTGAATGTGAAGTACATAGCCTGTCAACTGTCCATCAAAGCTCAACTTGTGTTTCACTTTATTTGGTTAGTCCCAAAGCATATCTATAGATCGTTACTGGAATGACAACAAATATGCTGTTAAAGTGTTCCTAATATGCTGTTGAGATGCTGCTGATAGTCTACAGATCGTTTGTTGAACATATGTAGATGGACGACACACGTGTTCTTGTTAAAGTCAACAGACATGCAGTTGACATGTTACTGATAGCCTGTAGAGCATCTACAAATGGACTATCTAAATAAATAATATCTAAATAAAGTGTAACAATCTTTCCTACACACAAATAAATTACATATGTTTTTCTAAACAAATCCAATCTGTTAGTTAGACTTATTTCACCCATTGCTGAAGTGTTTGTTCCAGTTTAGAAGGTTACATTCATCTTGTTAATTCATCTTTCTTACTCTGGCAGCCATACAGAATGCAGATTGTGGGTGTATAAAATGTCCAATTGTTCGATATCCCCGCTCTGACTGGATTCCAATAGGAATTAAACATCACTTTTGCAAGCCAACATCATGTGACTTGCAGGCCTGATGTGGCCATTGTATTAGGGAAAAACTACGCCCTCAAAGTAAGGCCTCATAATATATGTAATGCCCTGTATGAAATAATCAAGCACTTTGATGGTGGTCACAAGCATACCAACAGCTGGTCACCCATATCCAGAACACAGCGAAGGCACCAATCTCACCCTAGAGCAGAACCTGCTCGCCATGTGCTCCGCTATCTCACTGCTCCTCAAAGAGCGAGAGGAAAGTGACTGCATGTATGTGCCCTGGCGTATATTTCCCTGCCATCACTAGGGGAGTGTTGACGCTTGATCAATCTGTGAGAGTGTGTGGTTCAGCCAAGCAGAGGATGGTGTGCTAGCTAGCACTTATCAAGGAGCTGAGTAGGTGTCCTGGAGAACTAACCGCACAATAAACTCACACATGCTGTACATGCACACTCAAGTTCACATGTTATCAGACACCCACAGCCCTGCAGATATCTACACACACAGGCACAGAGAGCCATGTGGCCATGGTGACTGTGGGGATCTGGAGTGCCTGGGGCTGTAGGCTATGACTCAGGGCACATTCTTCTGCAAGTCTGACTCACTGTGCTCACCCGCCCTCTCTCTTTGCCTTGTGATATGATCTCTCTATGCACTGGAAGGGAAGTTGGAGATGACAGAGGACAGAGGTGCCCTGCATGGCTGAGATTAGCACTGGGGTCAGTGTGTGCTCCAGGTTGTGTGTGTGTGTGTGTGTGTGTGTGTGTGTGTGTGTGTGTGTGTGTGTGTGTGTGTGTGTGTGTGTGTGTGTGTGTGTGTGTGTGTGTGTGTGTGTGTGTCTGTCTGTCTGTCTATCGGGTTGATTGGAGGATACGGACAGTAAATTAGCGGAGAGGAGAGAGAGTTCAGCATCACTGTCTGTCTGTCTGTCTCCCTCAAAGGGACATCAGAAGCAGACAGCACCAATGACCAGGTCTATTAGCATCCAGTCAGTTAGGAAATGACTGGTCATGATAGATGAACCAGCTGCTTTATTTACATCCACACTCTCATTGTTTAACGTAACTGGCTCCAGGCATAAGCGGTCACTTTTTTTTTTTTTTTACTCAGTCGGGGTCTCAACTTGCTTTTATTTTATTTTACTTAACCTTTAGCCATGTCAGTTAACAAGATTTTAGATTGGTAAGTTAGTCTAGCCGGTTATTTTGTGCCCAGGGGTCCTGATCTCCAGGGGGCCCCCATTGATTTTGTTAGTCACTTTCACTCAGATATCATTAGCATGGCATACGTCATTGCAAGTTATGTAGAATTGCAGGAAATTCGCTTTAAAACTGCAACGAATTCTCTCCACCCCATGGCAAAATGTGTAGAATTGCAGGAAATTAACTGTAAAATGTACATTTCTCCTCTCTGCCGTCAAGAGGGGGGGTCACTAACAAAATTTGCCACGTGGTGGGCAAATCGCTAAGGGCCCCCAAAAAGCTAGAACCGGCCCTTGACGCCATTTTGAAAGTATCTTTAAAAGTGGCGTTCAAATCAGTGGCAAACAGGGACTGAGACGGTTAGGTTGTGTGAATATGTATCTGTTGGGTGAAGTGTATTTGAATATGCCGCCCACTTTGAGAGCAGGCCAGTGGAGATGTACTAATTGGCAGATCCGTGAGACACACTCTGCTTTGTGTCCGAATCTTCCAGGCTGGTATTGCTCCATGTTGGGGTTTGTTAATGTCGCATTACTGGCCAGACATGGAAGGGCGTCTGATTTAATCATAAAGGGAGGGTGAGAGAGACACAGATCAGGCTTGACTTAGCACTGAGGCTGCTGGCCTTTAGCCCAAATAAGTCATATTCCACTGGCCTGCCACACTGTGGGATGTCCATCTTGTATATTTACATCATTTCCCATCAATCCCATTATTAAAGTGGCTGGAGTTGAGTCAGTGTCAGTGTGTTGGCAGCATAGCCGCATGTCACCTTGTTTGAGTTAGTTGCAGTGCTTCACTAATGCATGATACAATGGGTCAACAGAGAAATGGTGAATACTCTCGTCGTTGTTGGTAATCAAGCCTACCACTGTTGTGTCGTCCGCAAACTTGATGATTGAGTTGGAGGCGTGCGTGGCCACGCAGTCGTGGGTGAACAGGGAGTACAGGAGAGGGCTCAGAACGCACCCTTGTGGGGCCCCAGTGTTGAGGATCAGCGGGCAGGAGATGTTGTTGCCTACCCTCACCACCTGGGGGCGGCCCGTCAGGAAGTCCAGTACCCAGTTGCACAGGGCGGGGTCGAGACCCAGGGTCTCGAGCTTGATGACGAGCTTGGAGGGTACTATGGTGTTGAATGCTGTGCAGTGTGGTTGAGATTGCATCGTCTGTGGACCTTGGAGTGGGTCTAGGGTGTCAGGTACCAGTGGTGGTCGGTGTCGTTTTCGTTGCAGGCCGTGTCAGTGGCACTGTATTGTCCTCAATACACTTGGGAGGATGATTATTTTTCATGAGCATGGCCTTATTTCTATTACAGCATATTGGATGACTGTCGTTCATATTCCATTGACCTGGCTCAATGTAACATCGATAGGTTTAGGCTACTACATGATACTCAAATTTTCTCTACACCCATCATGAGGTTGCTACAACCTAGCCTATGATTGATTATTTACAACGTAAGTGCACACATGTCAAGAGAGAGATTTGAGGTGACAGACAGTGGCACATGGACAGTATAGCCTTGCACACTATTGTCTGCATCTAGTTGATCTATGGTGTAATCATTAGTCCAACAGTTTCAAACAAGGACACATTCGGGTATGTTTATCCTTGTTTTGATCCATTTGCTTCGGTTTAAGAAACATTTTTCAACAGAATTGGAGCAATCAATACACCCCTGGTCACACGCAAACAGTTCACCATTTCATGAAGCTCCCGACAAACAGTTTGTTGCATTCCTTCTCGCATCTACGCACTCTCCTCCTCTCACCTTCCTATTATAACCACTACCCACAGCCTACATCGTTGTCACCATATTAGCTAAAGTAACATCATAGTCAACATAGCTAATAAACCTAACGCATTGGGAAACCCGCTACAATCATGCAGTACAGTGTAATGTTACAGTCAATTAGCAGTTAACCAGTTACACTGGCGGCCCCGGGGGTAAAAAAATAGTGAAACCAAAAGTTTATTTTGACCTCTAAGATTTCCAGTGTTGGATAGTCATATCCAGCTAGCTAACATAGCATCCCTCTGTTTGAGCCGGGTGTTGGAGTAGGCCCAACTAGCTAGCTACATTTCCTAGGTAAGTAAGTGTAAAAAAAAAAATCTCTCTCTTTCTCTCTCACTCTCTTGCGCCTTCATTTTTGAAGAAATTAATTTGTTCAAAACTGTTCAGTTATTGTCTTTCTCTCTCTTTGAGTGAACTACTCACCACATTTTATGCACTGTAGTGCTAGCTACACTACATGACCAAAAGTATGTGGACACCTGCTAGTCGAACATCTCATTCCAAAATCATGGAAATTAATATGGAGTTGGTCCCCCCTTTGCTGCTATAACAGCCTCCACTCTTCTGGGAAGGCTTTCCACTAGATGTTGAAGCAATGCTGCAGGAATTTGCTTCCATTCAGCCACAAGAGCATTAGTGAGTTCGGGCACAGATGTTTGGCGATTATGCCTGGCTACTAGTCAGTGTTCCAATTCATCCCAAAGGTGTTCGATGGGGTTGAGGTCAGGGCTCTGTGCAAGCCAATCAAGTTCTTTCCACACCAATCTCCACAAACCATTTCTATATAGACCTTGCTTTGTGCACGGGGGAATTGTCATGCTGAAACAGGAAAGGGCCTTCCCCAAACTGTTGACACACAGTTGGAAGCACAGAATCGTCTAGAATGGAACTGGAACTAAGGAGCCCGAACCATGAAAAACAGCCCCAAACCATTATTCCTCCTCCACCAAACTTTACAGTTGGCACTATGCATTGGAGCAGGTAGCGTTCGCTTGGCATCCGCTAAACCCATATCCGTTGGACTGCCAGATGGTGAATCCAGAGAACACGTTTCCACTACTCCAGAGTCTAATGGCAGCGAGCTTTACACCACTCCAGCCAATGCTTGGCTTTGCGCATGGTGATCTTAGGCTTGTGTGCAGCTTCTCGGCCATGGAAACACATTTCATGAAGCTCCCGACAAACAGTTTTTGTGCTGACTTTGCTTCTCGAGGCAGATTGGAAATCAGTAGTGAGTGCTGCAACCGAGGACAGACGATTTTTACATGCTACGCACTTCAGCACTCGGCGGTCCCGTTCTGTGGGCTTCTGTGGCCTACCACTTCGCGGCTAAGCCACTGTTGCTCCGAGACGTTTCCACTTCACAATAACAGCACTTACAGTTGAGCTCTTCAGTAAGGTCATTCTACTGCCAATGCTTGTCTATGGAGATTGCATGTCTGTGTGTCAGCAACAGGTGTGTCTGAAATAGCCAAATCCACTAATTCAAAAGGGTGTCCACATACATTACCAAACAATGTGTTTTAATCAATTATAAGGTAACGTGAAAATATTTTGTATAGTTTTATCACAACTTTTTTTATGATGTTCACTGAGGATGATGGTCCTCCCCTTCCTCCGCTGAGGAGCCTCCACTGCTGTTGACATGTTGTCACGACTTCCACCGAAGTCGGTTCCTCTCCTTGTTCGGGCGGCGGTCAACGTCACCGGTCTTCTAGCCATCGCCGATCCACCTTTCATTTTCCATTTGTTTTGTCTTGTTTTCCCACACACCTGGTTTACATTCCCTCATCACTTGTCATGTATTTAACCCTCTGTTCAGCTCATGTCTGTGTGTGAAATTGTTTGTTGTAAAGTGTTTGTGCACTCTGACTGGTTCTCTGTGGGGTTATTTTGTACCCATATTTTGATGTTTCTGGGTGCCGTTGGTTTTTGCATATTAAACTGCTCCGGTTATTACCCAGTTCTGCTCTCCTGCGCCTGACTTCCCTGCAGCCAGTCACGCATCTCTTACACATGTCGTGTAAATGTGAGTTATTGACTATTTATGCTCAGGTATGACCTTAAAATACCATACCTAGGTTTGTTACCTAAAATATGACGATCCATACCGTAATTGTCCAACTCCTGCATAAACTTTTAATAACAATTCATGCTTGGGTCATCTCTAAACATCCCTAAACAGAGAGACTAGTAATACTTTTGGAACTTGATAGTATTTTACCCTTCACTGCACTCACTGCTGCAGTAGCAGCAAATATTCTGATTCCTGTCAGCCCTGATACAATGCTCCCTGGTTGGGAGACAAACTCAAAGACACCAGTGGGTGTATGCGTCTGTAGAGTCACCACAGAGTAGAGTTAGATTGTGTTTGACATCCCTAATGGTGCTGGGACTCTGTCTCTGTCTCTGTCTGCACAGACCTGCCACCACCATTTTACAAGAGCCTCTCTCTCTCAGTTGCCTCTGACGAGAGGTGCTGTCAGTAATACAGCAGCTACATTTGACTAATATCCCCAAAAGGAGGGCTTCGGGATCGCTAAATTGCATTCCTCTGTAAAAGAGATAAATAAATAAATGTTGTTTACCATAATCTGTTCCTTGCCAGTGTGGTGAATATCGAGTGTGTTTATGCATAGAGAGGGAGACAGAGCTTGTTATTGGAGTCGGTGTTGCCCTCACCGTGTTAAATGGATCTGACTAAACCTGTCCCCCCCTCTGCCGTGTCCCAGATGGCACCTTATTCCCTAAGGGCCCTCGTCAAAAGTAATGCACTACATAGAGAATAGGATGCCATTTGGGCACCCTCTAGGCACATAACGTACCTAAATGAATTCCTGTTTAACTCCCTTTCAGAATATGAATTAGCATCCAACAAATATGAAGCTGAATGAAAACAACAAATGCTTTATTTGCTAATGCATCTTCAATATTTAGAGCACTTACATGTATTTGACGTATAAGTGATGGGTCTATCACTGTAATAGCTGTTTTTTCTTTGTTCAGCAGGCGAGTGTAAAGGAAACAGTCTGTGGTTGAGTCGTGACAACCTGAGCTCTCAGTGCATTAGGACCCTGGCTGTGTCCTAAATGGCTCCCGATATCCTATGGGCCCTGGTCAGAAGTAGTGCACTATATGGGTTATAGGGTGTCATTTGGGATGCAACTCCTATCCCCTATTCCCGAAAGACCCATTTCCCCTGAAATCTCTGTACTGTAATATTGAAGTCTGACTGCCTGAAGGGACAATGAGCCCACAATCTTTTTTTCAAGCCTCTTCAAAAAGGAGAGAGTCTAGAAGAAATGAGTGTGGCACTGTGCTACCTCGGCATCCGAACAAAGCATCTTGTCAAGTTCTCTAGTTCAAAAAAAAGACACCGTGGTTCTCCCATATTCTGTTACAACACCTTTCCCTCGGAAGTTAAAAGTCTTGTTGGTAACCTTCGGTTTCAGATACAGCTTTTATCCTCCCTCAAGGAGAATTTCAACTGGCCCATTGCACGCTTGTTTGAAAGTCTGTTTATTGCAACAATCAAAGTCCAATTCTATTCTTTGGTGTTGTGCCATGTGGTGGGGAATAGATCAGTACATCTCAGCTCTTTTGCACATGTTCTAAAACATACTTTTTCCCCTTTTGGGATTAGGCAGACAAAACACTATTTGGCATTAGGGAGTGCTAGAATATACTTGACTCTGATGGAATAGAGTATGAGTATGAGAAATTCCAAACCTTTAGGAAAAAAAATTGTTACGAGGTAGAATAATCCTATTGCAGTATCACTTCCTGTCCGCTCAGAAGGGAAAAAGGACGTCACTGCAGTATGCAGAACAACTTGTACTAACTTCTATATGGCCTGAGAAGTGTCATTTTTCCTAGCTAAAATAATGAGATTTCTCTAGAGGAAACCTCACAGTGAACAGCTTGAGGGATGTGATGTGCTTTGATAAGGCTTTTTTTTTTCTTCAGTCTATGGGGTATTATAGACGTGAATGGCAGTCTAAACTGAGTTTATCTCAGTGCATCCTCTCTGGGCTCATTGTAACCCAGGACAGGTGTGTTTCTCTGTCCCCCCCCCCCCCCACCAGAGACTCTGGGTTCGCGCCCAGGCTCTGTCGCGACCGGGAGGTCCGTGGGGCAACGCACAATTGGCCTAGCGTCGTCCGGGTTAGGGAGGGTTTGGCCGGTAGGGATATACTTGTCTCATCGCGCACCAGCGAATCCTGTGGCGGGCCGGGCGCAGTGCGCGGTGCACGGTGTTTCCTCCGACACATTGGTGCGGCTGACTTCCGGGTTGGATGCGCGCTGTGTTAATAAGCAGTGCGGCTTGTTTGGGTTGTGTATCGGAGGACGCATGACTTTCAACCTTCATCTCTTCCGAGCCCGTACGGGAGTTGTAGCGATGAGACAAGATAGTAGCTACTAAAACAATTGGATACCACGAAATTGGGGAGAAAACAGGGTAAAATTCAAAACAAAAAACAAAACAAAAAAAAGTAAATAATAATAATTTTGCACGCCCAATTTTTCAGTTTTTGATTTGTTAAAAAAGTTTGAAATATCCAATAAATGTTGTTCCACTTCATGATTGTGTCCCACTTGTTGTTGATTCTTCACAAAAAATACAGTTTTATATCTTTATGTTTGAAGCCTGAAATGTGGCAAAAGGTCGCAAAGTTCAAGGGGGCCGAATACTTTCGCAATGCACTGTATTTCTCTCTTTCTTTCTCTCTCTATCGGGAGGACCTGAGCCCTAGGACCATGCCTCAGGACTACCTGACATGATGACTCCTTGCTGTCCCCAGTCCACCTGGCCATATAATTAATATAATGTCAGTGTAGTTTTCCAATTCCCAGTCTCATTCACAGCATCTTTCATGGTTTTCTGGTAATATGAGAAAACATATCAGGGTGATAGGGAGTGAGGGACACAGAAGACACATGGATAAAAAGTATGAGATGTAAAAGTGAGAATGTAAGACAAAAAGGGCACATACATAGAGGTTTGTTAATGACTGTTTTAGTTGTATCACCGTAGAGGTCACATAGATACATCTTAACTATTTAGTTACAAACATTGCTGCTCATTTAGTGGATTTCCTGTTGTTTATTATGAGAGAGAGAGAGAGAGAGAGAGAGAGAGAGAGAATATCCCAGTATTACCAGAGACAACTACAGCTTCTGTTTGTTCTGGGTGGGCAGATTTGTGTAGAAGAAAAGTTAAGACACGTTTCTCTCTCTTTCTCGCTCACTCTCTCGCTCTCTTTCTACTTGTGTGATCTGGCTGTAGGGATTCAAAGCCTGATCTACCAGTCTGGCACTACCATCTCAGATCACATAGACCCACATCACACAATGGGTCAGACCTGGTCTGCTGTATGTTTCATATCTTATCTGTTAGGAGTAAACACAGACCTAGCTGTGGTGTTTGAGCAGCAACACTCTCCTGTATGACTCAGCTATTGAACAGAAAGCCAATCAATACTGGTTGTTCAATGGCAAGCCAAGCTCTCCAATTGTTACCTGCTGAGACACACTACCCAGCTAGCACATAATGTTCTGAGAATGTGTTTCTTAGAGCTTGCTGAGAGTGTGGTTGTCCTATCTTTCTTTTACATAAAACCTTCCCCCAATGTTCTGGGAATGGTGCAAAGTATTGTTATCAAATTGTTCAGAGAACATTAAGGAAAATACATTCTATCTGTGGGAATTTCAGTACTTCAGCATAACGTTTCCTACAGGTTTCCTTGAGATTCTATTTAAAGTCATGTTCTCAGGCCATTAAGAGAACTTTCCATAAAAACCACAAGAAAACATTAGCAACGTTCAAAGAACTTTATAAGAATGTTATTTAAAAACACATATGTTTCGTTCTCAGCATAAACAAAACTCTCTATCCTCTATCTTGTTAAGTGTGTTCAGGTGAGTTACGCCCACTAACTGGCCACACCTGATATTAATGAAATGGGGTCTTTTTGAATAGACTATAATGAACAGCTTTGTATGAGTTTAAAAAACATGGCATGTTAGCTCCATCGTGGTGCCGCAGTGGACTAGTTCCATGGATAGAAAACAGTAGATTATAGGTTCAAATCTCACTGATTCCATGCCACAATAAAGCAAGTTATATGTTTGCATGATTAATGCCCAAGCAAATTAATTTGCATGTGTCCTATCTGTGCTTGGAGTTCAAAACAGTTAACCCAAACTATTGCAAGCAGTGTTAATAAAAGTTTTATTGAAACATGTTGTCCTCTATTTTACTACCTTCAAATAACCTATAATTTCTGTTCTCGGAACATTAAATAAACCTCCCAGGAAAACCTTCAGGGAACCATAGTAAAAGGTTTTCAGAACCACCCTGCAACTTAAAAATGTACTTTCCAAGGACAGGCTACATTTTCACTTCCATTATCAGAACGTTTAAAGTTAAGTTTTACCGATTAGGAAACTTATGGCTTTGTTCCCAGAACACTTTCAAGGACCACATGTGCGTGCTGGGTAGTATGTTTACCCAGCATCCCCTTTAGCAAACCCTGAAACCCACCTGCTAAGCAGTCCTTTTCACACGGCTCCATCCCAAATTACACCCTTGTCCATTTGTAGTGCACTACTTTTGACCAGTTTCAAAAGTAGTGCACTATATAGGGAATAGGGTACCATTTGGAATGCAACCGAGGTGTCTGTGATTTCATCCACTTTTGGTAAATGTCTGAATGGGATGGGGCTGTTTGAAGACGTGAGCTGGCAGCCAGACAGTATTGGCAGATGTTTAAACAGTCGACCAGAGACTGAGGCTCCTCTCCCCTGTGAGAGTGGCTGGAGTGTTTGGACGTTTTTAAAAACAAAAGCTGCGTTGGAGATTAGGAGCTGTGTGTGTGTGTGTGTTATACACACAGAGAACAGGTCTCTCTGCTCCTTGCTGCATGACAAGAGAGAGAGAACAGAAGGAAGAGGATGGGAACAGTTCTCCCTTAAGTAAGATGAATATTTGGGTAAAATGAAAGGGATGACATATGGCTCAAGCAGGGAGGAGAGTGAGATGACGGGGGATGTTTGAGGAGGACAGATTGATTGAGCGTTAGGAACAGAGTGGTGGTGAGAGTGAGAAGAGTGCTGTTATCAGCACCATGGCCTGCTGGCTGGTGTTAGTTATCACATCCTCTCATAAAGCCTTGCTATGCTGATTGATACAGGTTTATCTCTGTGTTACCAGTAGGGCTAAACAGAGAGACTGCTGTAGGGCTAACAGACAAGATGCTACTGTAACTGGGTGTGGTTGGTGTCAGTGGCAGTCAGTGTCGTGAGGTAGGACGATTATTATTTTTCATGAGCATGGCCTTATTTCAATTACAGGATATTGGATGACAGTTATTCATATTCCATTCACCCAGTGCAATGTAACAGTGATAGGTTTAGGCTACTACATGATACAAACATTTTCCCTATACCCATCATGAGGTTGCTACAACCTAGCCAATGATTGAAAGTTTACAATGTAGGTGCACACAGATCGAGAGACAAATTTGAGGTTACAGATAGACACATAGACAGACAGTGACACATTCAATACAGCATTGCACACTCTTGCTTGCATCTAGCTGATATAGGGTGTAATCATTAGTCCAACAGTTGCAAACAAAAGTTTATATTGGACAAATTCAGGTATGTTCATTCCTGTTTTGTTCCGCTTGCTTTCGTTTAAGAAACGTTTTTCAACAGAATCGACGGAATGAATACACCCCCGATCAAGCATAAACACAGTTCACTTTCATAGCAGCTACGTTGTATTCCTTCTCTCATCTAGGTGCTCTCCTCCTCTCACCTTTTCCCTTCACTTGTGTACTTCAATGCAAAACACATCAGCTGTATGTGACCAGGCAAAAAATGGACAACATGCTGCAAGTCTCTTATAGGTAGGAGGACGTCCTCTGGAAGTTGTCATAATTACTGTGAGAACCATGAGAACCATGAGGAGCCTCCACTGTTTGGTGTGGATTGGGCTGCATTTTGATGACTTTGTTATCCCACTCTTAAGATGTTACAAAATGAAGAAGGGAGAGCATGTCACCTTAATGGTGTCCATATCTACTGTATGTGAGGTAAAGTTGCATATCCCCTTATACACAATCTGTTTGGAGCACTGTGTGGTCTGAGGGGAAGAAGATTAACAGACATTGATTGTCAAAAACAATACAATAATACTCTTCCCCTCTGAGTAATACATTTATTTTATTTAACATTTATTTAGGCAAGTCAGTTAAGAACAAATTCTTATTTACAATGATGGCCTACCCCGGCCAAACCCTAACCCGGACGATGCTGGGCCAATTGTGCGCCGCCCTACGGGACTCCCAATCACGGCCGGTTGTGATACACCCTGGAATTGAACCAGGGTATGTGGTGACGCCTCTAGCACTGAGATGCAGTGACTTAGACCTTTGCGTCACTCGGGAGCCCCATATATCCTCATATCCTCTAGGAGAGAATACGATCCTGTTAATTGACCACACGTGAAATGAGCTCTCACCACAGCACACGACATCACATAAGCAAGTGGTAGAATAATACAGTACATACAGTAACTGAGCTGGCATGGCTATTAGTGTGTGACGTAAATAGTGATTAATTCCCATGATGCCCTTCATGTTAAACAGAGGAACCTGATTGAGCATTTGGATGGGCAGAGCAGGGCAGTGAAGGGGGGGGGAAGGATGTAGTTTACAGGTTCCCCTGGAAACCCAATTAAGCTTTTGAAGAGAAGACAGGATGATTAAAGGTCATTTTGTTCTGTTTGACCTTATGGCACTCTGCAATGAAGAGGGCCCTCCCTCCTTTTCCCTGTCTTGATCTCCTGAACACCCCTCATCCTTTGTTCTCCCTTTGTCTCTCTCTCTATGTATCTCTCACAGACTAACAAATACATTTGAGATAAAGCTTCAAAAAGTTTGCTGCTAAAGGCCAGTTGTGATGTGAAGGAGCGATGGTAATCCATACATTCTCACTCTATTAGATGTGTGTGTGCATGCATTTGTGTGTGTGTGTGTGTACTTTGCCTGCCACGTGTATGTGTTTGGGTGTGTGAAAAGTATAATTTCACCGAAGAGGTACTGTCAGACAAATGATGTGGCCGGGGAAAAAGCGCTTATCAGGCACAATATAGCACTGGAGCAGGAGGCCACAAAGCAAGGGAGGGCTATGAAACAGAAATAAATAAGGAGGAAGGAAGAGAGTGGGAGTAAATAGATAAATGGACCATGGAGAGTAGCCATTACTCATGTTTACAGGTTGGTGGCACCAGGGTTTTATTTATCTCTTAACCACAGGGAAGGGCTCAATGGTAATGGTGTGTTAGTGAATCGAATCAGACTTGGCTGGCACTGTAAGGCCTTTTAACACACACTTACACACAAATGCACACGCACATGTACAGTATACTTACACACACACCTACACATCATACAAATGTAACATTTCAGACACACACACACACACACACACACACACACACACACACACACACACACACACACACACACACACACACCAACACAAAGAACACACACACCAGTGCGTGCACACACATACATGCACACACACTAACATGAATCATTGTCTCACTCAGTCTAGTGGGGCAGGGTTAAACAAGATCAACGTTAAATTGTGTGTGTTTGCGTGTGCTTGCATGTCTCTTCTGAAAATGAATGTGCTTGCACCTGCATGTGTTAATGTGTGTAAATAAATGGGGGAGTTCTTAACTGCTCTGTTTTTGCTTTCATTGTGTTTAGCCTAATTGTGTTTCATGGCAGACTTATGCAGCTAGCGCCCGCAGCTTAATTTATTAGCATGGTTTCTCTAATCCTCTGGATATTCAAATTTGACACCCATAAATATAGACCTATAAATACAGATTTCTCCCTTTTAGTGGCTCCAAAGTCCATGACGAGGGCTTTGTTAGCCTGCACAGTATGTCTCACAGTGCCTTAACCACAATCCACTTGTAGTAGCCTGGGCAAATATATATATCTGCAGATTGTTATCATTGGTCATCAAACAGTATCTGCTAGTATCTGCTCAATTACTGTAACAGTATGGCCCTGACTTAACTCCATCTTCTCCAGTGGTGGAAAAAGTACCCATTTGTCATACTTGAGTAAAAGCAAAGATGCCTTAATAGAAATTGACTAAAGTAAAAGAGAGTCATCCAGTAAAATACTACTTGAGTAAAAGTCTAAAAGTATTTGGTTTCAAATATATTTAAGTATCAAAAGTGAATGTAATTGCTAAAATATACTTAAGTATCAAAAGTAAAAGGCATTTCAAATTCCTTATATAAAGCAAATCATTTTCTTGCTTGTTTTTTATTTTACGGATAGCCAGGGGCATGCTCCAACACTCAGACATAATTTAGGAACAAAGCATGTGTTTAGTGAGTCTGCCAGATCAGAGGCAGTAGGGATGACCAGGGAGGTTATCTTGATCTTGAGTGTATGAAGTAGGCAATTTTCCTGTCCTGCTAAGCAGCCAACACGTAAAGAGTACTGGGTGTCAGTGAAAATGTATGGAGTAAAAAAAATACATAGTTCTCTTAAAGGAATGTAGTGAAGTAAAAATAAAAGTTGTCAAAAATAGTAAAGTAAAGTGCAAAAAAACAACTTTCAAGTATTTTTACTGAAGTACTTTGCACCACTGATCTTCTCTCTAAAACAACATGGTTTCGGCGTTATTATGTTACCCTTATGGAGATGCTCCCAATCAAATCCTCTACCTTTCTCTTCTCTTCCCTAGCTTTAATCCTTTCACCTGTTCCAGAGACTGAATAGCAAAGCTCACATCAAATCAATGCGGTTGTCTCACTGTGCCTAATTACTGGGGCCTGGATAAGCCCATGTACGTGCAGAGGGTGCTTGTTGTTGTGTTGCATAGCTTATACCCAGGCAATATCCCAATGGCAGGAATAGTTAGAGGATTTTCAAATGGTATTCCCTTACAACAACAAAAAAACATGTAAGATTTGCAATTTCAAATGTGAAAATGATATTTTCACATGCAAAATTGCTTTTTTACATGAGAAATGGCTGTTTTCACATGTTAAGCTGAAATTTCACATTTGAAACTATATTTTCACATGTATTACATCTTAACACCACCTTTTCACCTGTGAGGAGAATAACATGTTTCCACCTCACATGTGAATTGCAGTTTCACATGTGAAATTTGCGGCTTCACATGTTAAAAAAAGGTTCATATGTGAGAATGGTATCACATATGAGTTCACATGTTAAGGGCTCTATTCAATGAGATCCGCTTTAGCCGACATCTACATAGCAGTTGTTTTGACGGTGTCTGAGGTGGAACTGCGTTATAGCTGTCAAATCCACGAGTGGCTCCCGGCATTACACCTGAAGCGGACATTGTCACTAACCGAAATTCTATGCAGCCTTGTCTACAAGTTCGAACCCTGGAATGTGAGACCTCGATTAGGATTATTATTTTGTTGAATGATTTTTCAATTTGAGCATAACTATTTCTACACAGCCCACACTTTCTCGTTCCGAACTTCTAACGCGAGGGCGGTGGATGTGGCTTCGTGACAACGATGGCAAGAGAAGCTGCTCACTGATATGAAGGCTCCAACACAGTTCCACGTCCAACACCTGCAAAACATCTGCTATGCTGCTTGATGCTATCGCCAGTTAACGCCTCATCTGATTGAATCTAGGCCTAAAACTAAATCACACCGGATTGTCATTTCGCCAGTCCCCACAAGGAAAAAGGCAATTTTATGCTTAAGGGTTATGTTTAGGGCAGTGAAGGCTCCTCAGAGCAGGAAGGTAGGACTATCCTCCTCAGTGAATTTCAAGCGTTAAAAATCTACTTTCTCTCCACCTCTGGGTACATTGACTTGAAAACCAAACCTAGGAGGCTTGTGGCTCTCATCTGCTTCCATAGACTTACACAGTAATTATGACAACTTGAATGGGAATTGTTTGGTCCCCACAAGGATAGTGTGTTTTTGGTTTTTACTATCATTGTTGGGACCAAACAATTCCCTTTCAAGTTGTCAAGGAAAATGTCACTGTTCCCACAAGGAAAAACACAATTTTAGGCTTAGGGGTTAGGTTTAGTTTTAGGGAGACAATTAGGGTTAGGTTAGAATTAGGGTTAAGGTTAAGGGTTAGGGGTTAGGGTTAGGAGGTAGGGTTAGGTTCAGGTATAGTTTTGGGGTTAGGTTAAGGGTTAGAGTTAGGCTTAGAGGTAAAGGTTACGGAAAATAGGATTTTGAATGGGAATCAATTGTTTGGTCCCAACAAGGATAGTAAAACAAATGTGTGTGTGCGCGTGCATGTGTGTGTGTGAGGCAGGAAGGATTGTGAGTGTGTGTGAGGCAGGAAGGATTGTGTGCGTGAGAGTGTGTGAGGCAGGAAGGATTGTGTGCGTGAGTGTGTGTGAGGCAGGAAGGATTGTGTGCGTGAGAGTGTGTGAGGCAGGAAGGATTGTGTGCGTGAGTGTGCGTGAGGCAGGAAGGATTGTGTGCGTGAGTGTGTGTGAGGCAGGAAGGATTGTGTGCGTGAGTGTGTGTGATGCAGGAAGAATTGTGTGAGTGTGAGTCATGTCATCTCTGTTCTATCCCTGGTGTTGTTTTCCTTTTCCTTAACACATCCCCAGTCAGCCATACGTCCGTGTGGAAATTTCAAGTGGGGCTACCTGCAGGCTTGTTGAATTTCCTGTCATTTCATTGGCCACAGAGTCCGTCCACAGCATTGGTCGAGGATGCTCTGCAGGATGTTATGTAACTCAGAAAAAGAAAAGAATATGCCCAGAGATCTCTCCAATAGATAACAGGTATAAAGCTGCTGTGTTTTGAGATAGTAGTTTTATTGGTTTGTAGGATTTTGAGACTGATTTGTACCGTAATGGGACTAGAGTTCATTTTGATGTCAAAAGTCAAATGTAACATTTGTCTTGCTGGGAGTCTGTAGTGATGTGTTTATGTGTTGTGTTTATCTGTGTGTGTGTGTGTGTGTGTGTGTGTGGTTGTGTGTGTGTGCATGCGTGTGCATGTGCATGTGCATGTGCGTGTGCTTATGCATGTGTAATAATCAAAGACAGTGTGTCCTGCAATCGATGTGAGGTGATCTGAGGCCATGGTCAACTCTACCTGACTCACATAAACATTTTGCCAGAATCACATACCCTTCTTCGGTGGTGTTTCGTGCCGGTCAGGGTTTGAGGTGCGTCAGTAAGACAGGTATTGATTGGCCAGTTCGATCTGTGGTCTGGTTACACTGAGTGGATCTGTACATCCCCGGAGACCTGTGTGATATACACAGATTGCATCCCAAATGGCACCCTATTCCCTATATAGTGCACTACTTTTGACCAGATATATCAGTCTGGACTCAGGAGTAAATCCGGGACACTCACGTTAGTGACATATATCATGTTTGGTATGGTATGTATTGTATTGTATAATTTGTGGATGTCCATCATACATTTCGTATGATATGTTACGAATTACAATTCACATGTTATGTTACTAATTGTAATAAGCACAATTTTGTTACGATTTTGCAATATGAATTATATGTTACGATCTACGATCTGTTGTGGCTAACGTTGGCTAGGTGGCAAACACTAACGTTAGCTAAGTGGGGTTAAGGTTAGGGTTAAGGTTAGGGTTAGAAGTCAGTTTAAAGGGTTAAAGTTAGGGTTAGGGGAAGGGATAGCTAACATGCTAAGTAGTTGCAAAGTAGCTAAAAGTAATATGTAGAGCAGTTGCAAAGTTGCTAATTAGCTAAAATGCCAAAGTTGTCCGTGGTAAGACTCAAACACGCAACCTTTGGGTTTCTAGACGTTAGCGTTAAACAGCTACCCATTCACCTCGATCAACCTCCCTCCTTTCATTTTTGCCTTAAGTAACCTTCTGTCTTATGTAATCATACCAAACGTAACATATCATACTAATTAGAGTCTCCCAGATTTTCATTGACTATGTTACGTCTAATCAATGAGACCAGTAATGCAGTACTACTTTCTCTGTAAGAGTAGATTTGCATTGATCTGCTTTATATGGGTTTTTTTACTGATCATTTCTTGGCTGTTTCCATTTTAGCTTTAGCTTTAGGTTCTTCATCTAGCACTAATCAGAGTATGGGAGGTTCAGTCAAGTTCAAGCTCCAATTTAGAGGAGCAAGGGAAAGAAAGTGTATCTTTACAATCATTCAGTCAATATGTTTGACCATGACAGTTTGCAATCGAAGGTAATACCAAGTAATTTAGTCACCTCAACTTGTTCAACAGCCACACATTCATTACCGGATTCAGCTGAGGTCTAGAACTTAAGGAATTATTTGTACCAAATATGATGCTCTTAGTTTTAGAGATGTTCAGGACAAGTTTATTACTGGCCACCCATTCTAAAACTGACTGCAAATTTAGGGATAAGCCTCCATCACTGCAGGGCAGACAGGCTCCCAGATTGCCTTGGTGACTGTCGTGTTGTTGGAGGGAAGCTGTCGTTTCGTTTGTGTCCGCTTGAGGAATGTTGCAGCTTGAATTGTTGCGGTGAAGGTTGACATAATTGGCCCTATGTGTGCCTGCGTTTGTGTGTGTGTGAGAGAGAGAGAGAGAGAGAGAGAGAGAGAGAGAGAGAGAGAGAGAGAGAGAGAGAGAGAGAGAGAGAGAGAGAGAGAGAGAGAGAGAGAGAGAGAGAGAGAGAGAGAGAGAGAGAGAGAGAGAGAGAGAGAGAGAGAGAGAGAGAGAGAGAGAGAGAGAGAGAGAGAGAGAGAGAGAGAGAGAGAGAGAGACTCAAAGAGAGAGCTCTTTTCCTTCCTCCCCCCATATGGTGTGTGTGAAGTACTGGAGGTCGGTGCCATTTATGTGGGAGGATGATACATCTTATTTCTATTACAGCATGTTGGATGACTGCCATTCATATTCCATTGACCCAGCTCAATGTAACGTTGATAGGTTTAGGCTACTACATGATACTCACATTTTTGTGTATCCATCATGAGGTTACTACAACCTAGCCTATGAATGAGAGTTTACAACGTATGTGAACGGGGCGAGAGAATTTTGAGTAATCAAGGTGACAGACTGACACATTCAATACCGCCTTGCACAGTCTTGCCTGCATCTGGCTGATCTAGCGTGTAATCATTAGTCCAACAGTTGCAAATGTGAGTTTCTATTGGACAAATTCAGGTATCTTTATCCCTGTTCCTTTACGTTTGCTTCAGTTTAAGAAACGTTTTTAATAGAATCGGAGGAATTAATACACCCCTCATAAAACACAAACACGGTTCTCTTTCAAAGCAGCCACATAAAAACAGCAGGATCACTTTCATCATTGCATATATAATTCCTTCATGCAACTATCTACACGCTCTCCTCCCCTCACATTTTCCCTTCGCTGGTGGACTTCAGTGCACAACACATCAGCTGTCTGTGACCAAACCTTCATATCATGACCACTAACCGCTACACACAGCCTATATCGTAGTAGAGCTAATGCGTTAGTAAACCCGCTACAATCATGTAGTACAGTCTACAATCAGCAAGCAGTTTAGCAGTTGGCCCAGGTGGCAATAAATTAATAAAGCCTTGACATGGGAGAGTTCCAGTGTTGGATAGCCATAGCCAGCTAACTAACCTTGCATCCCTCTCAGTTTGAGCCGAGTGTTTGAGTAGGCGAAACTAGCGAGCTACATTCATTAGCTAAGTGAAAATGAAAGTTTTAAAAAATTACAACCAACTATAGCTATCTCTCTCCTTCTTCTCCTTAATTTTGGATTAAATTAATTTGTTAAAAAAGTTTAAACTATTGTCTTTCTCTCTCTTTGAGTCAACTACTCACCACATGTTATGCACTGCAGTGCTAGAGAGCTGTAGCTTATGCTTTCAGTACTAGATTCATTCTCTGAATGGGTGAACTCTGATAATTTGGAGTATGTCCTCTGGAAGTCTATGGAAGGGGGAGAACCATGAGCCTCCTAGGTTTTGTATTGAAGTCACTGTACCCAGAGGAAGACAGAAGTTAGCTGTACTCTGGCTACACCATGGTGCTACCCTACAGAGTGCAAGCTGAGGCTACTGCAGACCTTCATAGCAAAACAGTGTGTTTTTAATCAATGATTTGGTGACATTAATATATTTTGTATAGTTGTATCTTAGTATAGTTTTATCTGAACTTTTTTTACACCGAGGAGGATGGTCCTCCCCTTCCTCCTCTGAGGAGCCTCCACTAGTGTGAAGTGCATGTTTATGAGTGACATCTCTCCCTTCCTCCCACTTCTTTACACTCGTGATTCATTCAGACTCACACAGACAGGCTGTACACTTCAGAAAGCAATTGTTTAAAAAGGAACTAAACCGGAAATCCAAAAACCTGGATGAAAACAGCCTTTGTGGCATTGGTAGAAGTCAATTCTATTATAGTCCCAACATTTACTGAAAAGTGTAAATAGGATAACTTTGGTCATAAAGTCAGTATTTTACAATATGAGAATGTCTGAGATTTAGGGGATCGATGATGTCTCTGCTTTCCATGGCATATTTGAGGGTTGGGTTTGATTTCAAGTAATTCCCACTAACACGTGGGTGTTAGTTCGTAAATTCTCTCGGAACGCACACTGACCGTGGTAAAGGTAGTTCGATGTTGGATATCTCTATGTGGCTAATTAGTGACCATCAATAAATTATACAATGTACATACAGTACCAGTCAGAAGTTTGGACACACCTATTCATTCAAGTAATAAAAAAATATATATATTTCCTACATTCTAGAATAATAGTGAAGACATCAAAACTATGAAATAACACATGTGTTATAATAATGCAGTAACCAAAAAGTGTTGAACAAAATATTCTATATTTGAGATTCTTGCTTCCACCCAGTATTAACTCTGGGGTGTGAAGATATTCGCATCCAATACATCATTATTTTATATTTCTTAGTATTTTGGAACATTTTCTAGAATTTTTCTTTCCCTGAAAATGTGGAGTAGGTTGTGGAAATCAGTAGGAAATAAATCAAAATGTCATCTCTTTTTAGAATACATTTTAAGGCAGCAAAATGTGAAGACTGTTCAAAGGGGTGTGTAGACTTTCACTAGGCACTGTATTCTCTCCGTGATCAAAGCCAAGGACTGAAGCTGTGGGAGGAAGACGGTGATATCGACAGTGAGCCAGACAAACAGACTCGGGGGCAGAACAGAACAGACAGTCTAAAGGGAGACTGTTCTTTAATCTCACTGCGCTGTACTTCACCATGCCAAATAAGTGTCCCAAATGGCACCCTATTCCCTATGGGCCCTGGTCAAAAGTAGATATTTTTACCCAGTGGAGATGTTATCTCTGAGACAGATCTTTACCTAAATAACCTCTGACACTCCTGAATAAGACATTGAAATATGGAGCAGGAAATGATGGAGCACAGGAAAGGTCTTCAATATCCTTATTTTTAGCATGTAGCGAGTTCCCGACAGACCTTTAAATCGGTCTTTTGAGAACTGATAAGAAGGAGTAATGTCCATAGGTCCAGCGTATCTTCTAGCCTGATTTCCAGTCTGCTCACGCTATTACTGCCAACTCCATGTCACTCATTGTCATGCCAACCATGTATCTTCAGCCAGAGCGTTTACATCAGTCTCTAATAGTGACATTGACTAAGTGATGTACAGATGAAGGATCTTAATTTGAGCCAGTTGTCTACATCAACAGGAAATGTGAATCACAGTATTATGTGGATTATAATTAATCAACATTTTTGTAGGGGTTGATAATTTTTTCATAATGGAAAATTAAGTCTGAAACTTCAAAGTGAGAATTATTTCAGAATCCTTTTAAATCTCAAATGCACTACAAGTTAAATGTTTTCTTCATTGCAGGAAAGTTCTCCTGCAACAAATGAAGAGACTACATCTGTATATGACAGTAATACGCTCTTATGTGGTGCATCTATTCGTTCACACAGTATGACATCTTTGTTAAGAGCATACGGTCTGTGACCATGATATTAGTGTATTGTAATCATCTTCTGAAGAGGTGTAGATTGAGCTCAGTCCCGGTCACTCGTCCCTTTCCTCTTATTGTAATGAGGCTATTTATATTCATTGTTGTAGTGTGATTGGGTGACTTATCCTCTGCTGAGCCAGTGGAAGGAGTGTAGTGTTTAATACACACACACACACACTTACGGACTCTTTATGCTGCTAAATGAAAAGGTTGGACTGTTTGGATCAGGTTAGGCTCTATCCTAAACTCTGAGTGGGCGAACGCAGTGAGGAATTCATTACCAGAGGCTAGAGATCGCTCCACGCAGGTCGGCGTGCACCTCAAGTAGGGAAAATCCAATTCCCCAGATCGATTCTCCTCCCTTTGTGGCATTGGTGGAGAAATTAGAGCTTGGTGGGTGGGTGGGTGTAACTATCATACATCCGTTGGTTCTGAACCCTCTACTCATAGGAGTGCTAAATCCCACTGAGGCCTGTGTTGGCTGCGTGCCAAATAGCACCCCATTCCACTTTATAGTGCAATGTTTTTAAACAGAGCCCTACGGTCCATTTGGGATGCAATCATGGACAAATCATCCCAAAGCCTACTTCGCTCTCTGTCCCTGAGCTCAGGTGACCCTCTCCACTCTTTCTTTTCTCTCAGTCCTCCATTGCTCTCTCCCTCTCCACATTTTCCTCTCCATTTGTTCGGGTGAGTAAAAGGTTGTGTCCATTTCAAAGCTTATGTCCTTAAAGTCTGCCGTTGGACCTTATCATGGAGACTTCATTGTGAGAGAAAAGTCTTGTGACTAATGTGTGTCCTATTCTATATAATAATCATAATCCATTTCAGCTACAATGGGCTACAAGTCAATTGAAAGAGTGTGTGTGTTTGTGTGTCTGTATGTCTGTTTGTCTGTTTAGCCATGCTGCTTGTCTCTGCCCGTCTGAAGGGGCTGGACACTTCCTCCATTGTTTCACTCCCCATCCTCCACTCCCAAACACCAGCCAATCACCACCAAGGACAAGCCTCTCTCGGGGTCTCAAATGAGAGCCTGTCCCTTACGGGCCCTGGTAAGAGAGTAGTGCACTCCACTATCGAGGGAATAGGGTGCCATTTGGGACGAACTCTGTGTTTTCTCTCTGGTATCAGCAGAGTCCATTATCCACTCATTCTGTTCAAAGGAGTAATGGAACTGTTATGGAAAGTGTTCCTCGCCAGGAGCTAAGATTAGGCCATCAACAGCCCGTTGAATGTAAAAACCAAAGGTATTATGTAAACTAATGAGTAACAGATTACTTACTATAACATACTGCCCCAATTATGAATAATAACAAAATAGTGTGATTGCATTTGAACTGTATTCTTAGCTAAGTAGATGATCCCTTTGATGGAAACTAGAATATAGACAAAGGAAGTTGCAGGTACACCACATATTATCATCTTAAATATATTTTATTTGTTTAAAACTAAGAGAGGGGGTATGTAGTGCATTCAGATGGATCGATTGTATACATGCACAATTCTTTAGAGTGTGTGTGTGATGAGGGAAAGATGAAGAACGTGTATGTGTTTGACCAGTATGAACACTGTTGCTATAAAACACCCAAAAATCACAGTAATTCCAGTAAAGATTGTGTTTGAAAAAACAGAGATAGTGACACACCATCCATCATAGTTTTTTTCCCCTTCCATATCATTGTCTTCCAGTATATTCAGTCACATTTTATTTTCTGTCTCCGTAGTTTGATGTGTGGTCAAAAAGAAGTTAGACTCTGGGGATGCATCCCAAATGACACCCTCTTCCCTACATAGTGCATTACTTTTGACCAGAGCCCCCTGGGCCCTGGTCTAGTGTGGTGCACTATATAGGGAATAGGGTTCCATTGGGATGCATGCAAAGTCTGGTCATGATGACCTCAGCGGTCAGCATTCATCCTGCGTAATTTGGCCGGCAGGTTGTCCTCTGGTCGGCCCCCTCCTGAGGGCAGAGGGGTGTGGATGCGTGCGGGGACGCGGGCTGGGGTGGGGGGCAGCTGCAGGTCTCCAGTGGACTGGGTCATGGGTTCAAAGCCCACCTTCAAGGCCTTGAGCTGCAGCCGATCTGCAGCCTCTGGCTCGGGGGAGGAGCTGAGACGCTGCAACTTGAGAGGCAGGTCTCCAGTACTGCAGGCCTTCTCAGAGTGCTGGGAGCTCAGCATCAGAACCTTCCTCTGTAGGTCCTCCTTCCCAGACGAGCTCATCCTCTGAAGCTTACTGGGCAGCCTGGACTGCCCCGCCCGCTCTTCCCGGTCCGTAGTGTTAATGCAGTCCACAGAGAAGACCCGGGCACGTCGGGCGGCACCGTGGCTCTCGCCCAGCGTGGGGGTGGAGAGGGGTGAAGGCAGGGAGGACTTCTCATCGTGCTCCTTGACACTGTACGGTGGGGTGTTGACCTCGAAAGTGCTGTGGAACTGGGAGTAGTCCACCCTGAAGAATCCCTCCTCCAGAGACATGACGGGCAGGAAGCGGTGGCCCCACAACACCTCATCCTCCGTGTACGACGTCCGCGCCTGACACGTCATACCTGAGAGAGCGGTAGAAAGAGAGAGAGAATTAAAAAGTCAAACTCAGCCTCTAGCATTGACTAGGTAGCACAAACACACGTGTTAAATAGCCCTGTAATAACTGTCATTTTTGATAGATATGCTGAAAATACCGAGTTCAGTTACCATCAAACAAAAAGACGTAAAAGAAAGGAGAAAATGAAGCAGCAAACAATCGCCCCTGCTTATCTAATCCTCTGCTTCCATCCCACTTGTTCTTTCTCTTCCGCTCTCATCATGTGTGGAAACAATTCAGTCTTTGAATTGTTGTCTGACAGCATGAGAAAAGAGCAATTTTCCTGACACAGACCTGCTTTGGCACAGACCTCCCTCACTCCAGCCATAAAGGGGAGATTTAAATACTGATGCGCCCGTAAATCTAGCCGGAAGACCTTTGCCGTTCCTCTGACGGCGTGTAGAAATGGCCATGGCACTGTTACTCATCGAACCATTTCCACTAATAGGTTTGGCTGAGGCTGTCCCTGAGACAAAACAGCAGAGATATTTCATTCACTGTTTACCTCCCTCTGCCTCTGCAGAGTGTGGGGCCATTGGCTCAAACAAGCTTGATGGAAACAGCTGACTAAAGGACATATTGGCTGCAAGTCTTTCTAGGCTTAGAGTCATAGCTAGATACTTTTCCTTTCTATTTTTATATCTAGCTCTGTCTCAATGACATCTCATCCTACCAGATTCTACAGCTGTTCTTTTGTATCCATGGCAATCACTAGAGGCCAAAGGTGACTCATCCCTTTGATCAGTGTTGTAATGCATTTCATGATAATTACCTGTTGTTTATTTCTGCTCAGGCTAATAAGGAATCTCCTAACATCACCTTTACCAGATCCATACCTTGATGCTGCAGGAGCCTTGGGTCCTCGCCTAACATCACTCCTATCAATGGTACTAATAGCCTTATTCATATACATTTGTTGAATCTAATCTACCATAAACAAAACATGATAATCCTAAGTAAATAGCAGTAACATTGGAGCAGAAATTGCAGCATCCAAGCAACAATAAAAAAGAAAACATGTAGCACCTGTAGCCGAGGAAAGGTAAGTCTGGTGTTTCTGTTTGCATGATTTCCTATATGAAAAGGTCCCTATACCAGTGGTTGGTTACATTACATCCTGGTCCTATTTAAAAAGGTCTCTAGGAGTCAGATAATGACCGGAGCATCATCCTGAGCACAGCCTTCTCTGGGTGCCTCATTAATAATTGTATTGGCGACGTTGTCCCAAAAGTGACCGTACATATCCCAACCAGAAGCCATGGATTACAGGCAACATCCGCACTGAGCTATAGAGCTTCCGCATTCAAGGAGGAATGCGGACATTCCTCCAGGACATTAACCCAGACTCTAATAACAAAATCCCATTACGCCCTCCGACGAACCATTCAACAGGCAAATTGTCAATACAAGACTAAAATCGCATCTTATTACATCGGCTCTGACGCTTGTCGGATGTGACAGGGCTTGCAAACTATCACAGACTATGAAGGGAAACTCAGCCACGAGCCTACCAGACGCGCTAAATGTCTTCTATGCTCGCTTCGAGGCAAGCAACACTGAACCATGCGTGAGAGAACCAGCTGTTCTGGAGGACTGTGTGATCAAACTCTCCTTAGCCGATGTGAGAAAGACCTTTAAAGAGGTTAACATTCACAGGGCCAGATGGATTACCAGGAGGCATACTCCGAGAATGCGCTGACCAGCTGGCAAGTGTCTTCACTGACATTTTCTTTTCTTTTTTTTTTTTTTTTGAATTTTACCCCTTTTTCTCCCCAATTTCGTAGTATCCAATTGTTGTAGTAGCTACTATCTTGTCTCATCGCTACAACTCCCGTACGGGCTCGGGAGAGACGAAGGTTGAAAGTCATGCGTCCTCCGATACACAACCAACCAAGCCGCTGCTTCTTTAACACAGCGCACATCCAACCCGGAAGCCAGCCGCACCAATGCGCCGGAGGAAACACCGTGCACCTGGCCACCTTGGTTAGCGTACACTGCGCCCAGCCCGCCACAGGAGTCGCTGGTGCGCGATGAGACAAGGACACCCCTACCGACCAAGCCCTCCCTAACCTGGGCAACGCTAGGCCAATTGTGCGTCGCCCCACGGACCTCCCGGTCGCGGCCGGTTACGACAGAGCCTGGGCGCGAACCCAGGACTCTGATGGCACAGCTGGCGCTGCAGTACAGCACCCTTAACCACTGCGCAACCCGGGAGGCCCCTCACTGACATTTTCAACCTCTCCCTGACTCAGTCTGGAATAACTACATGTTTCAAGTAGATAACCATAGTCCCTGTGCCCAACAATACCCAGGTAAACTTTAGAAATGACTATCGCGCCATAGCACTCACATCTGTAGCCATGAAATGCTTTGAAAGGCTGGTCATCATCCCAGACACCCTGAACCCACTCCAATTCACATACTGTTCCAACAGATCCCTGTTAAATCCCAATCTCTATTAACCTCCACACTGCCCTTTCCCACTTGGACAAAAGGAACACCTACAGTTGAAGTCGAAAGTTTACATACATTAAGGTTGGAGTTATTAAAACTCATTTTTCAACCACTCCACAAATTTCTTGTAAACAAACTATAGTTGTGGCAAGTCGGTTAGGACATCTACTGTGTGCATGACACAAGTAATTTTCCTACAATTGTTTACAGACTGATTATTACACTAAATTGACTGTGGCTTTAAACAGCTTGGCAAATTCCAGAAAATTATGTCATGGCTTTAGAAGCTCCTGATAGGCTAATTGACATTATTTGAGTCAATTGAAGGTGTACCTGTGGATGTATTTCAAGGCCTACCTTCAAACTCAGTGCTTCTTTGCTTGACATCATGGGGAAATCTAAAAATCAGCCAAGACCTCAGAAATTAAATTGTAGACCTCCACAAGTCTGGTTCATTCTTGGGAGCAATTTCCAAACACCTGAAGGTACCACGTTCATCTGTACAAACAATAGTACGCAAGTATAAACACCATGGGACCAAGCAGCCTTCATACCGCTCAGGAATGAGATGCGTTCTGTCTCCTAGAGATGAATGTACTTTGGTGCGAAAAGTGCAAATCAATCACAGAACAACAGCAAAGGACCTTGTGAAGATGCTTGAGGAAACAGGTACCAACACTATCTATATCCACAGTAAAACGAGTCCTATATCAACATAACCTGAAAGGCCGCTCAGCAAGGTATATGCCACTGCTCCAAAACCGCCATAAAAAAGCCAGACCACGATTTGCAACTGCACATGGGGACAAAGATCGTACTTTTTGGAGAAATGTCCTCTGGTCTGATGAAATAAAAATAGAACTGTTTGGCCATAATGACAATCGTTATGTTTGGAGGAAAACGGGGGAGGCCTGCAAGCCAAAGAACACCATCCCAACTGTGAAGCATGGGGGGGCAGCATCATGTTGTGGGGGTGCTTTGCTGCAGGAGGGGCTGGTGCACTTCACAAAATAGATGGCATCATAAGGGAGGAAAATTATGTGGATATATTGAAGCAAAATCTCAACACATCAGTCAGGAAGTTAAAGCTTGGTCGCAAATGGGTCTTCCAATTGGACAATGACCCCAAGCATACTTCTAAAGTTGTGATATTGGAGTGGCCATCACAAAGCCCTGACCTCAATCCTATAGAAAATGTGTGGGCAGAACTGAAAAAGCGTGTGCGAGCAAGGAGGCCTACAAACCTGACTCAGTTACACTAGCTCTGTCAGGAGGAATGGGCCAAAATTCACCCAACTTAATGTGGGAAGCTTGTGGAGGGCTACCCGAATCGTTTGGCCCAAGTTAAACAATTGAAAGGCAATGCTACCAAATACTAATTGAGTGTATGTAAACTTCTGACCCACTGGGAATGTGATGAAAGAAAGAAATAGGAGAAACTCCCCAAATTCAGGTGTGCCAAGCTTGCTTCAACAAAGTGCTGAGTAAAGTGTCTGAATACTTATGTAAATGTGATATTAATAAATTAGAAAACATTTCTCCCTGTATATTGCCATGTCATTTTTACTATTTTTTCCCCGTTATCCACTGTGTATTATTTTGATCTTATCTTTAACTCTGCATTGTTGGAAAATCTATCTACGAAGCATGTGACAAATACAATTGTAGTAAATTTTTTTATTTGATTTGACAGGTCAGGTTTGTATTTGACCTCAGCTCTTGTAAAATGATTTCCTTTACAATTATATCTGTATCGAGGGCCCTCACTTATCAATAAGCACTTATGAGCCCTGTATTACTCTATTAAACAGAGCTGGCTGACTGCAGAAAGAGAAACTGATCCTTTCCCTGACATTTGACTGACACTGTCACGCCCTGACCATAGAGAGCCCTCGGTTCTCTATGGTGTTTAGGTCAGAGCGTGACTAAGGGGGTTATCTAGTTTCTAGGTTTCTAGGTTGGTGGTTTGTGTGGTTCCCAATTAGAAGCAGCTGGTAATCGTTGCCTCTAATTGGGGATCATATTTAGGTAGGCTTTTTCCCTACCTGCATTTGTGGGATATTGTTTTGTGTTTGTGCATCACGTAGTCACGTTTAGTTGTTTGTTTATTGATATATTTTGTTTTGGTTAAGTTTCTCTTTGAATTAAATATGTGGAACTCAACATCCAGCCTTGGTTCACTCATTTCCAAGATCGTGACAGACACAGTAATATCACTACCAAGGGGTTATCACAACCTAAGCCTAAGCTTATACCCACACCGTTGCCTATTCTCAACCCAAAGCTGAAATGAATTAAAGTTTTTTTTTATATTCCTGCATATAGAATTTGGTGATAATTCGCTCTAATTTTCCCATTGATGGCGGTGCAACAGGAAATGATGTGGCGTCAGGGCCCAGCGTTCCTGCCAGTTCGCCCCATCATCATCCAAGTGTCCTGAGTTACACTGACAGTCAGTTCTGTGGGTCTTGAATGAAAATCAAAGCGGCTGAGCAAGTGAGCAAACAGCTGGTGGACAGAGAGAGAGACGTGTCCCTGGAGAGAGCTTTATGTAAAGCCTCCACTGGCACTCCTCAAGTGGAGCATTTCCATAATACAATGCCTCTTCTTCTCCTAGCCTCTTTTTAATTATACTACTGGCTCTCTTCATCTAACACACACACACACACACACACACACACACACACACACACACACACACACACACACACACACACACACACACACGCACACACACACCTGTCAGAAAGCTGTGACAACTAGGCCTACGTAACATACATCTCTATTGGAACAGGAGCTGATGCACAATCGTAGTGGTAGTAGAGAGACCTCATAACCATCCAGTCAAACACCAGAAGGATGCAAAGGCTGTCCGTTGTTGACAGTAGGTTTCTCAAATTGCAGGACAATGTGCTGTCTGTCTCTCAGTGGATGATATGGATTTATTTCTCTGGGGAGTAAGGGATGTACACTGTGCACGGAACCACACAGGTGACTCCAAGGCCAACTCATTCATACAGAACAGACCCCCCACTCATCTGCCCCCTGCTTTGCTCCTCAGCTCAGTGAACCACAGTCCTGCTGATAGAGAGAGAGAGACACAGAGAGAGAGAGAGACACAGAGAGAGAGACACAGAGAGAGAGACACAGAGAGAGACACAGAGAGACAGAGAGACAAGGGGCTAAAAGGGGCTAAACGGTTGGCTGCAGCCTGCCTTAATGACATTATCAACAGAGCACAGACCGTGCTCCCTGCCTGCTCATCCCACCCTCCTCCTCTAAGCCTATTCAGCTTCATGCTTCTGCCCAGGACAATGAGAAGGGAGGAGGGGAGAAGAACAGAGGAGAGATGAAAGGAAAAAGAAAAGGGAGCAGAGAAATAAATAAATGATGCCAGAGAAGACAGACTTTGTTATTTATGTATGAGTATTAGGATGAGGCATCGTATTGTTCGATGTAGAAGACAGAAAAACACATTTGTTGCCGTAGGCGACCCAGCACACCTGCAGCCTGCCTGTAGTTCAGTACAGCTGTTGTGTTCAGCGTCTCTTACTGTTTCAGAATGATCCCAGAATTAACCCTGCATTCTGCCCAGTGAGAAATATAGTAAAGCTTCAGCTGAACCCCCCATCTTATTTATCTAAGTGACATTCGCATCTATTATACATGGGGTAGGGATGAAAACCATCCCTCATGTAAAAAAACGTCCTTCATAGTTAAATCAAGGAAGCCATTCCCTGGTGCTGTCCTCAATACCCAACGTCCACCTCTCCACTGCTCGCTCTGTTTACCACTGAACGCCTCCTAAAATCTGCTACATTCTTACAGGGCTTTGGAGATTCAGAGATATGTGTCAGTCTGACTCTATCTCCAGAATCTGGATGGAGATATTGCATGGGGATATGTGGCAGGTTGACATGAAGAGGTAAGACTGATGAGCATATAAGAATACAGTTTAATTCGAGTTCAGATAAATGGAGGAGAGAGAGAGGAATAACAGAATTGCAAGCTAAAGGGTGGAGATAGGGAAAGAGCAACCCACCGAATGGAAAGAGATTACAGTCGGGGTGAAGGAAGAAAAGGACTAATTAAAGGCCCAGTGTCGTCAAAATTCTGTTTTTTTTCCTGTGTTTTGTATCATATTGTACAACAGCTGATGAAACTACCACTGTAAATACGTGATATTTTTTTTATCAGTGTTATTTCCTGATAGTTGTTGTTTAACCCTCCTGTTGTGTTTGTTTCATGTTAATTAATTCTGTGTTCCCGGTCCAAAATGACCACCATTATAGCTGATTATAAATCCATAATAATACATATATTATCACCTAATGTTGTGTTAGATCTTTTTATCAACTTAAGTTCTTGTGAACATTACAAGTTTGGAACTTCTATTTGCTATTTATGGCCTGTAGGCCTCATTAACCTGAGCTCGTACAACTTGTTTTTGAGTTTTAAAAAAGCGTAATGTATCAATTATTTTGACTATAACAAATACTCAGATTAAATATATTGTGCTATTTATCACAGACTACTTTGTGTCAAAGTTTAACAGACTCTCTCCTCCTCACCAGTGTCATGATCAAAGATATGATCAAGAGCCTCACATACAGTATATTGTTTGGTCATTGTGCTGCCACAGAACGAATTGTGAGAAAGGGCTCAAAAAAGATTCATATACCAGAGGTATATATTATTGAAACAATGTTGAGATTATTTGTGAGAAGGCCAACAGGTGTGGTTCCCGTGGGGGAAAGATTCTATTGGGGAAAGGTTCCCGTGGGGGTTGCCATGGAAGCCAAGAAAGGGAGTGAGGTGTGCGTGTGTGTGCTCAAACCTACACGCATGTGGGGGTCTGGGAGAGGAAGTGTGTCCATCTGATGAATGGGCATGTGTCTGAACTCAATATTATACACTAATTGTAGTCTCACCCATTCATTTCTAATGACTGCTCATTTTTGACCAGGAACACCACAGGTACATAAGTTAAATAGCATTTTATGGAAATCATCCAAGAGTATTTAGTGTGTTCAGATGCCCTGTGTGGACAAAGTCATGGAACCTTATGACAATCAGATTAAATGAACTACATTTTTTAGAGAGAAAACTTGTAAATCGGTCCAATTCGACCAAAACACAGCAGGTGGGTTAAAATACAATCTACACAGGACCTTCTAATCAGCAGGTTTGAATGGGTGGGAGTTTTGGTTTTCCATTGTGAAACTTGCTTGTGAAACAGTTTTTTGCCCCAAAAATATTTATGGCAATTTGAATGGAAATCTATTACAGTAAGGTACTTAATTGTTACCCAGAAATAAAATGGCTGCATTGGGCCTTTGAAAAGGAGCAGCTTCTTTAGGAAGAAGAGAGTAAGGGGTTAAAAGGAGGAGAAAGGGTAGTGAAAGAATAATCAATTAATAATGAGGAGAGAATAGTAGGAAGAAGAGAGTAAAGGGTTAACAGGAGGAGAGAGGATTGTGGATCTTCACCTGTGGTCTCAACAATGCCCTCCAGGATGACAACAATCTCAAACTGCTCGTTCATGAGGGAGCGCTGGGACAGGTCAAAGAAAGGACTCTTAGGATTGATCTCGTGGCAGATGGTGAGAGGTGACACTAGGAAGAGCTGGTCCGCACCCGTCCCAAAACCCACATCCAGCTCACACTGGTCCAGGGGTAGGAACTCTCCCTCCGGGGTCTGACGAGACTGGGAGAGAGGGAGGGCGAGAGAGGGAGGGGGAGGAGAGAAAGGAGAAATAGGGGGGAGGGAGAGAGAGAGAGAGAGAAAGATTTTTTTTAAATTACTTTAAACTGTAGACTTACATTTTTCCACTCTACCATGGCTTCTGTTGGAGTCACTTTGCAGTGCTACCAAGATGATTGTAGATAACAGTGTGACTGGAGCAGAGAAGCCTGGAGCTTATCAATCTTCTCTACACCACCACATGCTGTTTGTCTTGTTGTTAATTTCCTATTTTCTTCCCTTCCGGAGGTGGGTGAGTGGACAGCACATAAACCAGAACAAAGTAGGCAGGCAAAAGTAATATAGGAACATTTCAGGACATGGGGGTCCATACATGTTTCAGGTGCCATGGCCTTCAGAACAATGTACCTATTTTCTCTTATCGCCCAGCACACCATCCCATCCCCCTCGCCTTATCTACAACCCATGGAAGCACTACACATCTGTGCAAGGAAACAACCACCAAACTCTGCTAGTTTCACCGCTCTCCAAGGTGAGACACACACACACACACACATAAATGCACACTCTGTCTTTCTCTCCTGCCCCGTACCATGTGGGAGCGCCGGACGGCATTCCTTCGTCTGAATATTCAAGGCTGAAGGTCGAGCCATGCATCCTCCGAAACATGACCCGCCAAACTCCGCTTCTTAACACCCGCCCACTTAACCCGCAGGCCAGCTGCACCAATGTGTCAGAGGAAACACCGTTCAACTGACAACCATCCTCAGCCTGCAGGCACCCAGCCCGCCACAAGGAATCGCTAGAGCACGATGAGACAAGTAAAACCCCCCGACCAAACCCTCACCTAACCCGGACGACGCTTGGCCAGTTGTGCACCGCCCTATGGGACTCCCAGTCATGGCTGGTTGTGACACAGCCTGAGATAGAACCCGGGTCGGTAGCAATCCTAGCCCTTCATATTCATTTGCAGTGGGCCTGTCGAGGATTAGATGAGGAGGTGGTGAGAAAACCCTGTTTAGACAGACCCAACCTATGGCTTGTTAACTGGTGCGGAAGCATTTCATTGCCCAGCTGGGCTCTCAGCTGTCTAAGCTAAGCTGAACTGGGCTCTTCTCTTTAACTCTCTCTGTCTCTTTCGTTCTCTCTCACTCGTTCTGAAGCCCTCTCTAATAGTTCTCTCTCTGTGTCTCCCTCCGCTCCCCTCTCTTTTCCTTACACCCCTCTCTGTATCTCGCTGTAAGTCTGTGCACAATGCACCTGCTGGGATTTTCCGTGAGGCAAATAAGAGGGTTAATGAACGTGAATGGGCCAATCAGCAAGCCGGCTCCCCACCACTGTTTCTGTAAAAACTGAGGGATTGGGCTGGATTCACTCTCAAATTCATAGACAGAGCAATTGATGCAGGAACTGGCCATCGATGATGATATTACAATTATAGTTTTAACCCATTTTTGAGGCTATACAGTGTTCGTTTACATTTATTTGGTTGGCAAACATTGGAGTAAAACAAGCTTATATTTTAGGTTCTGATGGGGTAAGGCAGTTAAACTAAGCTCATAAGTTATATTCTTCAAGAATCAAGGGGAATATATAATTAATTTAGGTCCACAAATGGATGTAGCCACGGCTGATTGGCCATTTGAGACATGCTTTTTGTCAGAAATGGAGGTTTTGTGGTTCAAATTGAAGGACAACTGAGTGTGGAGAGTCGCAGAATTGTTTCTATTCCCACTGTTTTGGAGGGTTGTTATTCACATTGAAGAACACAATCTTAATTTTCTTTTATGTTTTTCATTTTTCTTCAACTTTCTTTCTCTCTCTGTACAGTAAGTCTCCAAAACGGAGGGAATGATTCTTACTGCAGTTTTCTCATCTCTGTTTCTTATCTCAGCCTTCCTGATAATTGGGATGGTGTGTCAGCCTCACCGCCTACACACACCTCACCTCTAACTCTTTTCTACCGCACACACACGCACACACACACACGCTCACGCACACACACACACACGCACACGCACACACACACACACACACGAGTCCCACTCCTCCACTCAACACATCAACACACTGCTGTTGCTGTTTTAGGATCCTCTTATCCTGCCTCCAACCCCTGCTATATGAATCTCAAGAGCATTTCCAGTACTTCCAGACCAAACCATAGAACCTGTAATGGGCAGTAATATTTGACGTGTATGTACAGTATATTATATATACCTCACTTCTAGTCCTTGGGCCCATGACATCAGGAGTTTCTTACATGGGAGCATTGTCAATGTGCTTTTGACATGCCAATGTCCCTAAGTACAAATTCCTTCAACTAAGTTCAATAAAACATCATTTTTTGTTAACGGCAGAAAGATTACATCAGTTATTATATTTTTATTTAACCTTTATTTAACTAGGCAAGTCAGTTAAGAACAAATTCTTATTTACAATGACAGCCTACCCCGGCCAAACCCTAACCCGGACGACGCTGGACCAATTGTGCGCCTGCCTATGGGACTCCCAATCACGGCCGGTTATGATACAGCCTGGAAACAAACCAGGATCTGAAGTGACGCCTCTAGCACTGAGATGCAGTGCCTTAGACCGCTGTGCCACTCGGGAGCCCCATTTCAACATTTGATGAAGCATTAATACAGTCAAGAGTTACTAGTCACTGTTTGACTTTGTATGTTGTCAGATTGGTTGGTCTGGTCAATGGTATCCTTAAAGTTTATCAAGAATGAATCAGATGGATATACAAGGAAATGAAAGGCCATTAAATGCATACAGTGCATTCGGAAAGTATTCAGACCCCTTGACCTTTTCCCCATTTTGTTATGTTACAGCCTTATTTTAAAATGCATTAAATAACATTTTTCCTCATGAATCTCCAACAATAACCCACAATGACAAAGCAAAAACTGTTTTTTAGAATTCCCCAAGAACAGTGGCCTCCATCATTCTTAAATGGAAGAAGTTTGGAACCACCAAGCCTTTTCATAGAGCTGGCCGCCCATCCAAACTCAGTAATCGGGGGAGAAGGGCCTTGATCAGGGAGGTGACCAAGAGACAGATGGTCACTCTAACAGAGCTCCAGAGTTCCTCTATGAAGATGGGAGACACTTCCAGAAGGACATCCATCTCTGCAGCATTCCAACAATCAGGCCTTTATGCTAGAGTGGCCAGATGGAAGCCACTCCTTAGTAAAAGGCACATGACATCCCACTTGGAGTTTGCCAAAGGGCACCTAAAGGACTCTCAGACCATGAGAAAAAAGATTCTTTGATCTGATGAAACCAAGATTGAACTTTTTGGCCTGAATGCCAAGTGTCACGTCTGTAGGAAACCTGGCACCATTCCTACGGTGGAGCATGGTGGTGGCAGCATCATGCTGTGGGGATGTTTTTTAGCGGCAGGGACAGGGAGACTAGTCAGGATCGAGGGGAAAGATGAATGGAGCGAAGTACAGAGAGATCCTTGATGAGAACCTTCTCTAGAGCGCTCAGGACCTCAAATTTGGGCTAAGGTTTACCTTCCAACAGACCCTAAGCACACAGCCAAGACAATGCAGGAGTGGCTTCAGGACAAGTCTCTGAATGTCCTTGAGTGGCCAAGCCAGAGCCCGGACTTGAACCCGATCCAGACGTGACTCTCAGTGTTTTATTTTTTATACATTTGCAACATTTCTAAAAACCTGTTTTTGCTTTGTCATTATTGGGTATTGTGTGTAGATTGATGAAGGGGGAAAGTATTTAATCCTTTAGAATATGGCTGTAACGTAACAAAATGTGGAAAAGGTCAAGGGGTCTGAATACTTTCCGAATGCACTGTAATTAAAGTTACACTATTACAAGTGTCAAATTGTACTTTTCTTTGAGAAAGACAGAACAATCAATTGAAAAAGCCTCTCCACCAGGCCTCCCGAGGGGCGCTGCAGTCTTGAGGCGTCACTACCGACCCGGGTTCTATCCCATGCTGTGACACAAAACGGCCGTAACTGGGAGTCCCATAGGGCGGTGCGTAATTGGCCCAGTGTCGTCCGGGTTAAGGGAGGGTTTGGCAGGGGGGGCTTTACTTGGCTCATCGCGCTCTAGCGACTCCTTGTGGTGGGCTGGGCGCCTGCAGGCTGACTTCAGTTGTCAGTTGAATGGTGTTTCCTCCAACATATTGGTGAAGCTGGCTTGTGGGTTAAGTGGGCGGGTGTTAAGAAGCGGAGTTTGGTGGGTCATGTTTCGGAGGACGCATGACTCGACCTTTGCCTCTCCCGAGCCCGTTGGGGAATTGCAGCGATGAGACAAGTAATTGGATCGCAATTGGATATCATGAAATTGGGGAGAAAAAGGGGTTTTAAAATAAATTAAAAACTCTCCCCTATAGGAGGAAGTTTGCCTTAAAAATATGAAAACCATATTCATGAAAACAAATCACCCCAAGATCAATAAAGAAGCATGTCAAAAACAAAAAGCAATAAAATGATCTGTAAAACAGTTGGATAACAGCAAAGGAATTAACACAAGCCTATGTCTAGTAAGATTTAGCATCAATCAATATTCGAATTTAAAAAACAAATGTATTTGGTTGCTGAATTATCTCAATGTTCTCTGCCGACAGGTCATAAAAGCAACTGGTTTCTCAACCACCAGAGGGTCTTCAAAGTAAATGTGTTGAAATGTTTTTTTCTCCCAATCAGGAAGTAGAGATTTACCTGCATCTTTAAACATTTAATAATTGGTATGTGACTAACTCTGTGTTCTGTCTCTGGAGACAGAGCTGTCGTATGTAACAAAATGACAACCTGACAAAATCACATTCAAATATTAATTTTAAAACCTATGCTATCTTTAGCAAGTCACCTATCAAAATTCAAAATACAACTTGGGAGTGAGATCCAAAGCTCACCCACTGCTTGTGCAAATCAAATATGAATCATTTGATTTGTAAACCCAATCTGAGCCCCCTCTTGAAAACACACACATCCATAGAGGTGGGTGTGGTCAACAGGAAGATTTGACCATGCGCCCACATTAACATTCATCTGATCCCTTGCAAACCAACATAAGCCATTTTGTCTTGCATTGTGTGTGACAACAAAGGGAGAACAGTTACATGTAATGTGGTCACCACACAAGGTTCAAATTGTTTCGGGATAACCTAAAACAAGACAAGTTAGCTGTGTGTTAGTAAGCCTGTCAGTATAATTGTTGAGCAAAACATTGGGTTATTCTCCAGACAGGACAGAAACAGTAAGACATAGAACATACAGTTGAAGTCGGAAGTTTACATACACTGAGGTTGGAGTCATTAAAACTCGTTGTTCAACCACTCCACAGATTTCTTGTGAACAAATTATAGTTTTGACAAGTCGGTTAGGACATCTACTGTGTGCATGACAACAAGTAATTTTCAAACAATTGTTTACAGACAGATTATTTCACTTATAATTCAGTGTATCACAATTCCAGTGGGTCAGAAGTTTACATATACTAAGTTGACTGTGCCTTTCAACAGCTTGGAAAATTCCAGAAAATTATGTCATGGCTTTAGAAGATTCTGAAAGGCTAATTGACATCATTTGAGTCAATTGGAGGTGTACCTGTTGATGTATTTCAAGGCATACCTTCAAACTCAGTGCCTCTTCACTTGACATACTGGGAAAATCAAAAGAATTCAGCCAATACCTCATAAAAAAATGTTTAGGCCTCCACTGGTCTGGTTCATCCTTGGGAGAAATATCCAAACTCCAGAAGGTACTACTTTCATCTGTACAAACAATAGTACGCAAATAGAAAGCCATCATCACGTAGCCATCATACCGCTCAGGACGGCGATGCATTATGTCTCCTAGATATGAACGTACTTTGGTGAGAAAAGTGCAAATCAATCCCAGAACAGCAGCAAAGACCTTGTGAAGATGCTGGAGGAAACATGTACAAAGTATCTATATCCACAGTAAAACGAGTCCTATATCGACATAACCTGGAAGGCCGCTCAGCAAGGAAGAAGCCACTGCTCCAAAACAACCATAAAAAATCCAGACTACGGTTTGCAACTGCACATGGGGACAAAGATCATACTTTTTGGAGAAATGTCCTCTGGTCTGATGAAACAAAACTAAAACTGTTTGGCCATAATGACCATCTTTATGTTTGGAGGAAAAAGGGGGAGGACTGCAAGCTGAAGAACACAATCCCAACCGTGAAGCACAAGGGTGGCAGCATCATGTTGTGAGGGTGCTTTGCTGCAGGAGTGACTGATGCACTTCACAAAATATATGGCATCATGAGGAAGGAAAATTAAGTGGATATATTGAAGCAAAATCTCAAGATATCAGTCAGGCAGGAAGTTAAAGCTTGGTCGCAAATAGGTCTTCCAAATGGACAATGACCCCAAGCATACTTCCAAAGCTGTGGCAAAATGACTTAAGGACAACAAAGTCAAGGTATTGGAGTGGCCATCACAAAGCCCTGACCTCAATCCTATAGAACATTTGTGGGCAGAACTGAAAAAGTGTGTGCGAGCAAGGAGGCCTACAAACCTGACTCAGTTACATCAGCTCTGTCAGGAGTAATGGGCCAAAATTCACCCAACTTATTGTGGGAAGCTTGTGGAAGGCTACCCGAAACGTTTGACCCAAGTTAAACAATTTAAAGGCAATGCTACCAAAAACTAATTGAGTGTATGTAAATTTCTGACCTACTGGGAATATGATGAAAGAAATAAAAGCTGAAATAAATCATTCTCTCTACTATTATTCTGACATTTAACATTCTTAAAATAAAGTGATGATCCTAACTGACCTAAAAGAGGGAATTTTTTACTAGGATTAAATGTCAGGAATTGTGAAAAACTGAGTTTGAATGTATTTGGCTAAGGTGTATGTAAACTTCCGAATTCAACTGTATAATGTAGACAAACGTATGTCTATATGGAACAAAGTGAAAGAGTTGCCTGAGCCAAGGTCTTCTATCAGAGTCTGTTCAAATGTGGGATAATCATAATCTGCCATTAAAAATGCAATAAAATCCACTGTTTCACATTGAGAGCTGAGTATGTTATGGAAAACCAACCAGCCGAACGCGATTCCCTTTTATCATGCACATAAAAGGGACGTCGAGCCGAAGCTGAGAAATGTATCCAAGTAATCAGCTTTCCATTGTGTCAGTGATTAGCTAAAATGATAGAAAAAGAATCAACATCCACAGGTTGAATCATAAAAAGTTCAAATCTGAAATCTAATCAGTCGGACATGTCATATTTACTGTGTAAGGGGAAAGAGTCAATCATCATTGTAACACGCAGACAAATGTAAACATAGGAAACTCCTATCAATACCTTAGACCATCCTGTGTAGCCTATTAACAAACAGCCACCCAGCCAACCACTGGCTATCGGAGGGGTGGGACAAACTCATAACTCTCACACCATTGTCACATATCAGATGGACTTGGCCAGATGCACAATACGCATATGAATAGAAATCCCCCTCAGAAATCTAACACAACTGACTACCATACCAGATTATAAGGGTTAAATATTTTAAACATATGTTTGAGACTACATTGTAGCAGTCTCCCGGCTATGTTAGAATGACAGTTAGTCTGAGCATCTGAGCTCCAGGCAACTGCATTTTGAGTTTAAAGCGTTGGGGTAGAGTCAGCAGCCGTTTCACAAACAAGTCAGGATATTTATAAAAGAGGGTTTGCTGAATAATTTGCTCTATAATTACATGCTCACACCATACATTGAGAGAATGTCTATACCTTGTAATTGACTAAAGTTGAAACCTGTCCTATGCGCAACCAAGACAAACGCACCATAATAAACTCCCACGTATTACAAAAAAACCCTGCGGTCTGTCCAATGATCACGTTGTTGGTTAAAACGCACTATTCATGTTCTAAAACAAGGAACGCTTAACAAATTAGAGTTTCAGTGAATAGGAAAAATGTCTGAGCTCTGTAGCTTGACCTGTCTGGTTGATGAGGAGAGGACGGGATTTGGGCAACACCAGGGAGGCTACAGAGAAGTGCTATTCAAGTCTGAAACATTTGCTCTGTGTCTAGTTTAAAACGCATAAAGAAAGGGGGATTCCCAATTCCAAGGTTCCAACACTTCGATGCTAGATGACCCATCCTATACTTTGGTTGAAATGCCTGGGGGGGATCCCTCCCCAGATCCCAACAAATTTTCACTACATGTCCTGTTTGTTTGCAGTGAGTACACTGTTTAGTATGCTGTTTATATATAACATAGTTAGATGCAACAGAACATGCCTGGTTAGGACATGCTGTCCTAGATTAAATATTAGTGGCCCATGTAATAATTCCTTGGAATCTACAGGACCCCCCACCCCCAATCTAATGCTTTACTCAGGTGAGTTGCATGTTAGCATTGTCCGTAGTGTGCGATTTCACGTGAGGGGGTTTCATGGCCAGAATATTTTGTAACATTTTTTAATTTCACCTTTATTTAACCAGGTATGCTAGTTGAGAACAAGTTTTAATTTGCAATTGCGACCTGGCCAAGATAAAGCAAAGCAGTTCGACACATACAACAACACAGAGTTGCACATGGAATAAACAAACATACAATCAACAATACAGTAGAAGAATCTATATACAGCATGTGCAAATGAGGTAGGATAAGAGAGGTAAGGCAATAAATAGGCCGTGGTGGCAAAGTAATTACAATATTGCAATTAAACACTGGAATGGAAGAATGTGCAGAAGATGAATGTGCAAGTAGAGATACTGGGGTGCAAAGGAGCAAGATAAATAAATAAATACAGTATGGGGATGAGGTAGATTGGATGGGCTATTTACAGATGAGCTATGTACAGGTGCAGTGATCTGTGAGATGCTCTGACAGCTGGTGCTTAAAGCTAGTGAGGGAGGTAAGAGTTTCCAGCTTTAGTGATTTTTGCAGTTTGTTCCAGTCATTGGCAGCAGAGAACTGGAAGGAGAGGCGGCCGAAGGAAGAATTGGCTTTGAGGGTGACCAGAGAGATATACCTGCTGGAGCGTGTGCTATGGGTGGGTGCTGCTATGGTGACCAGTGAGCTGAGATAAGGCGGGGCTTTACCTAGCAGAGACTTGTAGATGATCTGGTGCCAGTGGGTTTGGCGACGAGTATGATGCGAGGGCCAGCCAACGAGAGCATACAGGTCGCAGTGGTGGGTAGTATATGGGGCTTTGGTGACAAAACGGATGGCACTGTGGTAGACTGCATCCAATTTGTTGAGTAGAGTGTTGGAGGCTATTTTGTCAATGACATCGCCGAAGTCGAGGATCGGTAGGATAGTCAGTTTTACGAGGGTATGTTTGGCAGCATGAGTGAATGGATGCTTTGTTTCGGAATAGGAAGCCGATTCTAGATTTAACTTTGGATTGGAGATGTTTGATGTCTGGAAGGAGAGTTTACAGTCTAACCAGACACCTAGGTATTTGTAGTGTAGTCCACATATTCTAAGTCAGAACCGTCCAGAGTAGTGATGCTGGACGGGTGGGCAGGTGCGGGCAGCAATCGGTTGAAGAGCATGCATTTAGTTTTACTTGCATTTAAGAGCAGTTGGAGACCACGGAAGGAGAGTTGTATGGCATTGAAGCTCATCTGGAGGTTAGTTAACACAGTGTCCAAGGAAGGGCCAGAGGTACACAGAATGGTGTCTATATGAATAGAAAAGTTTCCACAGTCGTGCTGTACGCCGTTCAAAAGGTTATGTTGTGCCCTGCCTACAAGCCATGAACCTAGTCCAGTTTGCAAGAGATGGACCCCGAAGAGCGAGCAAGTTTGCTTTTCACTTGGAGTTGAGAGCAAAAGTAATTGCCATACATCTCGCATTTCAAGAATGTGTTTTACTGAGTCTTCACCCGTTCTCGCCATGGTGGGAATGGTCGAATATCGTTTAAGTGAGAGATGGCCTCACTGCATGTTAACCTGCGCAAAATGAGACTATGCGTCTGCATTATTTGTAAATGTCCCAATGACTGAAATATGAGCTGCTACTGCCTTAAATGGACTTGCTCGTCTATGAGGAGTGCGACATCAGCTAGGAGTTTGAATATGCCGGCAGTATAACGGGCGTTTTGGAGTGTGGCTGCACTCTTTAGCAGCTATCTATAAAGCCAACACCACTATCAGTATCTGAAACGTCACAAGTGCCTGAATGCTCCAGTGTCTTGACACTCTTTTTCTAGCACTTTACATTGCGGCTTCAAATGCGTCAGCTCTCACTCTAAGTAGTTTTTTATTCATCTCGTCGAAAAATAATTCCAAAATGCCTATATTTCACTTCAATTTCCTATTTTGGAGTTTGCTAAGCAAATGCTCACTAACTTCTAGAATTAGGCTGCTTTTTTATGCATGCCAATTGCTTGCCAGTAATCAAGTATTTAGTCGCTTGTCAAAATAATATTAAGATGATTCTTATCTTTCTTGATCAGCTTTCGAGCCAACTCATGAACACGAGATTCCCTTAACTCAAAAAGGCCTATGGCTTGCACCTTATCCAGTGCATAGGCTACGTTTTCATAATATACTGAACAAAAATAGAAACTCAACATGTAAAGGGTTGGTCCCATGCTGAAATAAAATATGTAATAAAATGTTCCGGTGTCTCATGTCTCATGTTTTGAGGGAGCTTCCAATTGGCATGCTGACTGCAGGAATGTCCAACAGCTGTTGTCAGAGAATTCAATGTTAATTGCTCTACTATAAGCAACATCATTTTAGAGAATTTGGCAGTACATCCAACCGGCCTCACAACCAAAAACCACATGTAACCACGCCATGTCACGCCATGACCTTAGAGATAATTTTCTCTATTTGGTAGGTCAGGGTGTGACTAGGGTGGGAAATCTATGTTTATATTTCTTTGTTGGCCGAGTATGGTTCCCAATAGGAGGCAGCTGTCTATCATACTATCATACTTAGGCAGCCCTTTTTCCCACCTTCAGTTGTGGGATCTTGTCTTTTGTGTTGCACTCCTAGCTTTACGTTCGTTGAGTTGTTTATTGTTTATGGTGGAACATTTAAAAAATTCAAGAAAATCTACGCCTACCAAGCTGCACATTGGTCTTAATTTAACGACGGGCGTAACAGAAGATCCCAACTCCAACGGACCAAGCAGCGTGGTCATGAGGACTGGACCTGGGAGGAAATCCTGGAGGGAGCAGGACCCTGGATAAGGGCCGGGAAGTATCGCCGTCCGAAGGAAGAGATCGAGGCAGCGAAAGAGGAACGGCAACGATACGCGGAGATAGCTCAACGAAGCAAGCACGAGAGGCAGGGGGGGTGCACACAGGGAGATTGGCGGAGTTAGGATTCAGACTGAGTCTGAAGTCTCCAGCAACGATCCGCAGTCCAGAGCCTCCAGCAACAATCTGCAGTCCAGAGCCTCCAGCGACAGTCTGTAGTCCAGAGGCTCCAGCGATTATCTGCAGTCCAGAGCCTCCAGCGACGATCTGCAGTCCAGAGCCTCCAGCGACGATCTGCAGTCCGGAGCCTCCAGCGGTGGTTCCCAGTTCAGATCCTCCGGCGATGATCCACGGTCCGGTTCCTCCGGCAACGATTCACGGTCCGGAGTCTCCAGCGACGATCCACAGTCCGGTTCCACAGAAGCGGAGGGATCAGCATAGGGAGCGGGGGCTACGTCCCCAAACCGGAGCCGCCACCGACGGTAGATGCCCACCCGGACACTCCCCTATAGGTTCAGGTTTGCGGCCGGGAGTCCGCACCTTTGGGGGGGGGGTACTGTCACGCCCTGACCTTAGAGATCATTTTATTCTCTATTTGGTAGGTCAGGGTCTGACTAGGGTGGGAAATCTATGTTTATATTTCTTTGTTGGCCGAGTATGGTTCCCAATCAGAGGCAGCTGTCTATCGTTGTCTCTGATTAGGGATCATACTTAGGCAGCCCTTTTCCCACCATCAGTTGTGGGATCTTGTCTTTTGTGTTGCATGTGTCGCACTCCTAGCTTTACGTTCGTTGAGTTGTTTATTGTTTTTGGTGGAACATGAAAACATTTTGAGAAAATGAATGCCTACCACGCTGCACCTTGGTCTTCATTTAATGACGGGCGTAACATGCCAGCCCAGGACCTACACATCAGGCTTCTTCACCTGCAGGATCGTCTGAGGAAGGTGATGAGGGGTGCTGAGGAGTATTTCTGTCTGTAATAAATCCGTTTTGTGGGGAAAATCTGATTCCGATTTGTTGGGCCTGGCTCACCCGAACCGGACCGTCAAAGTAATCAATATATCTCCAAATGATCCAGTCGCCATTTACCGAAGTTCCAAAGTTATGAATATAATCCACAAGTTGGGACAAACCTACTCATTCAATGGTTTTTCTTTATTTTTACAATTTTCTACGTTGTAGCATAATAGTGAAGACATCAGAACTATAAAGTAACACATATGGACTCATGCTGTAACCAAAAAAGTATTAAACAAATAAAAATATATTTATATTTTAGATTATTCAAAGTAGCCACCCTTTGCCATGGTGACAACTTTGCACACTCTAGCCATTATCTCAACCAGCTTCAAGACGTAGTCACCTGGAATGCATTTGAATTAACAGGTGTGCCTTGTTAGAAGTACATTTGTGGAATTTCTTTCCTTCTTAATGCGTTTGAGACAATCAGTTGTGTTGTGACAAGGTAGGGGTGGTATACAGAAGATAGCCCTATTTGGTAAAAGATCAAGTCCATCTTATGGCAAGAACAGCTCAAATAAATCAAGAGTAATGACAGTCCATCATTACTTTCTATCATTACAGTCCATCATTACTTTAAGACAAGTGCTCAGTCAATCCGGGACAATTTCAAGAACTTTGAAAGTTTCTTCAAGTGCTGTCGCAAAAAAATCATCAGGCGCTATGATGAAACTGTCTCTCATGAGGACTGCCACAGGAAAGGAAAACCCAGAGTGACATCTGCTGCAGATGATAAGTTCATTAGAGTTACCATCCTCAGAAATTGCAGCCCAAATAAATGCTTCAGAGTTCAAGTAACAGACACATCTCAACATCAACTGTTCAGAGGACACTGTGTGAATCAGGCCTTCGTGGTCAAATTTCTGCAAAGAAACCACTACTGAAAGACAGCAATAAGAAGAAGAGACTTGCTTTGGCCAAGAAACACGAGCAATGGTAATTAGACTGGTGGAAATCTGTCCCTTTGTCTGATGAGTGCAAATTTGTGATTTTTGGTTCCAACCGCTGTGTCTTTGTGAGACGCAGAGTAGGTGAACAGAGCTCTGCAAGTCAAATCAAATCAAATTTTATTTGTCGCATTCACATGGTTAGCAGATGTTAATGCGAGTGTAGCGAAATGCTTGTGCTTCTAGTTCCGACAATGCAGTAATAACCAACGAGTAATCTAGCTAACAATTCCAAAACTACTACCTTATACACACAAGTGTAAAGGGATAAAGAATATGTACATAAAGATATATGAATGAGTGATGGTACAGAGCGGCATAGGCAAGATGCAGTAGATGGTATCGAGTACAGTATATACATATGAGATGAGTATGTAAACAAAGTGGCATAGTTTAAAGTGGCTAGTGATACATGTATTACATAAAGATGCAGTAGATGATATAAATAGTGTAGGGTATGTAAACATTATATTAAGTAGCATTGTTTAAAGTGGCTGGTGATATATTTTACATCAATTCCCATCAATTCCCATTATTAAAGTGGTTGGAGTTGAGTCAGTGTGTTGGCAGCAGCCACTCAATGTTAGTGGTGGCTGTTTAACAGTCTGATGGCCTTGAGATAGAAGCTGTTTTTCAGTCTCTCGGTCCCAGCTTTGATGCACCTGTACTGACCTCGCCTTCTGGATGATAGTGGGGTGAACAGGCAGTGGCTCGTGGTTGTTGTCCTTGATGATCTTTATGGCCTTCCTGTGACATCGGGTGGTGTAGGTGTCCTGGAGGGCAGGTAGTTTGCCCCCGGTGATGCGTTGTGCAGACCTCACTACCCTCTGGAGAGCCTTACGGTTGTGGGCGGAGCAGTTGCCGTACCAGGCGGTGATACAGCCCGACAGGATGCTCTCGATTGTGCATCTGTAGAAGTTTGTGAGTGCTTTTGGTGACAAGCCTAATTTCTTCAGCCTCCAGAGGTTGAAGAGGCGCTGCTGCGCCTTCTTCACGATGCTGTCTGTGTGGGTGGACCAATTCAGTTTGTCTGTGATGTGTACGCCGAGGAACTTAAAACTTACTACCCTTTCCACTACTGTTCCATCGATGAGGATAGGGGGGTGTTCCCTCTGCTGTTTCCTGAAATCCACAATAATCTCCTTAGTTTTGTTTACGTTGAGTGTGAGGTTATTTTCCTGACACCACACTCCGAGGGCCCTCACCTCCTCCCTGTAGGCCGTCTCGTCGTTGTTGGTAATCAAGCCTACCACTGTTGTGTCGTCCGCAAACTTGATGATTGAGTTGGAGGCGTGCGCGGCCACACAGTCGTGGGTGAACAGGGAGTACAGGAGAGGGCTCAGAACGCACCCTTGTGGGGCCCCAGTGTTGAGGATCAGCGGGGTGGAGATGTTGTTACCTACCCTCACCACCTGGGGGCGGCCCGTCAGGAAGTCCAGTACCCAGTTGCACAGGGCGGGGTCGAGACCCAGGGTCTCGAAGCTTGATGACGAGTTTGGAGGGTACTATGGTGTTAAATGCTGAGCTGTAGTCGATGAACAGCATTCTCACATAGGTATTCCTCTTGTCCAGATGGGTTAGGGCAGTGTGTAGTGTAGTTGAGATTGCATCGTCTGTGGACCTATTTGGGCGGTAAGAAAATTGGAGTGGAATGTGCGAGAGGCACACTTAACCAGCATGGCTACCACAGCATTCTGCAGCGATACGCTATCCCATCTGATTTGAGCTTAGTGGGACTATCATTTGTTTTTCAACAGGACAATGACCCACACACCTCCAGACTGTGTAAGGGCTATTTGACCAAGAATGAGAGTGATGGAGTGCTGCATCAGATGACCTGGCACCCACATCATCCGTCCTCAACTGAATTGAAATGGTTTGGGATGAGTTGGAAAATCTGTTAGAAAATCATTCCAGGTGAAGCTGGTTGAGAGAATGCCAAGAGTGTTCAAAGCTGTCATCAAGGCAAAGGGTGGCTACTTTGAAGAATCTCATATGAAATATATTTTAGATTTGTTTAACCATTTTTTGGTTATTACATGATGTGTTATTTCTTTATTTTGATGTCTTCACTATTATTCTACAATGTAGAATAATAGTAAAAATAAAGAAAAACCCTTGAATGAGTAGGTGTGTACAAACTTTTGACTGGTACTGCATGAACAAAGAGATGCCCATTAGGCCAGATACCTAAAAATCTAGGGAATGAGAATTGATCATACAATCCTTCCTCCATGGACGGGATAGAGGATAAGAGAGAGAAGAAAGGCATTTAATTCCATTTATAACATCTGAAGATGTAACCTTCTCAACCCAAAAGCAAGCACCATTGGCCAATGAAACGATACCAAGTTAACCATGTAATCTGACCACTAAATCCCAATCTCCACAGGATGTCACAGCATCAAAGAGCTTCTGTGTGGGATGAGACCAATGTAAATAAATTCCCTTTGCATAAGAGTAATTCAGAGTTCACCCTGTACAGATACAAGGATCCACAAAGATCATACATCCATATAGATAGAGGAGGCTTCTCAATCCTGTGTGTAAAGGTAGCCTAGCGATTAAGGGCGTTTGATCAGTAACCAAGAGGTCGTTGGCTCGAAACCCAGAGCCGATTAGATAAAAAATCAGTTGATGTGCCCTTTAGCAAGGCACTTAACCCTAATTTCTCCTGTAAAATTGCTCTGTGTAAGACCGTCTGGTCTGATACTGACCTCCCCATGACATTGGCCCGTGGTCTAGTCCTCTGAGGTGCCAAACAGGGAATGATGCATCAGTAAACAACCTCTGGGATGCTAGGAAATATCACCACTGTCTTACCACACACTGAATCTCAATGAGCGGCACGGTGGGGTTTGTGTTATGATAAACCCATCTCTCTCTGTGTTCAGAGGGGATATTGTTCATGTCTACTATCAGGTGTTTACAGCCCAGTGAATACTGGACATGTGTTGGCTATTGTTCTTCTGTGTGTGGTTTAGCACCAAATTGGTTCTGGGCACTACTGCTTTTTACTGTCTGTGTCAGTTAAGATTAAAAAGACGGATGACTGTATCGCAAACGCTGACAAGCAAATCTTCCTGTGCCTGTGGCACTCTCCTCCACTCTCTTAGTGAAGCGGAAGAATCAGAGATAGCTGTTGGTGCACAGTCTTTCGCTCTACATCTCTGTCTCTATTCAAACAAACATGCTAACCTTCCCACTGACATAACCAGACAGACAGGACGTTTTAACTTATCAATTCTAGATGCTTTTGGGAAGGCAGCACCAAACTGCTGGTCTGATACATAACGTTCTGAGAACCAGATGTTTCTTAGAGATTGGTGAGGGCCTGGTTGTCCTACAGTGTATGGTTATTTTGCATACAACTTTCCCACAACTTTCTGGGAATGGTGCACGAAAGTTGTTTGGCTTGGAACATTTATAGAACATTTATAGAACATTATTTTCTTGGCATTTCATGACTTTAATAGAACGTTTCCTAAAAAGTTCAAACATGGTTACATTTCATTTCAATTTTTAAATGTTATAGCAATGTTCTTCAACTGGTTTAACATGGGAAATGTACTCAAATAGTTCAGATAACGTTAAAGAAAAACTTTTTTTTTGTGGGAATTTCAGTACTTCAGTTTCCTACATGTTTCCTCGTGGTTCTATTTAAAGTCATGTTCTCAAATTGTTTCGAGAATGTTAAGGAAAATTCTCATAAAAACCACAAGAAAACTTGAGAAAAATTCAGAGAATGTTCTAAGAATGTTATTTAAAAACATATACAGTGCCTTGCGAATGTATTCGGCCCCCTTGAACTTTGCGACCTTTTGCCACATTTCAGGCTTCAAACATAAAGATATAAAACTGTATTTTTTTGTGAAGAATCAACAACAAGTGGGACACAATCATGAAGTGGAACAACATTTATTGGATATTTCAAACTTTTTTAACAAATCAAAAACTGAAAAATTGGGCGTGCAAAATTATTCAGCCCCTTGTTGTTGATTCTTCACAAAAAAATACAGTTTTATATCTTTATGTTTGAAGCCTGAAATGTGGCAAAAGGTCGCAAAGTTCAAGGGGGCCGAATACTTTCGCAAGGCACTGTATGTGCTTTTAGTTCATCCCATTTATTTTTTGTACATTGTAAATTCTTTGTACATTGTACATTGGCAAACAGTACCACCTGATCCTCACAAGGCACTCCGATCACCTTCCTCGAAATCTCTGTATTTTTCTCCTACGAATGACGGGGATGAGGGCCTGTTCACGTGTCTGGAGTAAATCCCTCTCATCTGACTCATTAAAGAAAGATGATTTATTCAATTCAAGGTGAGTAATCGCTGTTCTGATGTCCAGAAGCTCTTTTCGGTCATAAGAGACGGTAGCAGCAACATTATGTACAAAACAAGTTACAAACTATGCGAAAAAACAAACAAAATAGCACGGTTGGTTAAGAGAGATAAAACGGCAGCCATCCTCTCCGGCACCATTACTACACAAATGTGCCCAATTTTCCTTGTTTTACTATCCTTAAGAGGACTTCTGGTCCCCACAAGGATAGTAAAACAAAAAACAGACACACACACAGAAAAAAACAGACACAAAAAACACACAAGTTAGCGTCTTTTTCATCATGAATCTTGTTCTGGAGGCTAGCTGCCACAAGCACAAAGTCATAACATCATATTTTAAACCTAACCGTAAATCTAACATTAACCACATTGTTTACCCTTATTCCTAACCTTAAATTATGACCAAAAAGCAAATGTTTGTTTTCATTCATTTTTACAATATAGCCAATTGTGTCTTTGCAGCTGGCCTATCTAAGGGGAAATAGCTCTGTTCTGCCTCCAGGACAAGACTCAAGACAATAAATGTTAACCTGCCAGACACATGCACATCCCAGTTAGCACATTTGGTTCCTCAGAAGTTGTAGGAACAAACATTTTTGGTTTCCCATTGGTTCTGGGAATAAAGCCATACGTTTCACATTTTAAATTTTTTTTCTGAACATGGGAGTGAAAATGTTGCCATTTATGGAAACGGCATTTTTTGGTTGCAGGGAGGTTCTGAGAATGGTTTACTATGGCTCCCTGAAGGTTTTCCTCTGAGGTTTTATAGCGCTGTTCATTACATAAATAATCTCAAAGTGCTTATTAATGCTCTGAGAATGGAAATTCTAGGTTATTGGGAGCTTTTTGAATAACTTCCTTAAAACTTTCAATGAATGTTTCAGTAAGACTTGTAATAAGACTGCTAGTTTATTTTTGTTTAACTACGTTAAACTCAAAGCACAGATAGGACACATGTAAATGATTTTCCTTGGGCATTAAACATGCAAACATGTTTTTTATTGTGACTCAGAATGGGTGAGATTCAAACCTAGAATCTTATCTTTTCAATCCATGGAATCAGTCCACTGCACCACCAGGATGGCACTAGCATGCCATGTTATTTTACTCATAAAAGCTGTACTTTTTAGTCTATTCAAACAGACCACATTTCAAAGGAAACAAGCTCTCATTGAGATCAGGTGTGGCCAATTGGCAGGCACGGCCAACACACCTGTAAACACTTAACAAGGTAGAGGACATAAGAGAGTTTTGTTGATGCTGAGAACGGAATGTACAGTGCCTTGCGAAAGTATTCGGCCCCCTTGAACTTTGCGACCTTTTGCCACATTTCAGGCTTCAAACATAAAGATATAAAACTGTATTTTTTTGTGAAGAATCAACAACAAGTGGGACACAATCATGAAGTGGAACGACATTTATTGGATATTTCAAACTTTTTTAACAAATCAAAAACTGAAAAATTGGGAGTGCAAAATTATTCAGCCCCCTTAAGTTAATACTTTGTAGCGCCACCTTTTGCTGCAATTACATCTGTAAGTCGCTTGGGGTATGTCTCTATCAGTTTTGCACATCGAGAGACTGACATTTTTTCCCATTCCTCCTTGCAAAACAGCTCGAGCTCAGTGAGGTTGGATGGAGAGCATTTGTGAACAGCAGTTTTCAGTTCTTTCCACAGATTCTCGATTGGATTCAGGTCTGGACTTTGACTTGGCCATTCTAACACCTGGATATGTTTATTTTTGAACCATTCCATTGTAGATTTTGCTTTATGTTTTGGATCATTGTCTTGTTGGAAGACAAATCTCCGTCCCAGTCTCAGGTCTTTTGCAGACTCCATCAGGTTTTCTTCCAGAATGGTCCTGTATTTGGCTCCATCCATCTTCCCATCAATTTTAACCATCTTCCCTGTCCCTGCTGAAGAAAAGCAGCATGATGCTGCCACCACCATGTTTGACAGTGGGGATGGTGTGTTCAGGGTGATGAGATGTTTTGCTTTTACGCCAAACATAACGTTTTGCATTGTTGCCAAAAAGTTCAATTTTGGTTTCATCTGACCAGAGCACCTTCTTCCACATGTTTGGTGTGTCTCCCAGGTGGCTTGTGGCAAACTTTAAACAACACTTTTTATGGATATCTTTAAGAAATGGCTTTCTTCTTGCCACTCTTCCATAAAGGTCAGATTTGTGCAATATACGACTGATTGTTGTCCTATGGACAGAGTCTCCCACCTCAGCTGTAGATCTCTGCAGTTCATCCAGAGTGATCATGGGCCTCTTGGCTGCATCTCTGATCAGTCTTCTCCTTGTATGAGCTGAAAGTTTAGAGGGACGGCCAGGTCTTGGTAGATTTGCAGTGGTCTGATACTCCTTCCATTTCAATATTATCGCTTGCACAGTGCTCCTTGGGATGTTTAAAGCTTGGGAAATCTTTTTGTATCCAAATCCGGCTTTAAACTTCTTCACAACAGTATCTCGGACCTGCCTGGTGTTCCTTGTTCTTCATGATGCTCTCTGCGCTTTTAACGGACCTCTGAGACTATCACAGTGCAGGTGCATTTATACGGAGACTTGATTACACACAGGTGGATTGTATTTATCATCATTAGTCATTTAGGTTAACATTGGATCATTCAGAGATCCTCACTGAACTTCTGGAGAGAGTTTGCTGCACTGAAAGTAAAGGGGCTGAATAATTTTGCACGCCCAATTTTTCAGTTTCTGATTTGTTAAAAAAGTTTGAAATATCCAATAAATGTCGTTCCACTTCATGATTGTGTCCCACTTGTTGTTGATTCTTCACAAAAAAATACAGTTTTATATCTTTATGTTTGAAGCCTGAAATGTGGCAAAAGGTCGCAAAGTTCAAGGGGGCCGAATACTTTTGCAAGGCACTGTATATCCTACCAGCGGGACATTAAAAACGAATATCTTATGTTTCACTGAGTCGTGGCTGAACGACAACATTAATAACATACAGCTGCCGGGTTATACACTCTACCGGCAGTATAAGATAAGATAAGATAAGGGGTGGTGGTCTATGTATATTTGTAAACAACAGCTGGTGCACGATATCTAAGGAAGTCTTGAGGTTTTGCTTGCCTGAGGTAGAGTATCAAATGCCGACCGCATTATCTACCAAGAGAATTCTCTTCGATTATAATCACAGCCGTCTATACCCCCCCCAAGCAGACACCTCGAAGGCCATGAAAGAACTTCATTGGACTCTATGTAAACTGGAAACCATATATCCTGAGGCTGCATTTATTGTAGCTGGGGATTTAAACAAAGCTAATCTGAAAACAAGGCTCCCTAAATTTTATCAGCATATCAAATGCGCGACCCGGGCTGGAAGCATTCTGGATCATTGCTACTCTAACTTCCGCGACGCATACAAAGCCCTCCCTTGCCTTCCTTTTGGCAAATCTCACCACGACTCAATTTTGTTGCTCCCAGCCTATAGACAGAAACTAAAAAAGGAAACGCCCGTGCTCAGGTCTATCCAACCCTGGTCTGACCAATCGGATTCCACGCTTCAAGATTGCTTCGATCACATGGACTGGGATATGTTCCGGGTAGCATCAGACAATAACATTGATGTATACGCTGACTCGGTGAGCGAGTTTATTAGCAAGGTGATGTTGTACCCACGGTGACTATTAAAACCTTCCCCAACCAGAAACTGTGGATTGATGGCAGCATTCGCGCAAAACTGAAAGTGTGATCCACTGCTTTAAATCATGGCAAGGCGACCGGAAACATGACCGAATACAAACAGTGTAGCTATTCCCTCCGCAAGGCAATCAAACAGGCTAAGCGTCAGTATAGAAACAAAGTAGAGTACCAATTCAACGGCTCAGATGTGGCAGGGTCTACAGTCAATCACAGATTATAAAAAGAAAACCAGCCCTGTCGCGGACACCGACGTCTTGCTCCCAGACAAACTAAACAACTTCTTTGCTCACTTTGTGGAAAATACAGTGCCACTGACACGGCCCTCTACCAAAACCTGTGGGCACTCCTTCACCGCAGCCAACGTGAGGAAAACATTTAAACGTGTTAACCCTCGCAAGGCTGCCAGCCCAGACGGCATCCCTAGCCGCGTCCTCAGAGCATGCGCAGACCAGCTGGCTGGTGTGTTTAGGAACATATTCAATCCATCCCTATCCCAGTCTGCTGTTACCACATGCTTCAAGAGAGCCACCATTGTTCCTGTTCCCAAGAAAGCTAAGGTAACTGAGCTAAACTACTATCGCCATAGCCCCGTAGCACTCACTTCCGTCATCATGAAGTGCTTTGAGAGACTATTCAAGGATCATATCACCTCCACCCTTCCTGACACCCTATACCCACTCCAAGTTGCTTACCGCCACAATAGGTCCACAGACGACGCAATCGCAATCACACTGCACACAGCCCTAACCCATCTGGACAAGGGGAATACCTATATAAGAAGGCTGTTCATTGACTAGAGCTCAGCATTCAACACCATAGTACCGTCCAAACTCGTCATTAAGCTCAAGACCATGGGTCTCGACCCCGCCCTGTGCAACTGGGTCCTGGACTTTCTGATGGGCCGGCCCCAGGTGGTGAGGGTAGGAAACTACATCACCACCCCGCTGATCCTCAACACTGGAGCCCCACAAGGGTGCATTCTCATCCCTCTCCTGTACTCCCTGTTCACCAATGACTGTGTGGCCATGCACGCCTCCAACTCAATCGTCAAGTTTGCAGATGACACTACAGTGGTAGGCTTGATTACCAACAATGATGAGATGGCCTACAGGGAGGAGGTGAGGGCCCTCGGAGTGTGGTGTCAGGAAAATAACCTCACACTCAACGTCAACAAAACAAAGGAGATGATCGTGGACTTCAGGAAACAGCAGAGGGAGCACCCCCCTATCCACATCAACGAAACAGTAGTGGAGAACATGGAAAGTTTTAAGTTCCTCTGCGTACACATCATGGACAAACTGAAATGGTCCACCCACACAGACAGCGTGGTGAAGAATGCGCAACAGTGCCTCTTCAACCTCAGGAGGCTGAAGAAATTTGGCATTTCACCGGAAACACTCACAAACCTTTACAGATACACAATCGAGAGCATCCTGTCGGGCTGTATCACCGCCTGGTACGGCAACTGCTCCGCCCACAGCTGTTAGGCTCTCCAGAGGGTAGTGAGGTCTGCACAATGCATCACTGGGGGCAAACTACCTGCCCTCCAGGACAGCTACAACACCCGATGTCACAGGAAGGCCAAATTGATCATCAAGGACAACAACCACCTGAGCCACTGCCTGTTCACCCTGTTATCGTCCAGAAGGCGAGGTCAGTACAGGTACATCAAAGCTGAGACCGAGAGACTGAAAAACAGCTTCTATCTCTTGGCCATCAGACTGTTAAACAGCCACCACTAACATTGACTCAAATTTCTAGCCACTTTAATAATTAAAAAAAAATATTAATATGGAGGTAATAAATGTATAACTAGTCACTTTAAACAATGCCACTTTATATAATGTTTACATACCCTACATTACTCTTCTCACATGTATATACTGTACTCTATACCATCTACTGCATCTTGCCTATGCCGCACGGCCATCGCTCATCCATATATTTATGTGTACATATTCTTATTAATTCCTTTACACTTGTGTGTATAAGCTAGGTCTTGGGAAATTGTTTGATTACTTGTTAGATATTACTGCACGGTCGGAACTAGAATCGCAAGCATTTCGCTACACTCGCATTAGCATCTGCTAACCATGTGTATGTGACCAATACAATTTGATTTGATTTAGAGAGTTTTCATCTGTATTTTTCGTAGCTGTCTTACATACCACCACAGACCGATTCTGGCACTAAGACAGCACTCAATGAGCTGTATAAAGCCGTAAGCAAACAGGAAAACGCTTATCCAGAGGCGATGCTGCTAGTGGCCGGGGACTCCAATGCAGGGAAACTTAAATCAGTTATAACTCATTTCTATCAGCATGATAAACGTGCAACCAGAGGCAAAAAAATCTATAGACCACCTTTACTCCACACACAGAGACGTGTACAAAGCTCTCCCTTGCCCTCCATTTGGAAAATCTGACCATAATTCTATCCTCCTGATTCCTGCTTACAAGCTAAACATGAAAGCAGGAAGCACCAGGCGGTGTCAGAGGAAGGCCCTGAAAATTGTCAATGACTCCAGCCACCCTAGTCATAGACTGTTCTCTCTGCTACCGCAGCAAGCGATACCAGAGCGCCAAGTCTAGGACCAAGAGGCTTATAAACAGCTTCTACCCCCAAGCCATAAGATTCCTGAACATCTATTCAAATGGCTACCCAGACTATTTACTTTGCCCCCATCTTCTACGCTGCTGCTACTCTCAGTTATTATCTATGCGTATTCACTCTAATAATACTAGCTACATGTACATATTACCTCAATTACCTCGACTAATCAGTGCCCCCACACATTGACTCTGTACCGGCACCCCCTGTACATAGCCTCGCTATTGTTATTTTACTGCTGCTCTTTCATTATTTGTTACTTTTATTTCTCACTTTTTTAGGTATTTTCTTAAAACTGCATTGTTGGTTAAGGGCTGGTAAGTAAGCATTTCACTGTACCTGTTGTATTCGGCACATGTGACAAATACAATTTAGTTTAGTTTGATTTGATTTTGCCGGTCCGCACAAGGAACAAGGCTATTTTAGGCTTAGTGTTTAGGTTTAGGGTTTGGGTAACAATTAGGCTTACAATTAGGGTTAGAGGTTAGGTTTAGCATTAGGGTTAGGAGTTAGGGTTAGGTTAAGGGGTTAAGGTTAGTGTCAGGTTAAGAGTAAGAGTTCGGGAAAATAGGATTTTGAATGGGAATCAATTGTTTGGTTCCGAAAAGGATAGTAAAAACAAACGTGTGTGTGTGTGTGTGTGTGTGTGTGTGTGTGCGTGTGCGTGTGTGTGTTTTTCCAGTAACTACTCTTAAACAATCACCCGTTTATAAACATTTCAAACAGCCTTTCAGTCCTTTTTTTGTCCGCCCAGAGAATTTTCCTCTTTGGAGCCATGTCTTCTGAGTCGTATCTCAGCAGTGAGTGACTCGTGGCTGAGGACAGGCACTACATGACATTTATTGGGCCTAAAGAGGCCTGGTCATCCGAGTCATCTCCACACTCCATGCCTGGGTCTCTCCAAAGCTCTCATTAATCAGGGGGCAGGCCGAGCGGCAGGCAGGCGACGGTGCATGTGTTGATTAGGTACTGGAGTGGTCTCTAGTTCACTGGCTGCTGAGGAAATGAAAGAGGCTGGTTGGAAGCGCTTCACACAAGGAGGAGACGCCGGTTGAAACGGAAATCACTGTTTTCTTGGAAATAATATAATCCACTCTGAAATTCAAATAGGCTGTTCTGTCATGCTAAACTGGAGGTTTAGTTAGCTCTCTCTGTCTCTTGTCTTGAACCGTGTTTTAATGTGCAGTGTAATGCTCATAGACTGTCACAGGAGCGGTTGAAAACGACTCCGGTTCCAACTGCCATGGCCAAAATAGGGCTTAATGTGACAGTGCTGCCAGTGCCCACCCACAAGTTCAATTTAAAACCTGAGAGGGATTCATATTGGAGCAGCAGGAATAAGAGCCTAGTCTAATGTGGCTCTGTGAATACACTGTACTGTAACCGACAGTTGTTGAGTAACATCATGGTTTACGGTCAAATGCTCTTGCTTTATTTTTGTCTCCGGTGTATCTCCGCCGACACACCGTGTCCATCTGCGTTCCGTGTTCCACATTCCACTTCTATATCACTCACGGGTCACATGGTCTCTGGCAGTGATATAAGGAATAAAACACACTCCGCCACACACCTCAAACATACACTTCACGCGTGGCTTCCTTTATTGCCTCGGATAACAATGTGGGATGAGAGGCCAGGTGATAGTGTTAACCCTTCCACTGCCTTGGATCGGATGATATAGTTGTATGTATCTGTGTGTGTGTGTGTGCGCGCACCCACATAAATATGTACTCTTCAGAGCCCCAGCAACCCTGAAGAAGCTAACAAGTATTATTAGATGGCGCTGGAGAAGAAGGCTGATTTTTTAGTGTTCCTATCCAATTGTGTTTTTTTGTTCATTTCTTTGCGTTATTTGTAACTTATTTTGTACATATGTTGCTGCTACCGTCTCTTCTGACCAAAAATAACTTCTGGACATCAGAACTGCGATTACTCACCACGAACTGGCAGAATCCTTTTTTTGCTTTAACGAGTCCGACGAGCCCGACGTGAAAGACAAACTGCTTTCCCGGGAACAGGCCCAGATCCCCGTCATTTGCATGAAGAGAAAGCAGAGAAAAAGGGTCTGGAGGGTGGGCTGCCTTCTGAGAATTAGTAGGCGATCAAATAAACCCCCACTGCCTTCCATTCTGCTAGCAAACATACAATCTTTGGAAAATAAAATTACCAGCGGGGCATTCAAAACTGTAATATCTTATGCTTCAAGGAGTCGTGGCTGAACGATAACATTACCTACCAACATACAGCTGGCTGGTTATATGCTTTATCGCCAGGATAGAACAGCGGCGTCTGGTAAGACAAGGGGAGGCGGACTATGTATTTTTGTAAATAACAGCTGGTGCACGATATCTAAGGAAGTCTCAAGGTTTCGCTCGCCTGAGGTAGAGTATCTCATGATAAGCTGTAGACCACACTACCTACCTAGAGAGTTTTCATCTGTATTTTTTGTAGCTGTCTACATACCACCACAGACTGATGCTGGCATTAAGACCACACTCAATGAGCTGTATTTCGCCATAAGCAAACAGGAAAACGCTCAACAAAGGCGGCGCTCCTAGTGGCTGGAGACTTTAATGCAGGGAAACATAAATCGGTCTTACCAAACTTCTATCAGCATGTTAAATGTACAACCATAGGGGGGAAAAACTCTGAACCACCTTTACTTCACACACAGAGACGCATACAAAGCCCTCGCCCTTCATTTGGCAATCCTGACCATAATTCTATCCTCCTGATTCCTACTTAAAAGCACAAATTAAAGCAGGAAGCACCAGTGACTCAATTTATAAAAAAGTGGTCAGATGAAACAGATACTAAGCTACAGGACTGTTTTGCTAGCACAGACTGGAATATGTTCTGGGATTCCTCTGATGGCATTGAGGAGTACACCATATCAGTCACTGGCTTCATCAACAAGTGCATCGATGACGTCGTCCCCACAGTGACTGTACATACATGTACATACATACCCCAACCAGAAGCTATGGATTACAGGCAACATCCGCACTTAGCTAAAGGCTAGAGCTGCCGCTTTCAAGGAGCGGGACTCTAACCCGGACGCTTATAAGAAATCCCGCTATGCTTTCCGACGAACCGTCAAACAGGCAAAGTGCCAATACAGGACTAAGATCGAATCATACTACACCGGCTCTGACGCTCGTCAGATGTGGCAGGGCTTGCAAACCATTACAGACTACAAAGGGAATTACAGCTGAGAGCTGCCCAGTGACACAAGCCTACCAGTCGATCTAAACTACTTCTATGCTCGCTTTGAGGTAAATAACACTGAAACATGCATGAGAGCACCAGCTGTTCCAGAAGACTGTCTGATCACGCTCTCCACAGCCGATGTGAGTAAGACCTTTAAACAGGTCAACATTCACAAAGCCACAGGGCCAGACGGTTTACCAGAACGTGTACTGGCAAGTGTCCTGGCAAGAGTCTTCACTGACATTTTCAACCTCTCCTTGTCTGAGTCTGTAATACCAACATGTTTCAAGCAGACCACCATAGTCCCTGTGCCCAAGAACACTAAGGTAACCTGCCTAAATGACTACCGACCCGTAGCACCAACACGTCTGTAGCCATGCAGTGCTTTGAAAGGCTGTTTATGGCTTACCATTATCCCAGAAACCCTAGACCCACTCAAATTTGGAAACCGCACCAACAGATCCACAGATGATGCAAGCTCTATTGCACTCCACAATGCCCTTTCCCACCTGGACAAAAGCGTTCAACACCATAGTGCCCTCAAAGCTCATCACTAGGCTAAGGACCCTGGGACTAAATACATGCCTCTGCAACTGAATCCTGGACTTCCTGACGGCCGCCCCCAGGTGGTAAGGGTAGGTAACAACACATCCGCCACCTGATCCTGAACACAGGGACCCCTCAGGGGTGCGTGCTCAGTCCCCTCCTGTACCCCCTGTTTACTCATGACTGCACGGCCAGGCACGACTCCAACACCATCATTACATTTGCCGATGAAACAACAGTGGTAGGCCTGATCACCTACAACGACGAGGCAGCCTATAGGGAGGAGGTCAGAGACCTGGCCGTGTTGTGCCAGGACAATAACCTTTCCCTCAACGTGATCAAGACAAAAGAGATGATTGCGGACTACAGGAAAAAGAAGACTGAGCACGTCCCCATTCTCATCGACGGGCCTGTAGTGGAGCAGGTTCAGAGCTTCAAGCTCCTTGGTGTCCACATCACCAACAAACTAACATGGTCCAAGCACACCAAGACAGTTGTGAAGAGGGCGCGACAAAACCTATTCCCCCTCAGGAGACAGGAGAAAATAGGAGAAAACATTTGGCATGGGCCCTCAGATCCTCAAAAGGTTCTACAGCTGCACCATCGAGCGCATCCTGACTGGTTGCATCACTGCCTGGTATGGCAATTTCTCAGCCTCCGATCACAAGGCACTACAGTGAGTAGTGCGTACGGCCCAGTACATCACTGGGGCAAAGCTTCCTGCTATCCAGGACCTCTATACTAGGCGGTGTCAGAGGAAGGCCTTAAAAATTGTCAAAGACTCCACCCACCCTAATCATAGACTGTTCTCTCTGCTACCGCGGCAAGTGGTACCGGAGTGCCAAGTCTTGGTCCAAGAGGCTTCTGAACAGCTTCTACCCCCAAGCCATAAGACTCCTGAACATCTAATCAAATGGCTACCCAGGCTATTTGCATTGCACCCCCTCCCCCCTCTTTTTCACCACTTTTACTCTCTGTTGTTATCATCTGTGCATAGTCACTTTAATAACTCTGCCTACATATACATATTACCTCAATTACCTCGACTAACCGGTGCCCCAGCATGTTAACTCTGTACCGGTACCCCATTGTATGTAGTCTCGCTATTGTTATTTTACTGCTGCTCTTTAATTACTTGTTACTTTGTTTCTTATTCTGATTTGGGTTTTTAATTTTTGTATTTTACTGCGTTGTTGGTTAGGGGCTCGTAAGTCAAATGGAAATCAATCCCAGTGCTAGTAGCTGCCTGCCTGTCTAGCCTATACCACATCTCCCACCTTGAAACAGTTTGCTACAACAGAAACATTATGCTGCAGCAACAACAAAAATGTGGATTATAATTCATGGACATTTTTGTATGGGTTGACAATTTCTTTGTAAGGGAAAATAAATTCTGAAACATCAGAGTGGAAATTTCAAAAGCCTATTTAAACCTCAAATACACTACAAATGAAGATCCTTCATCTGTATACCTGTCACCCATTCTCTCTCTCTCTCTCTCGCTCTCTCTGTATTTTCTACTACAGCCTCTTCTCTTCTCTTTCTCCATTCAGCTGTGCCTCTCTCATATTTTGGTGTGAGAGTGAGGAGCGTTCCAGCAAGATGCACTCGGAGGCTTACTGAGTCTGCCTGGCCCTGCCAACACCAGCTCTGGGTTTGGATGGCTGTCGGCTCTGATTAGTCTGTTTCTGTGCCCTGTGAGATGGAGCTGGGCCCTTCTGCTGTCTGCTCCCCCCTAGTAATCAGCCACGCCACATCAGCGGTGCTGCATTACGCGAGGCTACACCCAGCTAGCCAACACAACACTTCCCCCCCAAACAACAAACAAGCAGCCTAGCTACCAGCAATCAGGCCGGAATTCGACAAGGACTGGACTGTCGCTCGGCTCAGCCAGCTCACAGTGCCAGTCAAATCATCCAGCAAATGTCTTATGAAAGAAATCTTTGCATAGGCCTATATTCACGGTTACTGCCTGCAGAATTGGCGCCGCTGCTTTTTGGATGTGGGTTCTGTGGTTGGCTGTGCGATTGGTGGGTTTGATTGAAGTGAGCCGTCCTGGCTAGAATGAGATGTGGACTGTGACTGACAGACATGGTCACAAGGAGCAGATGCCTTAACTACACCATGTTGTAAACCCAAACAGGTGTCATGCCAATACTGCCTGACCATCCTCTCCTCTGTCTTTTATGAGCCTCTGAATGGGCAACTGTCACTGCCACACACACGCACACACACACCTATGTACACACATTCTGTACAGTCATACAGTATGTATGTATGTATGAATGATGGGACTTAACTGAAGAATGACTACAGGAGTTCATCAGGACTTTGCTTTTCTCCAACCGATATGTGCTCTTTTTGTTTGATTGGTGTTAAGTGGTTCTAACACATGCCAGGTCATGTTACAGTGTATATTTATGAACATATGGCAAGTCAATACCTAAATGGAAGGTGGAGAGGACTATTGAAAAGCCTGTACAGATTTGTGAGTAGTAGTGGGGATTGGGGGGAACAGGTGGAAGAGGGGCATGATTCAACAGCACCACCATCATCCTTCTACTAGTACTGCACTGACATAATACAAACATTCATTTCAAAAATGGCATGATTCAACAGCACCACCATCATCCCTCTACTAGTACTGCACTGACAAAATACAAACATTCATTTCCAAAATGGCATGATTCCTGTGAAGTAATGATTTATTTTGCATGACTATAATTCATGTTAACATTTACAACTGTTTTAACACGATTCATCTCTGAGTAATTTGATTTCAGATGTGTTTTTTCCCAAAACTAGGAGGCTTATTTGTACATTTTCTGTGCTGGCCAAAGGGTCTTAGTAGCACAGGGCTGTGCTGTGAAGCCTGACAGCAGAGCAACAATTACTAAAGACCCCAGAGCACAGTGTGGGTTGTATGGGTGGTACCTCAAAGAGAGAATGAGAGAGCAGGAGAGGAGGAGGGGGATGATATTTATTATTTCCTTTTGTAGTCAGAGAGAAAAGGTGAGTGTGAGTTTCTTACTTGTGCTCAAAGTGCCTACCTGCGCTTCACATATTTCATGACGCAATCTCTGTGAGTGCCACTCGTAGCCTACCCACTGGGCACACACTAGGCACACACTGGTTGAATCAAAGTTGTTTCCACGTCACTCCACTGGGCACAGACGCTGAATGGACGTCTGTGCCCAGTGGTTATTTTCTTTCTCTCCCGTCCTCCTTTTTCCTCTCAAAATACACCCACGGTAGGGGAGCTTTATATTGTGAAGGCGCCTGGGTCTGTGCTTGAGCCTTATTCAATTATTGCACAGGATAAATCAATCAACTGACTAGCCCTCTAGTAAATGACCAGCCATTTAGAGCACCGGGCACTCTGTCAACGGTGTGATGCAACCCTCAAGCTGCTGTAAATGGTCTGCCTGGGAGGCTGAGCGAGAGAAACACCCTGCTTGGGGCTATCGATTGTGGCTGTTCTGACTGTGTGCCTAGGAGGCTGTTTTCTTTGGGGACTGCCTGGCTATGACTGAGGGGTGGGGTTCTCCCTTCCTCTCTCTCTCTCTCAGCCACACTGGATGTACAGTATGTGTTGTTAAGTTGACGCACACTATGTTCAATGTGCTGTGCCGATGTGTTCACGGTGGTGGAACACATACTTAAACAAGCTCAAAGCGCCTCACTGGGAGTGTGTGTGTGTGTGTGTGTGTGAGAGTGAGTGAGTGAGTGAGTGAGTGAGTGAGTGAGTGAGTGAGTGAGTGAGTGAGTGAGTGAGTGAGTGAGTGAGTGAGTGAGTGAGTGAGTGAGTGAGTGAGTGAGTGAGTGAGTGAGTGAGTGAGTGAGTGAGTGAGTGAGTGTGTGTGTGTGTGTGTGTGTGTGTGCGTGTGTATTCTCAGAAACCAATGTTTTTGCCTCTCTTTGGTTTCATATCGGAGTGTCTCTGACAAAAGTCCTACTCAAACATCACATTGTGATGTGAACCAGACCTTACAACATGAGAGTGAAGATGAAAAATGTATCCACGTGCACTATAAATATGATTTATTCCATTACTCCAGGGTCTTAAGTCCAGGGCCACTTCTGACCTGACATCATGCTTGATACTACTCCATGGTATACTGCTCCATGGCTGATGATGATTTGATTCTGTGTGTTTCATTGCTGGAGTTGTAACTGTTAAACCCCAGCCTGAGAGCCCAGGTCTCTGTCAGAGCAGCTCACTGATACACTACCGTGCCCCGCAGTTAAACCACCTGCTCTTCTAAATGTCAGTGGTTGAAGGGTGACTGATTTTGGACACGCCGTGGCTGCGCCACCAAAGAACTCTCTCTCTCAGCTCCACCTCTCTCTCTCTCTCTCTCTTTCTCGGGCCCCTCTGTCTCGCTCTCTCTCTCTCTCAACCCCTCTCGGTCTCTCTCGCTCTCTCTCAACTCCTCTCTGTTGCTCTCTGCTCCTCCAAGCTGCCCTCTATCTCAGCCCCCCTCTGTCTTTCTCTCTCAGCCCCTCTGTCTCTCTCTCTCTCCCTCTCTTATCAGACCCTGTCTTGGAAACATCTGCCACTCAGCCAAAATACAATCTCACTACTAAGGATTATGCTAATATAATTTTAAGCCTTTTTTGTCTAACAAGGCACACACTGTGGACTAAGACCTGCTTATAATTAAGCTTAGAAAATATATCTGATATGCAACTGCTATCATAGTGCAGCTAGACTCCTATAGGTTTATTCTATTCAATTTGATTACATTTATTACATTTTCTTGTGTTGTCTGTTCGCCCCTTTCAGGTTTAATTGATTGTTTGCCACAGCATTTTAGGACCCCAAATGCAGACAGGGTGACAGAGAAGCACATACTTTTTATGTGAAATAATGAATGCGAATATAATACATGACAATTAGATTAGATTAAATATGACATTAGCACACAACATCTTGGCATTTTATGCTCGAGAGTTTCATTTTCCACTATCCCTGAAGGCTTTTAGTAGAGAATTGTCACCGTGGGTCCTTTTATGATTAGTTGCCTAAATACCCCTGTGGTGCAGAGCGCATTTGATGCTTGTTTACCTTACCTTTATGAGTTTGCACCTGATCTGCGCGGACACCATATGGCTGTTTCGCAGGTTGCCCACGCGGAACATGAGACACAGTTTGCCGTCGCGCTGTGAGATCACCGAGTCCTGGCTAAACATAAGCGTCTCTGCGCGCTTCTTAGGCTGGGACATTTTAATGAACATGCAGCCGATCAGAAAGGCGTCCACGATTGACCCCAGCAGCGACTGGAACAAGAAGAGAATAATGCCCTCTGGACATTTCTCCGTTATGTAGCGGTAGCCGTAGCCGATGGTGGCCTCGGTCTCTATGAAGAATAGGAAAGCAGAGGGGAAGTTGTAAACGTTGGCAACGCAGGGGGTGTAGGACGAGTCGTGGCCATGATTTATGTCCCCTCTGATGTAGGCGATGATCCACCACATAGAAGCCATGACCAGCCATGCTACTGTATAGGTCAGAACAAAGATAAGTAAGTTCCATCGCCACTTGAGGTCCACCAAGGTGGTGAAGAGGTCGGAGATGTATCGGCTGGTCTCCCCGCCGAGATTCCCGTGCTGCACGTTGCAACGACCGTTCTTCTCCACGAACCGCTGGCGTTTCTTTTTAACAGGTGCTGAAAAGGCGGTGTTGTCACGGTTTGTATTCACTACCTGATAGTCCTCCCCAAATTTCCTCCGTAGCGCGGCCATAACTTTACCAGAGTGTGTGAGATAAAATCACTTGCAGTTTTGATCCATTACTTTGTTTTCTTTGTTTTCAAAGACTTGTTATCTGCAGTGCGTAAAGGACTCCATGGCCAATAACGCGCTGCGCAAGGATCTGTGTATACTCCCCAAAACAGTGCACTCTTTACAAAAGCTGTTATCCTACTCTCACCGGCTTTAGTTGAACATTTTCCACACAAAAAAATATATATATGATGGGTTGATGTGCCATAAGGAGGTGATGGTTGTTCACTCGCTGTCCCTCCGCTCAAGTGAGAGTGCGCTCCGAGTAGACAGTCTCCTGAAGAGACATGCCCACACTGAGAGACTGTGTGTGTGTGTGTGTGTGTGTGTGTGTGTGTGTGCAAGAGAGAGAGGTGGGGTTATTCAATATAATTTATCAGCAGATTTTTTTTTAAATATTAAAATAAATACAAAATATGTAATTCAAAAACAGTATTCCTTGAGGAGAGGTAGGCCTGCGGATAGGATCATTACAAAAAAGAACCACTTGACAAGGCTACTGTCGCCTAATGAAACTCGGGACGGTTGTACCCCATGCAGCCCTCCGCTAAGCGCTCTCAACCGTCAGACAATGCCACCTTGCGGACAGAAAACGCACGTACAGTCGTATGAGAGTAGCGCAGCTGTCAGTGATTTAGTGAGCCTATACTTTTCTTTGATATCCTCTATTAAAACAGTCAAATAAAAACAGTGTTTATTAATTTACTCCAATTTTCTTTGCAGCAATTTTCCTGTGCATTCTATTTCTACACAGCTCCAAATCCAACCCCCTTGCTAATGGAGTAGCTCTCCTCCAGTTTCCTGTCGAGAGGCTGTTATTGATTCAAACATACTCCACGCCGTTTTCAGATCTGTCCCAGAGGACATCTTCAAAACGGTGGGTAGGTTCAACCTTGGCACTTGCTGCTAATCAGCCCAGCACAAAATAGTGTATTGTAAAGCTGTAGAAGATGGCTGAATCCCCTGCATAGGTATGCTCTAATGTTAATTCCCGTTAGTTCGATTCTGCATTGATTGAACTTCATAACCATCTGTCGGTTATGGTTATGTCATTTTATCTACACTGAGTGTACAAAACACCCATGACATAAACCAGGTATTCACAAACTGGGGTACGCAATGCCGTCAGGCTACATCAGAATAAAATGTGATTCACATGTTTGTTTGTTTTTATTTAAAAAAAACGCAGACATTTAGAAACAAAAACATGGCAATTTTTTAAATATGCCGCAGGAGTTTTTTGAGCAACAATTAAGACGACTGTCAAGTAGTAAGACATGTATAAGATCAACAGATACCATTAATAAGAAGGGTCTAGTGGAGTCTTATATGGTGAGCTACCGAGTGGCTAGGACAGGCAAGCCCCATACTATTGTGGAGGACTTAATTCTTCCTGCTGCCGCGGATGTGGCTGGGACAATGCTGGGGGGAAAGGCCCAAAAACTATACAGACAATGTCTTCATCAAACAACACTGTTTCACGACACATCAGCGACATGGCAAGAGATGTTTTAAAACAATTACTGCTTCGCGTACAAGCAAGTGAATTCTATGCGTTACAGCTGGATGAGTCAACAGACGTGGCAGGCCTAGCACAGCTCCTGGTATATGTCCGTTACGTTTATGGGGGGTCAATGAAGGAAGACATCCTCTTCTGCAAACCGCTGGAAACCAGGACAACAGGATATTTTTAAAGTACTGGACAGCTTTGTGACAACAAATGGATTTTGGTGGTCAAGATGTGTTGGTATCTGTACTGATGGTGCAAGGCCAAGAAAGGGAGACATAGTGGAATGGTAACGTGCGTGCAAGCAGTTGCTCCCAACGCCACCTGGGTACACTGCAGCCTCCACCGAGAGGCTCTTGCTGCCAAGGGAATGCCTGAGAGCTTGAAATATGTTTTGGACACTACAGTGAAGACTTTGTTAAGGCAAAGCCCCTGTGAACTCTTGTGTATTTTCTGCACTATGCAATGATATGGGCAGTGACCATGTAACGCTTTTACAACATACAAAAGTGTGCTGGTCATCAATGGGGTAAAGTATTGACATGTTTTTTTTAATTGACTGACCTTTACTGACCATAATTTTCACGAGTCTGACCGCTTGCATGACGAGTTTCTCACACGACTGGCCTATCTGGGTGATGTTTTTTCTCGCCTGAATGATCTGAATCTAGGATTACAGGGACTCTCCGCGACTATGTTCAATGTGTGGGACCAAATTGAGGAGATGATTCAGAAGTTGGAGCTCCTCTCTCTCTGCATTAACAAGGACTTCACACAGGTCTTTCCATCATTGTATGATTTTTTTGTGTCTAAATGAACGAAGAACCTGAGTGAGTTGGTTGCGCAAATACAGGTACTTCCCAGAAATGGATGACACAAACAACTGGATTCGTTATCCCTTTCATGCCCTGCCTCCAGTCCGCTTACCGATATCTGAACAAGACAGCCTCATTGAAATTGCAACAAGCGGTTCTGTGAAAATGGAATTTAATAAATTTTCTGGATTGAGCTGCGCTCAGAGTATCCTGCTTTGGAAAATTGCGCTGTTAATTGCGCTGCAACCACGTACCTATGTGAGAGTGGATTCTCGGCCCTCACTAGCATGAAAACTAAATACAGGCACAGACTGTATGTGGAAAATGATATAAGACTGAGACTCTCTCCAATACAACCCAACATTACAGAGTTATGTGTATCCTTTCAAGCACACCCTTCTCATTAACCTGTGGTGAGTTATTCACAATTTTCGATGAACAAATAAAGTTTTATATGTAAGACGGCTAAATAAAGAGCAAAATTATTGATTATTATTATTTGTTCCCTGGTCCTATAAGAGTTCTTTGTCACTTCCCACGAGCTGGGTTGTGACAGAAACTCACACTCATTCCTAAGTTTAATAAATGTATCGTATAGTGTGTGTGCGGCAGGCTTACAAGGGTGGCAAAAAAACAACATTTGACAGAACACTGCCCCTGGTGCTAGAGGGGGTACGCAGCTGGAGGTTGAAAGTTTGAAGGGGTACAGGACTATAAAAAGATTTGGAACCACTGACATAGACGGACCAGGTGAATCCAGGTGAAAGTTATGACCGCTTAAATCCACTTCAGCCAGTGTAGATGAAGGGGAGGAGACGGGTTCAAGAAGGATTTTTACGCCGTGAGACATGTATTGTGTATGTGTGCCATTCAGAAGGTGAATGGGCAAGACAAAAGATTGACGGTAAGTGCCTTTGAATTGGGTGTGATAATAGGTGCCAGGCGCACCAGTTTGTGTGAACTGCAACACTACCGGGTTATTCACACTCAACAATTTCCCCTGTATATCAAAAATGGTCCACGACCCAAAGGACATTCAGCCAATTTGACACAACTGTGGGAAGAATTGGAGTCAACATGAGACAGCATCCCTGTGGAATGCTTTCGACAGCCTGTAGCGTCCATGCCTTGACAAATTAAAGCTGTTCTGAGGGGCAAAAGGGTGGGAGGGGTCTTAATGTTTTGTACAATCAGTGTGTATCAAAACAATTCTTCACTGTATCACACATGGGGTTTGTCATAGTTGTGTTTAGGCTAATTCTAGGCGCAACTTATTCTGGCAGTACCTTGTGTTTATAGAGAGAGAAAAAGACTAGTGTGGTGTGGCTGATGACATACAGTAGGTCCGTTCAGCAGAGCAGTCGTGATCAAATACATTTTCTGTTGCAATAGTACGATTGTCTGTTACTGCCATTAACAGGCCCACAAGGAGATAACCAGCTGTTTCACTGTGATTAGTCATTTAGTGATAGATAGATTCCCAGTAATCTAACAGACAGACAATGAATGGGTGTGCTGTTGTGTTCAAATGAAATGAGAATGGGTCCCCAGAGGCTAGACACTCAACTGTCACGACTTCCGCCGAAGTCGGTCCCTCTCCGGGCGGCGTTCGGCGGTCGGGTTAATGGTGTTGATGTGAGCCATTACCAACCTTTCAAAGCACTTTAAGGCTACGGACGTGAGTGCTACGGGTCTGTAGTCATTTAGGCAGGGTGCCTTTCTGTTCTTGGGCACAGGGACTACGGTGGTCTGCTTGAAACATGTTGGTATTACAGACTCAATCAGGGACATGTTGACAATGTCAGTGAAGTCAACCGCGAGTTGGTCAGCACATGCCCGGAGCACACGTCCTGGTAATCCGTCTGGCCCTGTGGCCTTGTGTATGTTGACGTGTTTAAAGGTCTTACTCACGTCGGCTATGGAGAGCGTGATCACACAGTTGTCCGGAACAGCTGATGCTCTCATGCATGCCTCAGTGTTGCTTGACTCGAAGCGGGCATATAAGTGATTTAGCTCATCTGGTAGGCTCGTGTCACTGGGCAGCTCTCTTATCAGCTTCCCTTTGTAGTCTGTAATAGTTTGCAAGCCCTGCCACATAAGACGAGTGTCAGAGCCAGTGTAGTATGATTCAATCTTAGCCCTGTATTGACGCTTTGCCTGTTTGATGGTTCGTCCCAGGCATAGCAGGATTTCTTGTAAGCTTCCGGATAGAGTCCCGCACCTTGAAAGCGGGAGCTCTACCCTTTAGCTCAGTGCGAATGTTGCGTGTAATCCAAGGCTTCTGGTTGGGGTATGTACGTACAGTCACGTTACAGGGACGACGTACAGGGACGACGTCCTCGATGCACTTATTGATAAAGGCAGTGACTGATGTGGTGTACTCCTCAATGCCATCGGAAGAATCCCGGAACATGTTCCAGTCAGTGATAGCAAAACAGTCCTGTAGTTTTAGCATTTGCTTCATCTGATCATCTGATCACTTTTTTATAGTAATGTGTAGTGTGACCTGCAATTTATCACAATATACTCACTTCAGGCGAGCAAAATCTAAAAATCCAGCTGTTGTTTACAAATATGCACAGGACCCCCCCCCCCCCCTCGTGGCTTCTTTGAAGAATCTAAAATATATTTAGATTTGTTGACCACTTTTTTGGTTACTACATGATTCCATATGTGTGATTTCATAGTTTCGATCTCTTCACTATTATTCTACATTGTAGAAAATAGTAAAACAAAGACAAAACCCTTGAATGAGTAGCTGTGTCCAAACTTTTGACTGGTACTGTATGTTGAAATAAGAGTATTGAGTCATTGTCAAATATACTCTATCAGCAACTGGCAGGAAATACAGTTTAAAAGTAACGAGTTGGACCTTATTAGATTCAATGTTTATTGCTTTCCTCTGGAACAGAGTATCACAAGATTGACTGGTGTAATTTTCTCTCTTGCTCTAAATTATAGTGAGGGAGGTATCAAATAAAGAAATTATATGGATTCTCTGCAGATGTATTGTTTTTATTGATAGGCCTGTTGAAAACTGTATTAAAAGCATCCATCAGAAATTATACAGCAGATGAATATAATGGGAAGTTTTGCTTCCACCAGCTCCGTGTGTGTGTGTCATGAATATTGAACTGAACTGAACCAGCCTTTATAGCCCCCTAGAGTGACGTCATTTTTGAATATTGTATACAGTGTCAAGACAAAGTATGTGAACCCTTTGGAATTACCTGGATGTCTGCATAAATTGGTCATCGAATTTGATCTGATCTTCATCTAAGTCACAACAATAGACAAACACAGTCTGCTTATACTAATAACACACAAACGATTATACATGTTCATGTCTCTTGAACACACTGTGTAAACATTCACAGTGTAGGGTGGGAAAAGTATGTGAACCCTTGGATTTAATAACTGGTTGACCCTCCTTTGGCAGCAATAACCTCAACCAAATGCTTTCTGTAGTTGCGGATCAGACCTGCACAACTATCAGGAAGGATTTTGGACCATTCCTCTTTACAAAACTGTTTCAGTTCAGCAATATTCTTGGGATGTCTGGTGTGAACCGCTCTCTTGAGATGCCACAGCATCTCAATTGGGTTGAGGTCAGGACTCTGACTGGGCCACTCCAGAAGGTGTATTTACCTCTGTTGAAGGCATTCTGTTGTTGATTTACTTGTGTGTTTTGGGTCGTTGTCCTGTTGCATATCCCAACTTCTGTTGAGCTTCAATTGGCAGACAGATAGCCTTACATTCACCTGAAAAATGTCTTGATAAACTTGAAATTCGTTTTTCTGTCAATGATAGCAAGTTGTCCAGGCCCTGAGGCAGCAAAGCACCCCAAAACCATGATGCTCCCTCCACCATACTTTACAGTTGGCATACGTTTTTGGTGGTGGTGTGCTGTGCCTTTTTTTCTCCACACATAGTGTTGTGTGTTCCTTGCAAACAACTCAACTGTAGTTGTGTCCACAGAATAAATCCAGGTGCACTTTTGCAAACTTCAGACGTGCAACAATGTTTTTTTGGGACAACAGTGGCTTCTTCCGTGGTGTCCTCCCATGAACACCATTCTTGTTTAGTGTTTTATGTATTGTAGACACGTCAACTGAGATGTTAACATGTTCCAGAGATTTCTGGAAGTCTTCAACTTACACACTAGGATTCTTCTTAACCTCATTGAACATTCTGCTCTGTGCTCTTGCAGTCTTCTTTCCCTTTTGGCAACTCCTAGGGAGAGTAGCAATAGTGCTGAACTTTCTCCATTTATAGACAATTTGTCTTATCGTGGACTGATGAACATTGAGGATTTTAGAAATACTTTTGTAACCCTTTCCAGCTTTATGTAAGTCAACAATTCATAATCTTAAGTCTTCTGAGATCTATTTTGTTCAAGGCATGGTTCACATCAGGCAATGCTTCTTGTGAATAGCAAACTCAAACTTTGTGAGTGTTTTTTATAGGGCTAGGCAGCTCTAACCAACATCTCCAATCTCGTCTCAAGCTCGTCTCCTGACTCCAATTAGCTTTTGGAGATTAGCCTAGAGGTGCACATACTTTTTCTGACCTACACTGTGAATGTTTAAATTATGTATTCAATATAGGCAAGAAAAATACAAGAATGTGTGTGTTATTAGTTTAAGCACACTGTGTTTTTGTCTGTTGTTGTGACTTAGATGAAGATCAGATCAAATTTTATGACAAATTTATGCAGAAATCCTGGTAATTCCAAAGGGTTCACAAACATTTTCTTGCCATTGTAGCTAACAGTGTGTTTATGCTAGATAGAAACGTACCATCTTGTAGTGGCTACAGTGCATTTCCCTCTTTCCGCTGTCAGCCGAGATGTAAAGTTTGCGCCCATTCCATAACATGGGGCTTGTGAAAGCAGCCTTCTTTTTTTTTACACATGAAAGGATCCGGACAAGAAAATCATAATGAAATCGACTGTAAAACCCAAACCGTGAGAGCTACAAATCAATATTTCGAAGAGGTCTTCTCACAAAACAGATTGTCCAGACCAAACTTTTGGAGCTACAAACATATGTCACCAATATCAAAAGGAGACTCTCGTGAACACGAAGGTGTCAGTTGTTTTGCTCTACTACACACACAATCTTCAGGGGAGTCATCTGAAGTTAACCCAGTACTGGGCTGTAGAAATTACAAAAAGTGCATAGGGTGCAATGTGCCAAAAATAACGGGACCAAACATTCCATTTTTTTCTTATATCTCTCAGATATAGGACAGACACTTCAAAACCTTGTTGCTTATTATTTTATTTTAATTTTTGGGGCCTTTTATGAATGTGTTATTCAATGTGTTTATATGGGAGAGAGAGAGAGAGAGAGAATCAGTCATAGAGCCCATTGCCCTTTATGGTTGTGAGGTCTGGGGTCCGCTCACCAACCAAGACTTCACAAAATGGGACAAACACCAAATTGAGACTCTGCACGCAGAATTCTGCAAAAATATCCTCTGTGTACAACGTAGAACACCAAATAATGCACGCAGAAAAAAGCCGTTAAATTCTATAACCACCTAAAAGGAAGCGATTCCCAAACCTTCCATAACAAAGCCATCACCTACAGAGAGATTAACAAGGAGAAGAGTCCCCTAAGCAAGCTGGTCCTGGGGCTCTGTTCACAAACACAAACACACCCGACAGAGCCCCAGGACAGCAGCACAATTAGACCCAACCAAATCATGAGAAAACAAAAGAGAGAGAGAGAGAGAGAGAGAGAGAGAGAGAGAGAGAGAGAGAGAGAGAGAAAAAAAAAGAGAGAGAGAGAGAGAGAGAGAGAGAGAGAGAGAGAGAGAGAGAGAGAGAGAGAGAGAGAGAGAGAGAGAGAGAGAGAGAGAGAGAAAAAAAAACATTAGCCAGAAGTAGTCAGCCAGAGAGCAGGAGACAGTCCACCGGGCTGCCAGCCAAGATCTTCTGTCTGGAGGGAGAGAGGCTAAATTCAATACAATATAATTAGAATCAAGTAGAACAAAATGCACCAACACAGAGATGGAATTAGTAGACGCATTTGGAATATTTGAAATGGTGTATAGGTGTCCAAGTAACATCCTCCTCTCAGAGATTTAGTGTTAAAATATTAGGTGGGTGAAATCTGAAAAGTAAAGCTTCCTATATCTTTCAATATCGTATATCTTCCTATATCTTTCAATGCAATCTTTCTTCCGCAAAGGTTGGGTAAACTGTTGAGCATAAAAAAGGTGGGTAAACTGCATCTATATGTGGTTATCCTCCACTAGACCACTGGTCTTAATCCCAATATAATATTATATTGTAGAAGAAGAGCTACCGCAGTAATGTAGACATACAACTAAAATGATTAATGATGAAATACTTGAACATACTATTTTTTAAATCGTCAACGCAATCATAATTTCTGAAATATCAAGACAAAAATATCAAAGCCTTTCAAAATGTCTTAACAGCCATGTTGAGATTTCCTATCTTGTTGTTTGACTGGCAGGGCTTTCCCTCAATGAGGAGCTTAGTTTTGCAAATCAAGGCCAGCCACTCAGCCTGGCCTGTCAATCATCCCTCTCTCCTTGGCTTCCAATAATAGACAAAGAATGTAATGTGATATTCAGAAATTCTATTTTGTGCGGATGGTCTCTCGTGTTGGGTGGATCTGGGGGGAGGAGAGACAAAGGAACAGAGGAAGGGAGACAGAGGAAAGACATAGTAATGCAATGCCCTGAATTATAGATGAGTAAAGAGAATTGATAACCATCTATGAGCAGTTTGTCAAGTGACCCAGCAAGTTGCCTTAAATACCAGTTGAGGTAATGATGTCTGAGTCCCAAAATGGCACCCTATTCCATATTTAGTGCACTAGTGCTCTGGTCAGAAGTAATGTACTATAAAGGGAATAGGGTGTCATTTGGGACTTAGATTGTGTGAGATTTGTTTTCCTGCTGTCCTAGTCGAACCTATAGCGGGGTAATACTTATCATATGATATTACAGTTGAAGTCGGAAGTTTACATACACTTAGGTTGGAGTCATTAAAACTATTTTCAACCACCCCAAAAATGTATTGTTAATTAACAAACTATAGTTTTGGCAAGTTGGTTAGGACATCTACTTTGTGCATGACACAAGTAATTTTTCCAACAATTGTTTGCAGACAGATTATTTCACTTATAATTCACTGTATCACAATTCCAGTGGGTCAGAAGTTTACATACATTAAGTTGACTGTGCCTTTAAACAGCTTGGAAAATTCCAGAAAATGATGTCATGGCTTTAGAAGTTTCTAATAGGCTAATTGTCATAATTTGAGTCAATTGGAGGTGTACCTGTGGATGTATTTCAAGGCCTACCTTCAAACTCAGTGCCTCTTTGCTTGACATCATGGGAAAATTAAAAGAAATCTGCCAAGATCTCAGAAAAAAAATTGTAGACCTCCACAAGTCTGGTTCATCCTTGGGAGCAAATTCCAAACGCCTGAAGGTACCACGTTCATCTGTACAAACAATAGTACGCAAGTATAAATACCATGGGACCACGCAGCCGTCATACCGCTCAGAAAGGAGACGCGTTCTGTCTCCTAGAGATGAACGTACTTTGGTGCGAAAAGTGCAAATCAATCCCAGAACAACAGCAAAGGACCTTGTGAAGATGCTGGAGGAAACAGGTTCAAAAGTATCTATATCCACAGTAAAACGAATCCTATATTAACATAACCTGAAAGGCCGCTCAGCAAGGAAGAAGCCACTGCTCCAAAACCGCCATAAAAAAGCCAGACCACGGTTTGCAACTGCACATGGGGACAAAGATCGTACTTTTTGGAGAAATGTCCTCTGGTCTGATGAAACAAAAATAGAACTGTTTGGCCATAATGACCATTGTTATGTTTGGAGGAAAAAGGGGGATGCCTGCAAGCCAAAGAACACCATCCCAACCGTGAAGCACGGAGGTGGCAGCATCACATTGTGGGGGTGCTTTGCTGCAGGTGGAACTGGTGCACTTCACAAAATAGATGGCATCATGAAGGAGGAAAATGATGTGGATATAATGAAGTAACATCTCAAGACATCAGTCAGGAAGTTAAAGCTTGGTCGCAAATAAATCTTCCAAATGGACAATGACCCCAAGCATACTTCCAAAGTTGTGGGGAAATGGCTTAAGGACAACAAAGGCAAGGTATTGGGGTGGCCATCACAAAGCCCTTGTAGTCAGGCGCAGGAAGCAGAGAGTTAAGGGTAGCACTACTTTTTAATGCACCACAACGGTGAACAGACCCCAACCCAAACAAATGCCCCAAACACAGGGGACTTAAACAGTCCAGCAAAAATCCAAACACACGGACAACCGTGACATACAGCCATGTACACTGAAATAATCCCGCACAACCAGCAGGCGGGACGGCTGGTAAATAAAGCCCAACCAATTAGCCTAAACTAAACACAGGTGCAACCAATAAACAGAAAAGGGGGAAAAGGGATCAGTGGCAGCTAGTAAGCCGGTGACGACGACCGCCGAACGCCACCCGAACAGGAAGGGGAGCCACCTTCGATAGGAGTCGTGACAGCCCTGAACTCAATCCTATAGAAAAATGTATGTGCAGAACGGAAAAAGCGCGTGAGAGCAAGGAGGCCTTACAAACCTGACTCAGTTACACCAGCTCTGTCAGGAGGAATGGGCCAAAATTGACCCAACTTATTGTGGGAAGTTTGTGGAAGGCTACCCGAAACATTTGACCCAAGTTAAACAATTGAAAGGCAATGCTACCAAATACTAAAATTGAGTGTATGTATATTTCTGACCCACTGGGAATGTGATGAAAGAAATAAAAGCTGAAATAAAGCATTCTCTCTACTATTATTCTGACATTTCGCATTCTTAAAATAAAGTGGTGATCCTAACTGCCCTAAAACAGGGATTTTTTTTTAGGATTAAATGTCCCGAGCTGACAAGGTACAAATCTGTCGTTCTGCCTCTGAACAAGGCAGTTAAGCCACTGTTCCTAGGCCGTCATTTAAAATAAGAATTTGTTCTTAACTGACTTGCCTAGTTAAATAAAGGAAAAATCTAAAAAATAATAATAATTTTAAAAATTCAAAAATTAAATGTCAGGAATTGTGAAAAACTGAGTTTAAATGTATTTGGCTAAGGTGTATGTAAACTTCCGACTTCAACTGTGTATATATAAGTGATAGAACTACGTTATTTGTATGTTAACAAAGTCTATTAAACTGAATATCTGACTCCATTAAGATGATTTAGCAATGTGCAAGAGACTATTGATGAGTTACAGTAATAGAAAGGTCTGAGAATGTAATTCTAAAGGCAAATAGATTAAATATCATTGTAAAATGAACGATACATTTTACAATACATAAAGCTTAATTAGGTTACAAAGCATTAACAACCATTACAAGGCATTATTCTAGGCATGATCAGAGAGGGGGAGCGAGAGAGAGAGAAGTCATTGCCTGAAAGGCCATGAGTCCTTGGGAAGGAAAGAGAGAAGAGTGTATCTCAAAAGCGTAGATCAGGAACAAAGAAAAGGAGACAATGAATCCAAGACCCCTTTATAACATCTGAGTTGTTTGGATTCAAAATCTGAGTTGTTGACCAATAGTATTACTGTAAAGTTAACCTCCAATCAGCTATTAGATCTACAGAATGTAAAGACAACTGAACCTCTGCTTCATAGAGGTGTGACAGAATGGGGGATGTCAAGAGCAACACAAAGAAGGAAATCTAAGACAACACAAAGGAAATCCTTGCATACAGTGTAAAGAGTCACTTGGGGGGACTAGGCCTCCCTACAGACCTGTTCATCTTTGGTAGTCAAGAACAGCTTGCAGTGTACAGACTAGCTCTCTTCACAGTCTCCTCTGCACAGAGAGAGGATTGGTTTACCTGAGGGTGCAGTGGTGGGGAAGCCTCTGATGCCTTTCTGCCCCATCCACAACCTTAACTTAACCGCTGGGCTGGAAGGAGACAGTGATGGAAAGCTGATCTTTATCTACACTCGAACTGACAATACAATGATAAAATCCCTGCAACTAAACTATTCGAAAAGAAGGTGCTAGAACCTGAAAGGGTTCTTTGCCTGTCCCCATAAAATAACCCTTTGAAGAACCCTTTTTGGTTCTAGGTATGACCTTCAGTGGTGAAAAAAGTACAGAATTGTCATACTTGAGTAAAAGAAAAGCTACCTCATTAGAACATTGAAAAAATTCTACCTGAGTTTAAGTCTAAAAGAGTTTGGTTTAAAATATACTTTAGAATCAAAAGTAAATGTAATTACTAAAAATATCAAAAGTAAAAGTATAAATAATTTCAAATTCCTTATATTAAGCAAACCAGACAGCAAAATGTTCTTGTTTTTTAAATGTAAGGATAGCCAGAGTAACACTCCAACATTCAGACATCTTTTACAAATGAAATGTGTGTTTAGTGAGCCCACCAGATCAGAGGCAGTAGGGATGACCAGGGATGTTCTGTTGATAAGTGCGTGAAATGGACCATATTTCTGTCCTGCTAAGCATTCAAAATGTAACGAGTACTTTTGGGTGTAAAGGAAAATGTATGGAGTACAAGATAAAAGTAGTCAAAAACATGAATAGTAAGGTAAGGAACACCCAAAATAGTAAGGTATCGCCAAAAAAAGATGTATGTAGTAGTTTAAAGTATTTTTACTTAAATACTTTACACCACTGATAACCCTTTTGGGTTCCATGTAGGACCCTCTCCACAGAGGGTTCTACCTGGAGCCAAAAAGGGTTCCCATATGGGGACAGCCAAAGGACCCTTTTGGAACCCTTTTTTCAAAGATTGTGGTCCTGTGTGTGTGTGTGTGTGTGTGTGTGTGTGTGTGTGTGTGTGTGTGTGTGTGTGTGAGAGAGAGTATGTCTATCAGTATGTGGTCGTAGCATATGTTAATACTGTTAAAGAGGTGTCTTGCTATGCATGAATGATGCATTTTCTGTTTAATGGAGAGGAATGTTTAATCTATGGCTTATAAATGTACATTCTCACCATCTATTCTCTGATCATCCCATAGATCTCTGCACAGCAGCCATATGCACCCCCGCCTAGCATTGTGTCACACTGCTGAATTTGATGATTAGAGAAGTCCTAATGCATATTTAAACGCTTTGAGATGAGAAGTGATTTGACATATACAGCTGCTGTCAGCATTATGGGTTGTTATTAGGAATATATTAAGAAGACGGGGGAGGGCAGTGGGGCACACATGAAAAGGCAGCCCACTGTCCCTCTGCATTAACTCATACCGTCTCCATTTCAATGATGCTCTCCTCTGAATTAATTGGGTTGTTAACACAGGCAATTAGGAGTGCAGCTGAGACCAGAGGAAACGGGGGATAAAGTCTGATGAGTGGTGGTTAGATATATACACATTCATTCACACATGTGAATGAATGTGGCTCTTATTCATATCCAATTCAGAGATTCTGCATCACTTCAGAGAATATCTCCCTTGGCTCGTTCGACGTTTGTTGTTAGTAGGCTATTCTTGTTCCCTCTCTCATTCTCTTTTCTTATTTTATTTTACTTGTTTTTAAGGGTCGCTCTCTTCACAGGAGACTTGACCATTGTGACTAATTAGTCCGAAGCTATTTCAGGAATGTATTTACTTTGTGCTATATATGCCACAATATTCATGCAGCACAGTATCATTGAATAGCATAGCTCTGTCAATGTACACTTTTAAGAGCTGGTGAGGTGTCCTATTTCTTCAGTAATTGGGACCCAGGGGGACAGTCACAGTTTTGAAACGTGTACACAATGAGGGAGGCAAAATATCCTCAAGGCTGGAACATAGTTTTAAGAAACCATTATTCACACTGACAGACTTCTTTTTACCTAGATTTCAGGAAATAACTCATTAGATATTGTGGATGCATAGTCTACCCTAAATGTTACATTCTCAATCTGTAATTTCAAAAGCCTGACCCTACCATTTTGTTTGGTAGAACATAGGATAAACAACGAATGGAGTAATGCAACCTAAGATTTTGGTTTATGATAGACAGTTGTACTAAATTCCCAAGGCATGTAATATTCTACAATAATCAATGGGTATCCTGGAACATTGCACATTATTATTTCAGTGTCTTGCATATTTGATTTACACATAGGCAACTACAACCAATCACACACCCTTTTATAAACTGATAATAGCGTTTTCATAACATTCCATTTTTGTATTCTAAATTTAATCTGAATATTAGTCTGGTTTAGGTAGTTAAAAGGCATTAGGCCTATCAATTATGCTAACACACATAACATTTATGAAATGGCACAGCACCTTCAGTTATGCAAATTACACTTATATTTCTGTTGAATTTGGTGTACGTAGGCAACAGTGTCGTTCAAAATGTTAACGCATATGTCCCCGCACTGCGTGTTAATTCCCGGTCCAGTGCTCCCGGATCAAGAGTCTGTCTGTGACTCTTCGCAGGACCCGTCCGCTATACCCATAATTCACCGCGCTGAGACAAAATGAAGGAATACAGCCACTGCGGGAGAACAATGTTTGGGCTCTAAAGATTGAAACGGAAGACCAAGGGTGAATTAAACCAGCCGAAAGAGCTATTGGTGGTCATGTACTGGTAAGACAAAAGGAAATATATATTTTGGGCGAGTTTAAATATGTGAAACTCAGGCAAGAGTGTGGGACAGACAACAAAGCGCAAAGCTAGATAGCATACCGTTGCTGGAGCGGAGCATCATCAATTGTTCGCTTGAGTTGCATGGGCCATTTGTTATGGGTACGTCGCACGTATGCTCAGTTATAGTTTATTTCAGTCCTCACCCAATGCCTGTTAAAGGTTCAAGTAGTTTATATCAACTGGTTTAATTAGTTAGCCAGGTATTATGTATTTCAGAACCGGAAAATGAAAACGAAGCGCTCACAATATGTTGACGAATGACGACACACCGTGTTGTCTAAAATCTCTTGCGCGTGCATACGCCGACTCGCAAGTTTGTCAATCAAAATGATTTTAGAATTAATTCCATACCTTGGAATCGATGTAGGACTACGTCAGGCGAGAACGGCAGATCCTCACATGTTTGGTGTAATATTAAATTCATTCTATGGTCTTAATGTAATTTTTACAGAGTATTACTGTTCTCTGCTGATGGCCATATTAGCTAATTATTGCATGATCCTGCATCACAAAGGGCCTGGCAGGCTGGTTAGCCAAATGGCTAATTGCTTGGTGGCTAGCCAGACGTTAGCAGTAGCTAGCTAGCAGTCTTTCTAGCCCAAGTGAGTGACACTCGATGAATAAATCACAGTTTAGCACTGGGAACCGATTTGGCGCCTACGTCATTATTTTTTTATTTATTTTTACCACTGAATTCGTTTTAATTTTCAACTAACGCTTTCTTACAATACATACCATTTTACTGTAGCATGTTACATATGCATCTGTTAGCTAGCTGTTAGCTTTATTTGGTATCAGCATGCTAGCAAGTTTCATCCAATGCAATTGCAATCGAGCTAGGCTAGGTATGCTGGTGGAGACAATGAAGTTCAGAGACACGATTAAGTTACACGTGAAATCTGAAGCTATTCAAATTAACTGTGTTTTGTGAATGAAAGCACACTATTGTAAAGTAATTCAATTGAATACAAGAAACTGGCTAGGTAATGGTAGTCTGGACAATGTTAAATCATGAAATTGTTGCTTATATTTTGTTATCGCTATTTCACCGAGTTAAGCTATCAGTGTCACTGATATCTTCCTCAGGGTGATGCACTGGTTTGGATGATGTTGTTCTTCTTATTCCAAAAACTCCATTTTGATTTTGCCTTTTGGAATCCTCTGTCATTCCTCGTTACATTTGTAAAATAGCACAGCAGCTGAGACAGTGTTAGAAAAGTGTTAATTTTGTGAGATCAACCTAATCTTCCTGTAGCTATAGACAAGTATATTAAACAGCCAACGTTTTGCAGTATACCCATGTTATCAGTTTTATTTTGTTTCTTGATAGTATTTAAGTGGCTAGTACTGGCTACTCTTGCTTGGTTCTTTAACTTTAAAGCCCATGTTTGATGGGTGTCCTATGATGATGACGACCTGTAGTCACAGATTAAAATACAGAAATGGACCTTCCCTTTACCTGTATAACCTAACTGGGCTGTTGCCTTTTTTAGTTAATTAGCCTAGTCCTCAAATAGGATGACAGATTAACACGCCGCTTCAGGTTTATTCCGCTCTCTCATAGGACGTCAGGGTTTAACATATTATAGGCTATACCTTTTACCCAGGTTAATTTAGCTACATCTGAGGTTGACTGAAGACTTTCTAAAAAATAGCCTGTTTTTAGGGTACCATAATTCACACAAGTCAGACTCCAGACCGTGGCTGTTTGTTGTTGACCCACAAACCCTTATTATTAATCTGGCTAAGCACTTGATGGGGAGATCAGAGTGCATGAAACTGATTCCTCAGGGACAGCCCATTGTAACAATGCTGCCCATCCAGTCAATGTCTGTCTTGACAGTTAATTTATTTCATGCGAGTTGGTGTCAGCAGCACATGTAAACCAAAAACAAACCATCATATATCACTGATGGAAAGGCCACCCAGATGTTAATGTTTCTTTTCCACTCATCCAGGAGTGCTGCACTGCAGCTTCACCCTGCTCTCCTCTCAGCTGTGTCTGTGCGACATATGCTATCTGAGGGGAGAAACACATTTTTAGAGCAGAATACACATTTCCGTTCGCTATAACTTATGGACAATAAAGTTGCATTGTACTTCAGCATCTGCTCTTTCTTTCCCAGGATGGTTCCGGTTGGCTCCCTTTAGTTGAACCTGCCCACCACCAAGTTCATCATGAGCATCATTCAAGACAAACTAGGTAATGACTTCCTGCGCTCCAATGGGAGCATGGACTCCAACTTCTCCCCTGGCATGATCATGTTCAGTCACCTGCCCCCAGTGACCAGCTTCACCCGGCTGGCCACCCAGTCTGTTATGCAGGACCTGCCAGGCCCTCACGAGATGATCCTGAAGAAGGAGCGGGACTCTCCAGACTGCAGCATGGCTGGGGTGGGCGGCCTGGTGGAGTATGGCGGGGTGGGGGACTATGTCCATGCCATGGACATCAAGCAGGAGAAGATGACAGAACATGACTACCGTCAGCCGCTGTACCCTGGAGGCCCGGGGAAGAGCACAGAGCTCCTGGAGGTGTCCATGGGCAACCACCAGAATCTGCTGGTGCATGACCTTAGCCTAGGCAACGTAAGGCCTTCTGACACATCAATACTTAGACGGCTGGTTTCCCACACACACAAAGCCTAGTTGTGGATTAAAAAGCCTTCTCAACAGAGATTCTCCATTGAAATAGCTTTTTATTCCAGGACTAAACTTAATCTGTGTCTGGGAAACCAGACTGTAATGTTCTTTAAACCAGAGAATTCAAGGCAAGGCACCACACCATAATAGGGATTTAAAAAATACATTAAAAAATCTTATTTGTATCACCATCAACCTTTACCGTTTGTATGTAGACAAATGACTTTTTGGTATTACACATTGTCATACATATTTTATTTAAATATGCAAATTGGGCAATATATCATTAAATATGCACATGATTGCATATCACGCAAATCCATTTTTCTGGACACTGGGTGAAGTCAGCCTAAATATTTTGGTTTCACTCCAACACTCCATGACCGGACTTGTCCAGAGCAAATTGTGGGTAAATACTTTTTTCATCTTTCTATCTGTAAAATACTAAAGACATAGATGTAGGTAAAAAGCTTTTTTGGCAAATGTTTCCCAACAAGATCTTACCCAGAAGAAAAAATTGACAAGATATCCTCAATTTCCTCTCGGCAAGTCTACCTAAGCATAACCATACAGAATTTGGTGAAGCCAGATGCTTCTGAAGCTGAGGAAAATGAGTTGGTTGGTGTGTGGGAAGGGTCTGACTTTCAGTAAATGGCAGTTGAAGAAAAGTACAGTGAAATTAGGCTGTCAAACGCCTATTTAGACCCAATCACCATCTCCAAAGTAAGTTACTAAATAGACCCGTTTGTAACATTCTCTATGAAATGTACTTTTAAATTGTGTAATTCAATGTAGTGAGCGTTGAAATGATTGTATGTGCATTTTAAAGTGGTTAAAATGAATTATGTTGATGACTAGTATGATAAACTAAAGAAAATATACATTTATCTAAATTCAGCAAAAAAGAAATGTCCTCTCACTGTCAACTGCGTTTATTTTCAGCAAACTTAACGTGTAAATATTTGTATGAACATAACAAGATTCAACAGCAGACAAAAGGGGGGGGGGTCAAAAGTAACAGTATCTAGTGTGGCCACCAGCTGCATTACGTACTGCAGTGCATCTCCTCGTGGACTGTACCAGATTTGCCAGTTCTTGCTGTGAGATGTTACCCCACTCTTCTACCAAGGCACCTGCAAGTTCCCGGACATTTCTGGAGGGAATGGCCCTAGCTCTCACCATCCGATCCAACAGGTCCCAGACGTGCTCCGTGGGATTGAGATCCGGGCTCTTCGCTGGCCATGGCAGAACACTGACATTTCTGTCTTGCAGGAAATCATGCACGGATCGAGCAGTATGGCTGGTGACATTGTCATGCTGGAGGGTCATATCAGGATGAGCCTGCAGGAAGGGTACCACATGAGGGAGGAGGATGTCTTCCCTGTAACACACAGCTTTGAGATTGCCTGCAATGACAACAAGCTCAGTCCGATGATGCTGTGACACACCGGCCCAGACCATGACGGACCCTCCGCCTCCAAATCGATCCCGCTCCAGAGTACAGGCCTCGGTGTAACGCGCATTCCTTCGACGATAAATGCGAATCCGACCATCACTTCTGGTGAGACAAAACCGCGACTCACTTTTTGCCAGTCCTGTTTGGTCCAGTGACGGTGGGTTTTTGCCCGTAGGCGATGTTGTTGCCGGTGATGTCTGGTGAGGACCTACCTTACAACAGGCCTACAAGCACCCAGTCCAGCCTCTCTCAGCCTATTGCGGACAGTCTGAGTGCTGATGGAGGGATTGTGCATTCCTGGTGTAACTCGGGCAGTTGTTGTTGCCATCCTGTACCTGTCCCGCAGGTGTGATGTTCGGATGAACCAATCCTGTTCAGGTGTTGTTTCACGTGGTCTGCCACTGCAAGGATGATCAGTGGCCGTCCTGTCTCCCTGTAGCTCTGTCTTAGGTGTCTCACTGTACGGACATTGCAATTTATTGCCCTGGCCACATCTGCAATCCTCATGCCTCCTTGCAGCATGCCCAAGGCACATTCACACAGTTTAGCAGGTACCCTGGGCATCTTTCTTTGGGTGTTTTTCAGAGTTCGTAGCAAGGCCTCTTTAGTGTCCTAAGTTTTCATAACTGTGACCTTAATTGCCTACCGTCTGTAAGCTGTTAGTGTTTTAACGACCGTTCCACAGGTGCATGTTCATTAATTGTCTATGGTTCATTGAACAAGCATGGGAAACAGTGTTTAAATCCTTTACAATGAATATCTGAAGTTAATTCATAAAAATCCTATCTTTGAAAGTCAGGATCCTGATAAAGGAACATTTCTTTTTTTGCTGAGTTTAGTTTGACATGTACATTTCTGGAAAAAATAATAATATTAAATGGCCCAAAATACCAACAAAATCTCAAAATTGATAGGTAAATGCAAAAATATAATTTCAGCCTATGGTGTCTGGCCTTGACCCACACCAAATTTCCCTCTTTTGTTGTGTTAAAAAATAAAGGAAAATGTTCTCTATTGAAATGTCTAATTTACTGCAGCATTACAATTAGTAAAAAAAAATATATATAATAATTACTCCGGAGGTTTGGTTGATCAGATATCCACCTGTCTTTTGGGGTGTGGGCTTGTAACATGGCCAATCTCACCAAAGACTGATGGATTGAGGGAATGTGTGAAAGGGTGGGGGCAGCGGAGAGGGAGTATTTAGTAATGGTGACCTAAATATAAGGCATCAAATGCAAAATATGTCCCTCCCAAAATGATTGAGATTGGGCCTCTCCGTGTGAATGGAAACGTCTTGGCAAGGACACAGTCGTCTTGTTTGAGCTTGCACTCACACATTGTCTTTACACACACATGCTCTCTCTCTGCCTAACAATAGCCAGACTCCAGAGGTTTACTAGGCAGCACTTGGCATGCTCATTGAAAAGCTAGACATATCATTTCCTGCTCACTAAATATGGTTTATTAGTTTATCCAAGGACATCTTAGAGAATACATTACATTAACTTTGAGATGTTTTTATTTAACCTTTTATTTAACTGCGTTATCTATACACATGTATGATTATATTACTGAGGAGACTATCATTTTTCTCCACTCAAAAAGCCGATTCCCTACTAAAGTTATGAGTAGTTTCATTTGGAGTGCAGTCGGAGCAGCCCAAATGGTGCTATTATTTTCAGGATAATGACATGCATGTGAGCTTGCAGACATTTTGAGCCCACTGATCCTGCGCTCGTTTGGTTGCGGAAATGAGACGGGTTTGTTTTGGCTAGCCTTTCCCCTGATCTAATACAATGATTGGTTGATATTTGAGAGCTCTGTCGTCTTTCACATGCACCCATCCACACTCATAGGCTGTGTCCGACTTTTGACCAGGGCCCATAGGCCGTTGGTCAAAATTAGTGCACTATATAGGAAATAGGATGCCATTTCAGACAGCCATGTTCTTAGTATCCATATGGTGTTGGGAAGTGTAATTGAAGTCCCAGTGTCCCTTTCCTAAACCACAGACCCTTTTGTTTGAAGATTGCTCTTCATAGTGGGTGAACATGCTGAATATTAATGAGTCTGTATTTACACTTGAGTTGCTAGTTAATAAGCATAGGCCTTTTCTATGGGATTCTAAGTGTGTCTCAAATGACACCCTATTCCCTTTATATAGGCCATTTTGATATGCATCCTAAATTAACAGCAGCTCTCCCATTTGAATGACTGCTTAACTGTCTGGAGAGATGCACAGGGGGAGCCATAAATGTGTGGTTTATTACTCTACCTTCTGGCACTTCCCCAAGGCAGCCTTCTGCAATGGCTGAAATGAGCTTTCACTAAATGCTGCATGAGTCTGTTTTTGTCTTGTGTACACATGCAATATGTCGGCTATGTGACTGAACTAGGCCCTTCCCATTCTCTCAAGTGCTCATTTAATTAAGTCTTCTTGCTCACTGTGCGCCTCCCTTTTGTCATCCAGCTGCCGAGTCGGTTAGGAAAGGAGTCCTCAGGAAAGAGAGGTCGAAGGTCAAATGGTGACGAGAGCAAGCCCCGGCGGAAACGTGGAGAGCCTAAGGTGTGTGAACTGTCCTTTCTATTGAAGTTGTATGTGTTTGATATGCATCCTAAGTTATCTTGACTTAGATATAATTCATTTTTCAATAGTTTAGGATCCATTACATCAAAGTATTTTTTTTCCTGAACTTCGTTTCAATCTTCAGTGAAACGATCATGCATTAAATAAATTAAATTGCATTTGTTAGTTGAATTGACCTTATTTTGTCCAAAAGCAATCAATGAATCTGGATGCAGATGGAGGCAGCCTGTGGCCCAACGGGAAGCTCCACATCTGTGAGCACTGCAGCGCATCCTTCAGGAGCTCATACCACCTGCGCAGACATGTCCTCATCCACACAGGTACCCAGGACCCTACTGACTGATCTATTAGGCTCATTTTTAATCTGTTTGTTTTTTAATGAAAAATTATATTTTGAGGGAACATTTTTCACTTTCATCAAATGAAAGAAGTTCAGTATTTGTGTTGAATTGAATAGACAGACAAGATGTTTGTTATGGGAGGTCCTCATTCACACGGGTACCTAGGCCACTGAACAAAATGTCAGTTCATTTCTAGCATTTAGTGTGGTCTCGGTTAGTTTCTCACTAGATTATAAAAGCAAAAATATCTCCAGAAATTTTTGGAATAGATTGTGTGGTTAGAAAAACTAGTTTTTCACAAAGTCACTGTAGGAAACCTTGAAATTAAACCAGTGCAGTATTAGTTTTGAATAGACTAGGCAGACACAGAGGATTTAACTTAGTAACCATAACTGTGTGTCTGTGGTGTTGCCTTAGGTGAGAGGCCGTTCAGGTGCAGCCAGTGTAACATGAGTTTCATCCAGAAGTACCTACTACAGCGGCACGAGAAGATCCACAGCGGTGAGTGGCATATCATACATCCCACACACACATGTCAAGCACACTAATGACGCGTGAGAGGCAAACAGTCAATTACCTTTGTGCACCAATAGTTGGATGACACAATGAGCAAACCTATGTTTTGTAGATGGTTATTTTTCTTTAGATCTTCTGTGATGTTTCCCATGACAGGAGAGAAGCCTTTTTGCTGTGACCAGTGTAACATGCGCTTCATTCAGAAATACCACATGGAGAGACACAAGAGGACCCACAGTGGAGAAAAGCCATATAGATGTGAGACCTGCCAACAGGTAGTGACCTCCACATGAAAAATCTACTGAAATAGGTTGACGTGTGTTGGGAGGGGAGTGGTTATGATGCATGTCTGTTTTTAACCTGTGGAAGCAGCAGCACTTTTGAATGGCCAAAACAAATGTCCCCTCGGGGACAATGCATCCTAATATGCCCACTTCCATTATGGCATGACCTGACAAGTTATATTTCTCGGGATGGAAATGTCTTCGTGTCTATCCCGTTCTGCTGTTTACAATCTACCCTACTTGTGGTCTCTCTGTCCTGCAGTTTTTTTCTAGGACAGACCGATTACTCAAGCACAAGCGAACCTGTGGAGAAGCCATAAAGAAGGGTCTGGAGCCCGGGATGTTGGACCTGGGCTGTGATGACATGGGGCAGGGCAGCTACGGAATCACTCAGGGAAACACTGGGGCCTCGGGCCGGAAGAGGGGCAAGTCCAAAAACTCTGAGGGAGGGGAGCGCAAGAGGAAGAAAGCGGCGGGACCGGCTGAAGCAGGAGGGCTGGGCGGAGCACACATCCACGGGGCGCCGTCGGGAGGCTACAGTCTCCATGACTACAGTGTGGAGAATCACACTGTGTCCTCGTCCACTCCGCCAGGGCCCAGTATGCACCACGAGCATCAAGGCCGAGCCCCTAAGATGGCCTTCAAGAAGGCCAACCGTAAGGCCCTGGACCAGGGGGGCTTGGGGCAGGCCAAGCAGGGCACTATGGAGCAGGGTGAGGGTGTGGGGATGATCGGGATGGGCCTCATGCAGGGCTCTGAGGCCAAATCGGGTCCCACCAGCAGCAACTATGATGATGCCATGCAGTTCCTCAAGAAGAGACGCTACCTTAACGCGGCCAACAGTGCAGCATCAGGGGCCGGGGTGGCAGGGAGCAGCACCAACGATTATGAGGTCAACGTTGGTCACCTGTCGTCCCAGCAGTCGGTTATCCAGGGGGTGGTCTCAGGTGTGATGGACAGCGACTCGCCCCTGAGTCTGCTAGACTCCTCCCCCATGGGTGTGGACAAGCACGACAGGTCGGGGATCCCTGACGAGGTACTGCAGAGCCTGCTGGACCACTACACCCAGAAACCAGACAGCTCACACCACGACGTGCACTTTGACCTCAGTGACCAGCACGTGGCGCTGCACCCTGTCTCAGCAGATGGCTCTGACCTGAGCCACGATGCAGACTCTCCCAGCCCGTCTGGAGACAAGACGGTCATTATGCACGAGTACTCCCGCTTCTTGCTGCAGGCCCTGGAACGCACCAGCCACAACACAGGCTTCCCCCTGGGCCCCGGGCCCCCAGCTACAGGGCCCTTCACCAGCACCCACCAACGCAACCCACTCTTTACAGACAAGCACATGTACACTACGTCCCCTCTGGAGTGTGGCTTTGGCCAGCCGGTGGCCTCTCCCACCCTGCCCTCCTCCGTGCCAAAGTCCCACTTTGCGATGCTGTCAGACTCCTCTCCGCAGCACAGCTTCCACCTAAACAGCCTGGAGCCTGCCACCCACCAGCAGCTTACCCCTTCTCAGGAGCTCACCGACCAGATGGAGAAACAACACTCCTCCTCTTCCCCCTCCTCCTACCAGATCAACCCGTCTGACCTGGGCAGCCAGAAGGACTCGCAGAACCTGGCTTCTCTGGACCCCTCTAAGGGCTCCTACACGATCGAGAACTTTGCCCAGGCCTTTGGATCCCAGTTCAAGTCGGCCGGCCGTGGCGCCTTGTCGTACGGCGCTGACTCTTGCGGGGAGGTGGACCACAGGATAAGAACACCAGTCTCCGAATTCTCAGGGTATACTAGTTTGTTAGCCGACGTCAATGAGGCAGTAAGTACAGGTTCCAAAACCCCAACAAGCCAAAGCTACAGATAAGGGCCTGGGAGGGGACAGCATTCTGTTGGAGTTTCATGTTTTGTACATTTTTTTTATTTTCCCCACAAAAAATTGTGCTCCTATTTTATTCTTATTTTTATTAAGTGAAGTTTTAATTATTATTATTACACTGCCGCTATGTGTATGCCTCAACCCTCTCCCTAGGACTGGTCTTCAAGGACTATTCAAATGCAATTTTTTAAGATATATTTTTTAAGTAAATATCTATGTATTTAGTCTGTTTTTCTTGTGTCATTTTTGGTCTGCTCGTTAATCGTTAGAATGAAAAGTACCTTTTTTTGAAAAGCAAACAGAGTAGCAATGAACTTGTTTTTTTTCTCCCATGAGCTTAAGGGTTTTAGCAATCAACTTTACAATTGTAGCTAGCATAATAATGAGAATAACAATGATGGTGGCAGGAAATAGCCCAGAACTGAAATAGCAAAAAATAAATAATGATATTGTCTGTTACAAGGATAAGTATTACTCAGGAAAAAGTGTAAACGGAGATAAATTGTATAGTGCAGTGAGCACTCATTTTACAGGTGTAAATTTGCAACTACAAAGAGAATGCTTTGTGTGGTTATTTCTTGTGTTTTATACCTTGGTTGATGAGTGCAACAAATAATGGAGGCTGCTGCCAGCTCACTTACACTGAGAACACTTTCCACTTAGCTATATAGAGATTATGGTACTTTCTTGTTAATGTGAAACTCATGTTTTCTTTCAATAAGGGCCATATATATTTATAACAATATATACATGTATAATAACAGCTATAATCATTCTGGGGAACTGCCAGGTGAGGTAGAGGAATTGGGGTGGGGTGGGGGGGTATAAATTGTTTTCCTTGTTAGTTTGAGGAGAACATAGTGACTCTATTCCTTGGCCAATAGAGGTTGCTGTTGGACAGCTGTGGAATGGCCTTCCTCATATTTCTCCCCTCTTCTTCCTCTTCAATTAATTTCTTTCCTTAAAAGAGTCCGATTAGCACTTTGAGCCATTTAATTCATTGAATAAACTAAACTACCCCATAAGATCATGGAAGACATTTTGAAACAAACTGACTTGCTTTCTAAAGAGATGTTTATTTGATTGGGGTTACTACCGTATGCAGATGTGGGGTTGAATGCATTTTGAGCAATGGGTTTTTAGGGGAAGGGGGGGCTTTGGTTGGGATGCCCTAAGTTTGGATGACATGGTCTCTTATGGGAGGGGGGGTGGTTTGGGCCTGGGGAGTTTTTATTTTATTAGCATTATCTCCTGGATGTTATCATGTGTAGGTCATGGGGGGGGGGGGGGTTGTTTTAAGGAAATGTATTATGGTGAAATTGAGAGTGAACGTGTTAAGTAATTCACCACTCTGTTTAGCATCTTTGCTTTACTATTTAAATTTAAAGTTAAGTGTATAAAAGTGGCTGAATATTTCTTCCCCTGTTACTGAGACAGCCTGGAAACCATGTAAGGAAGTGATCATGTGATTAAATATAACCCATATACCTATAACAAACCCAAAGCATTAGACATTTCTGGTGTGCTGGCACTACCACAATGGTATTTTATGAGGAATGGGGGTGCCTAGTCCTGGAAAATGTTGTCTACAAATAAATTCTGTGCGTCCCAAATGGCACTCTATAAAGTGCACTACTTTTGACCAGGGCCCATAGAAGAATAGGGTGCCATTGTGGACGTACACAAATGTACATTTCTCTGTGCATGTGTCTAATGCATCGTTTGATTATGTAATTTCTTGTGGTCCTGCAATGAATCTTTAATTTATTTGATGTACTTTTGTAAATCAAACAATTGCATTTTCTTCCATAGCAACAACTGGCCTTTTGTGCTAGAAATTCTGTCACACTTTCTTTTTTTTTAAATATATATATATATATTCTATTTTTATTTATCCTTTTATTTCCTTATGCCCCTTTTTTGTCTTGCAGTCATTCAGCCATGTTTCATGATTCTGTAACGTTGCAATATCATAGGGAACAATGACTGACCACTACAACCATGCTCTGTTTTTATTGGATAGGTGGCTGAGAGGTGAACAATAAGGACATTGGCCTTTTTCTATACCTCGTTATCTCTAAACACACAAGCAGGGACAGGACAAAAGGTTGGATGTATGGAGCAGAGATGCTGTCGTATGTGGCTATTTTAAAACATTGTGTTAATGACATTTATTGGACAAGGAGGGTATATTATTGCTTTAGGGTTCTGTAAATGCCTAATCATGCCAGCCAGTGTTGCAGTCTACAGTTCAACTCATTGTCTCCAAGGTAACATTTGTTACTTCCTATATTGTATGCCTATTGTTTACAAAATAATTTACAAACACTACATCTAAATCTTGCCCCGGATTATTATTATTATTATTATTCGCATAACTTTTTTTGTACAGCTCTTTTCTTTCTTTTTTTTCTTTTTTTTTGTCAGCACACCAAATTTGTAGCTGAGATTATCTTCCCTCTTATTTTGTTCCAGATTCTTGTAATGATTTGCAGGGCTGTACCTGTCCAATGAATTTATAATTGATTAGGGAAAAACAATAAATGCTGTTATCACGATTTTGTTGATTTTGGTTTGACACTTAAACAAGTGGTTTGTTCTAATGGTGTTTTACACGAAGTCCATGAGGTGTGGGTCAACTGTTTGTTCACCCGCCGCAACTGCTAATAACCCATTGCTAAAATCTGATGCCCTAACGCTAACCTGCAAATATAGAAAATATATTGTAGGCTACAGTCAGACGGTGGAATTTTTTTTTTTTTTTGAGAGGGGGTGCAGGATTTTTTGGGGGTTTGTTGCCTAATGTAGATGTAAACTCGACAACAACAAAAAAAGGCCCTTTTTCAAGACCCTGTTTAATCAAAGATAATTTGTAAAAATCCAAATAACTTCACAGATCTTCATTGGAAAGGGTTTAAACACTGTTTCCCATGCTGGTTCAATTAACCATAAACAATTAATGAACATGCACCTGTGGAACGGTCGATAATAACATCTTATGGCTGGGGGCAGTATTGAGTAGCTTGGATGAATAAGGTGCCCAGAGTAAACTGCCTGCTCCTCAGTCCCAGTTGCTAGTATATGCATATTATTTGGATCGAAAACACTCTGAAGTTTCTAAAACTGTTTGAATGATGTCTGTGAGTAAAACAGAACTCATATAGCAGGCAAAAACCTGAGAGAAAAATCCAACCAGGAATTGGGAAATCTGAGGTTGGTCGATTTTCAACTCCGTCCCTATCGAAGATACAGTGGGATATTGGTCATTTTACACTTCCTAAGGCTTCCACTAATGTCAACTGTCTTTAGAAACTTGTTTGAGGCTTCTACTGTGAAAGGGGATTGAGTCAGAGGTCTGGCAGCAGTCACGCGCTGGTCACACGAGAGGTATCTCCTGTTCCTTTGCTTTTCTGAAGACAAAGGAATTCTCCTGTAGGAATATTGTTGAAGATTTATGTTAACATCCTATAGATGGGATTCCTGGGAGTGCATTCTGATCAAGACCATCAAAGGTAAGGGAATATTTGTTATTTCTGACATCTGACTCCAGCATGGCGGATTTGTTTGTCTGAGCGCTGTATTCAGATTATTGCATGGTTTGCTTTTTCCGTAAAGCTTTTTTTAAATCTGACAGCGGTTGCATTAAGGAGAAGTATATCTATATTTCCATGTATAACACTTGTATTTTCATCAACATTTATAATGAGTATTTCTGTAAATTGATGTGGCTCTCTGCAAAGTCACCGGATGTTTTTGGAACTACTGAACGTAACGCGCCAATGTATACTGAGATTTTTTGATATAAATATGAACTTTACCGAACAAAACATACATGTATTGTGTAACATGAAGTCCTATGAGTCATCTGATGAAGATCACCGAAGGTTAGTGATTAATTCTCTATTTCTGCTTTTTGTGACTCCTCTTTGGCTGAAAAAATGTATTTTTCTGTGGCTTGGCTCTGACCTAACAATCGTTTGTGGTGCTTTCGCTGGAAAAGCCTATTTGAAATCGGACACTGTGGTGGGATTAACAACAAGATTATCTTTAAAATGGTATAAAATACTTGTATGCTTGAGTCATTTTAATTGAGATTTCTGGGCACAAACCCACCGTCACTGGACCAGACAGGACTGGCAAAAGTTATCTTCACTGACGAGTCGCGGTTTTGTCTCACCAGGGGTGACGGTCGGATTCATGTTTTATCGTCGAAGGAATGAGCGTTACACCGAGGCCTGTACTCTGGAGCGGGATTGATTTGGAGGTGGAGGGCCCATCATGGTCTGGGGCGGTGAGTCACCACATTATCGGACTGAGCTTGTCATTGCAAGCAATCTCAACGCAGTGCGGGCTCATCCTGACATGACCCTCCAGCATGACAATGCCACTAGCCATACTGCTTGTTCTGTGCATGATTTCCTGCAAGACAGGAATGTCAGTGTTCTGCCATTGCCAGCAAAGAACCCGGATCAGAGGGTGAAGGCTAGGGCCATTCCCCCCCCCAGAAATGTCTGGGAAATTGCAGGTGCCTTTGTGGAAGAGTGGGGTAACATCTCACAGCAAGAACTGGCAAATCTGGTGCAGTCCATGAGGAGATGCACTGCAGTGCTTAACCAGATACGGTTACTTTTGAACCCCCCCCCGCCCCTTTTTGTTCAGGGACACATTCAATTTATGTTAGTCACATGTCTGTGGAACTTGTTCAATTTACGTCTCAGTTGTTGAATCTTGTTATGGTCATACAAATATTTACACATGTTAAGTTTGCTGAAAATAAACGCAGTTGACAGTGAGAGGACGTTTCATTTTTTACCAAGTTTATTTCTGACATTTTGGTAGGCTATTTTTTCTTTTACTTGGGACTAGAAGGTTCTATCAGCATTTTTGTTAAATGAGTTATTGACAGCCTTGTTCTGTGCAATGGTCTCTACCTAATATATATTTTTTTAATTTAAACTTTATACAGGTTTTTCTCATTGAGAACATCTCTTTTTCACAAAATACCTGGTCCAATAACAGCAGGGGGAACAAAGTTTCAGAACAACTTACATACACTAACAACATTAAACAAAACTATAGACACACATACAGTACAATTATATATTACGTTAAACACATGCCTTGACTAAAAAACAGCTGTCCTAAAGACAATTACACTATTCTATGATATTTACATCGATCAAGTGTTTAAACTCCACCAATGAGACTAGATCATCAAAGTTTTTAAATGTTCAAGAGAGAATTCCAGGACCACGGAGCTGAGTAACTAAAACTATTTCTGCCATGACTTGTTCTAATTCTTGGTACTGTTCAAAGCAAATGAGAATGGGACTGTAATTCATAGGTATTTACTGACCTGATTAAAAAGGAACAGATATAAAATGGCATTTTAAATCAGTATATACCCGTGTTGAAACCAACACAAGGTCAGTGACTACCAGCAAACAGCTCTGTAGAGATCAATCATGTTAAGACATTTTTTTAAATTCATAATGAACCTGAGGGCCACATGATATTCTGAATCAAGTGCTCTCTGTAGTGGGTGAGGCCTGCCTATATATATATATATATATATATACATACATACATACATACATACAGTGCCTTGCGAAAGTATTCGGCCCCCTTGAACTTTGCGACCTTTTGCCACATTTCAGGCTTCAAACATAAAGATATAAAACTGTATTTTTTTTGTGAAGAATCAACAACAAGTGGGACACAATCATGAAGTGGAATGACATTTATTGGATATTTCAAACTTTTTTAACAAATCAAAAACTGAAAAATTGGGTGTGCAAAATTATTCAGCCCCTTTACTTTCAGTGCAGCAAACTCTCTCCAGAAGTTCAGTGAGGATCTCTGAATGATCCAATGTTGACCTAAATGACTAATGATGATAAATACAATCCGCCTGTGTGTAATCAAGTCTCCGTATAAATGCACCTGCACTGTGATAGTCTCAGAGGTCTGTTAAAAGCGCAGAGAGCATCATGAAGAACAAGGAACACACCAGGCAGGTCCGAGATACTGTTGTGAAGAAGTTTTAAAGCCGGATTTGGATACAAAAATATTTCCCAAGCTTTAAACATCCCAAGGAGCACTGTGCAAGCGATAATATTGAAATGGAAGGAGTATCAGACCACTGCAAATCTACCAAGACCTGGCCGTCCCTCTAAACTTTCAGCTCATACAAGGAGAAGACTGATCAGAGATGCAGCCAAGAGGCCCATGATCACTCTGGATGAACTGCAGAGATCTACAGCTGAGGTGGGAGACTGTCCATAGGACAACAATCAGTCGTATATTGCACAAATCTGGCCTTTATGGAAAAGTGGCAAGAAGAAAGCCATTTCTTAAAGATATCCATAAAAAGTGTAGTTTAAAGTTTGCCACAAGCCACCTGGGAGACACACCAAACATGTGGAAGAAGGTGCTCTGGTCAGATGAAACCAAAATTGAACTTTTTGGCAACAATGCAAAATGTTATGTTTGGCGTGAAAGCAACACCCTGAACACACCATCCCCACTGTCAAACATGGTGGTGGCAGCATCATGGTTTGGGCCTGCTTTTCTTCAGCAGGGACAGGGAAGTTCAAATTGATGGGAAGATGGATGGAGCCAAATACAGGACCATTCTGGAAGAAAACCTGATGGAGTCTGCAAAAGACCTGAGACTGGGACGGAGATTTGTCTTCCAACAAGACAATGATCCAAAACATAAAGCAAAATCTACAATGGAATGGTTCAAAAATAAACATATCCAGGTGTTAGAATGGCCAAGTCAAAGTCCAGACCTGAATCCAATCGAGAATCTGTGGAAAGAACTGAAAACTGCTGTTCACAAATGCTCTCCATCCAACCTCACTGAGCTCGAGCTGTTTTGCAAGGAGGAATGGGAAAAAATTTCAGCCTCTCGATGTGCAAAACTGATAGAGACATACCCCAAGCGACTTACAGCTGTAATCGCAGCAAAAGGTGGCGCTACAAAGTATTAACTTAAGGGGGCTGAATAATTTTGCACGCCCAATATTTCAGTTTCTGATTTGTTAAAAAAGTTTGAAATATCCAATAAATGTCGTTCCACTTCATGATTGTGTCCCACTTGTTGTTGATTCTTCACAAAAAAATACAGTTTTATATCTTTATGTTTGAAGCCTGAAATGTGGCAAAAGGTCGCAAAGTTCAAGGGGGCCGAATACTTTCGCAAGGCACTGTATATATATATACTGCTCAAAAAAATAAAGGGAACACTAAAATAACACATCCTAGATCTGAATGAATGAATTCTTTACATAGTTGAATGTGCTGACAACAAAATCACACAAATTATCAATGGAAATCAAATTTATCAACCCATGGAGGTCTGGATTTGGAGTCACACTCAAAATTAAAGTGGAAAACCACACTACAGGTTGATCCAACTTTGATGTAATGTCCTTAAAACAAGTCAAAATGAGGCTCAGTAGTGTGTGTGGCCTCCACGTGCCTGTATGACCTCCCTACAACGCCTGGGCATGCTCCTGATGAGGTGGCGGATGGTCTCCTGAGGGATCTCCTCCCAGACCTGGACTAAAGCATCCTCCAACTCCTGGACAGTCTGTGGTTGGTGGATGGAGCGAGACATGATGTCCCAGATGTGCTCAATTGGATTCAGGTCTGGGGAACGGGCGGGCCAGTCCATAGCATCAATGCCTTCCTCTTGCAGGGACTGCTGACACACTCCAGCCACATGAGGTCTAGCATTGTCTTGCATTAGGAGGAACCCAGGGCCAACCGCATCAGCATATGGTCTCACAAGGGGTCTGAGGATCTCATCTCGGTACCTAATGGCAGTCAGGCTACCTCTGGCGAGCACATGGAGGGCTGTGCGGCCCCCCAAAGAAATGCCACCCCACACCATGACTGACCCACCGCCAAACCGGTCATGCTGGAGGATGTTGCAGGCAGCAGAACATTCTCCACGGCGTCTCCAGACTGTCACGTCTGTCACGTGCTCAGTGTGAACCTGCTTTCATCTGTGAAGAGCACAGAGGGCCAGTGGCGAATTTGACAATCTTGGTGTTCTCTGGCAAATGCCAAACGTCCTGCACGGTGTTGGGCTGTAAGCACAACCTCCACCTGTGGACGTCGGGCCCTCATACCACCCTCATGGAGTCTGTTTCTGACCGTTTGAGCAGACACATGCACATTTGTGGCCTGCTGGAGGTCATTTTGCAGGGCTCTGGCAGTGCTCCTCCTGCTCCTCCTTGCACAAAGGCGGAGGTAGCGGTCCTGCTGCTGGGTTGTTGCCCTCCTACGGCCTCCTCCACGTCTCCTGATGTACTGGCCTGTCTCCTGGTAGCGCCTCCATGCTCTGGACACTACGCTGACAGACACAGCAAACCTTCTTGCCACAGCTCGCATTGACGTGCCATCCTGGATGAGCTGCACTACCTGAGCCACTTGTGTGCGTTGTAGACTCCGTCTCATGCTAACGCTAGAGGGAAAGCACCGCCAGCATTCAAAAGTGACCAAAACATCAGCCAGGAAGCATAGGAACTGAGAAGTGGTCTGTGGTCACCACCTGCAGAACCACTCCTTTATTGGGGGTGTCTTGCTAATTGCCTATAATTTCCACCTGTTGTCTATTCCATTTGCACAACAGCATGTGGAATTTATTGTCAATCAGTGTTGCTTCCTAAGTGGACAGTTTGATTTCACAGAAGTGTGATTGACTTGGAGTTACATTGTGTTGTTTAAGTGTTCCCTTTATTTTTTTGAGCAGTGTGTATATAACATCACTAAAATCTAAAACTGCCAGTAATGTACATCGTACCAGCTCCTTCCTAGTCTCCAGAGAAAAAACAGCCTTATGCCGGTAATAACTTATTCTCAGTTTGAGCTTCCTTATCAAGTTCTCTACATGCACAGTGAAGCTCAGCTTATCAACTCACACACCCAAATATTTGTACACTTTGACTTGCTCTGTAGTATGTCCAGCCAATGTCGCAATGACATGATTAGTAACATGTCTGGCATTTGAAAATACCATGCATTTTGTTTTACCTGAATTCAGAACCAGCTTTAAATCATACATATTCTGTGGTATTATGTTATAAAAATGAACATTCGCCGTTTCAATATTTTCTCCAATGTTGTTGATATACAAAATGAACTACAGTGGATCCAAAATAGAACCTTGCGGAACACCTGAGCACAACTCTATGGACTCAGATTTATAACCATCCGCCATTACACATTGTGTACGATTTGATTGGTTTATAAATTACCTATCTAGAGCATGCCCAGTAATTCTACATTTTAGGCTTTGCACTAACACAGCATGGTTCACGGTGTCAAATGCCTTCGACAACTCAATGAAGACAGACACACAATGTAACTTCTTGTCAAGAGCACAGTGGATGTCATTTAAAACCTTCAATGTTGCTGAAACAGTGGTGGACAGACCTAAAACCTGATTGCATTCCAATTAAGATGTTTTCTTGGAGGTAGGCCTTCAGCTGCCTACAAACTAAGGACTCCAATACCTTAGACAGTACAGACAATTTTGATGTGGGTCGATAGTCAAGTAGCGAAGGACCTTTTCAAGAGAGGCAGTACATAAGCAGATTTCCATAACTTGGATTTCCTTAACATGAAGTGTGAGGTTAAAAATACATGTTAAGGGGGAGCAATGATGTCTGCAGCTAGGTGTAGGAAGCGGGGGTCTAGATCGCCAGGGGATTTTTTTTCTATCAATTTATTTCAAGGCTTTACACACGTCTGAAACAGAGAAGGATGAAAAGGAGAACCTGGCAAAGGGGTGTTAGGTAAATTTATAGGGAGCTCAATTATACCTTTTGACCTTTTTTAAAATAAACTGCCTGCATCTAGAAAATGCTGATTTAAGGCTTTCAGAATGGAGTTTCTGTCAGTTACAATCTGTGTGTCTACCAACAATTGTTTGGGAAGTGGTGTATCTTTTTTGCACTCCAAACCTTTCACTACTTGCCAAAATTATTTCAATTATCCGATGTAGATTTCAGGTAGTGGTCTGCTTTCAATTTACGGGTCATAGCCACACCCATATTTCGAAGACGTTTACAAGCCATCCAGTCATCTGCCGAACCAGTCCCTCTTGCTTTAGCCCACATAGCATTTCGTTCCCTTATGATTTTAGTAAATTCCTCAGTAAAGCAAGGGTTCTCTCTGCCCTTAATCCTGAATTTGGGGCATGCCTTTTGCATACATTTTGGAATGCATTGTGGAAGTAAGAAAAGGCTGGTTTAACATCAGGGATTAATTCAATGCTAGATACATCATGTATTAAAAAACTTGAATATCAAACCGCTTCCAGTTTCTTTTCGTAATGACACATGGAGATTGCTTAGGAATTTTACCATCTCTCACACAGGCAATAGCACAGTGATCACTTATGTCATTTGCAAAAATACCATAAGCATTAAAACGATGAGTATTGTATCAAATCAATCAGAGGATTTCGGAGGATATTTTATATTTGACATCGTTACACTGTTGACAATCTGAGTGAGATTATAGGTATTGCATAGAACTTTGAGTTGATCAGAGCTAGATGTTAACCAGTCCTGACATTCTGTGATAACAATTTGAAAATACAATCCAGAGAGCCAGCAGTAGCAGATGGTCGATAACAACAATATACAACAATAAGATGAGCCAAGGTTTAGGTTCAAAGACAGATAATTCAAATTGCTTAGGTTTAGTAACAGAAGTCAGAACGCCTGCAGAGAATTTGTCTTCTACGTTGACAGCAACACCACCACCCTTAGATTTACGATCTGTACGAAAAACATTGTAACTATTTCTGCCAATATTTTTGTCTGTAATAGATTTTTCGAGCCAGATTTCAGAAAGCATAAGTACGTCAGGGTCGGCAGTTTTTATCCAAATATTTAAAAAATCAAGCTTCGGCAGAAGACTTTTTACATTCAAATGCAGAAACTTTAGGCCTCTCTGACTACTTAATTCGGCAGGGGTAAGAATGTCAGGACCTGGGTTAGATTGCACATTTCCAGACAGTAGAAGCAACTAGATAATGGCCAGTCTAGATCAAGGGTTACGACTTTTGGATTTATAGATAGCATTTCAGTCATATATTTCCTAATTCACAGTGCAACGTGCTCTAAATATAGTACTCAATACCCCAATTCATGTTAAGTTCAAAAGAATACAAGAAAATTGCTGATGTCATTCAAACCGATCACAGTTCAGAACATTAAAGCCATTTCTCAGAATCTACCTTTTTGCAGATATAGCTTGGAGAATACAAGGTTCTATCGATTTCTTAGTCAACTGTCTATAATTGGATACATGCAGCTTCTCTTGTCATTATACACTGAGTGTACAAAACACTAAGTACTCTTTCCTAATATTGAGTTGCACCCCCCCCCCCTCCCCCCTTTGCCCTCAGAACAGCCTCAATTTGTCAGGGTGTGGACTCACAATGTGTCGAAAGTCTTCCACAGGGATACTGGCCCATGTCTCCAATGCTTCCCACAGTTGTGTCAAATTGGCTGGACGTCCTTCGGGTGGTGGATCATTCTTGATACACACAGGAAACTGTTGGGCGTGAAAAACCCAGCAGCGTTGCAGTTCTCGACACAAACCAGTGCGCCTGGCACTTACTACCGTACCCCATTCAAAGGCACTTAAATCTTTTGTCTTGCCTTCTTTAACCTGTCTCCTCCCCTTTATCTACACTGATTTGAAGTGGATTTAACAAGTGACATCAATAAGGGATCATAGCTTTCACCTGATCAGTCCGTCATGGAAAGGGCTTAATGTTTTGTTCACTCAGTGGAAGTTGCCCATGAAAACGAAATAAACCCTTGCTCACCAGAATGTCATAAATCGATAGAATGAATGCTTCAACCTAGTCGACTTCGATAAGGTTCTCTCTGTCATCTCTGCTTCTTTCATGAAGCAAAGACATTTAGGCACAGGGGAGAAAATGCTCCCCCAAAAAACAGGAAAGATTTTCTGTGAAATGTCCAAATTGCATCAGTTTGACCAAATACGATCAGCTTTTATGATACTGATATCCCCTGTGTATTTATACCTGTGTTCTCTGTCTGTTTGTTGCCAGTTCAAACTAACCAGCGGTTTTCCTGAAAGCTCCTATCGTTTCCCAGCCTCTTTCCTCTTCCTACTGGTTTTGACCGTTGACTGTCCTGACCCTGTACACGCCTGCCTGACTACTCTGCCCGTCCCCGACCCTGGATTTTTGACTCCTGCCTGTCTTTGCCTGCCTGGTTGCTACAATAAACATTGTTACTTCGACAGTCTGCATCTGGGTCTTACCTTGATTCCTGATAAAAAATGTACATTTGGTGTGTCGTTTTACTGCAATAAGTGCTTAATCTGAACAGTAGTCTACAGTAGGCCATATTTGAAGTCCCCGTCTTGTGACTGTGGAATTTGTATAGCGCCTCACAATCATCACACATAACAAAGCCAGTACTGCTATCATCTTTTACCACTTCACCAAATCTTTCTCAAACATTACTTTCCTGGCCCTCCTTTCTCTTTCTTTTCAACTCTCTGTTTCACAGCTTTTCTGTTATTGAATTCATCTCATTGTCCTTTTTGCCTCAGTGGATGTACCTTCATTTTTTTCCTGCCGTTCCTAGAAGCATTTGGCGATTGGTGTGTAGGCTATTTTGCTCATGTGAAGTTAATACCAATTTATGCTTGCTCTGGAAATGCATTCCGGAAGCTCCATACAGAGGGTATCACGCAGATGCGGAGCATCCGGAGGCTTTCGGAGGCCAAGGCGAGCTCCATACCACATCGCCATGCACTCCCAAATTTTGTAACAATGGGGAGGGCTCCGTATAGCTCTGCATTGACATGATTGGTTGACGGTAGGTCGGGGCGGGTGGTCCTGTATAAACACAAACTCCTTGTTTAAAGGCGCTGCATGGTCAATCCGACATCTGCATTGGCAGGGCATTCCTACTCCTTGTACTTCACAGAGCAGCGCAGAGCTGTTGTGAAGAAGGTTTTTACAGGACCTCCCACCCCCACCTACCGTCAGCCAATCATGTCAACGTGGAGTTATACAGAGCCCTCTGCGCTGTTGCAAAATTTGGGAGGCGCAGTGATGCGGTACGGAGCTCATTTTGGCCTCTGTATGCCTCTGGAGGATCTGCAATTGCATCCCTCCCTCCATACGGAGTCTCCGACCACATTTTCAGGTCAAGCTTAAATTGGTTCTTAATGCTCTGACTTCTGCATAGGCTGCATCACAGTAAATGCTGTACGGCCACTGCATATGTCAGATTGACCATGCAGAGTCTTTTTTTTATGACCCTAAAGACAGCCTAAAAATAATAAAATGAAAACAAATGTAGCCTATAGATATAAATCACACAATAATTAGGCTATACATTTAGGGATTTATATTACTTTATTGAACCCGCCACACACCCGCCCTTCATCCACACAATATTTAATGACCCTAAATAGCGGGTTATGAGTCAACCCACACTGTGTGCATCGTCCTCTACACAAAATAACAATCATGTTGCCGTTGTTAGTAGAGGTTCCCACAAGGAAGCCTACTTTCAAAAGCTCTGCACTCTCCCATGGTTATGCACTGGTGAGTTGACACCTCTGTCAGTTCCTCTTCGGGCACTGTTCGAGGAATTAAAGTGCTTCCCCAGATTAAAATCAGACATTGCCATGTATTTCATTTCTATGCATTTACATGTAAGAGTGTGTGTTGATTTCTATGCATTACATGTAGGAGTTTGTGTGGATTTCTGTTAATGTTGCCATTGTAGTGGTGATGTATTTGATAATTGACCTTTGATTAGCCTAAAGATGTAGAGTGTTTTTATGAATTTTTATGACCTGAGTGAATGACCTACTTCTGTCTATTGAATTGCTAGCCAAAACCAGCGTTTAGCAGTAATGTAATCAATTTCATATCTATTGATGTTGCCAGGCTGTATTGGCCTATGTGTTTGTCTTTCGTTACACCCTCGTGAAAGAATATGTAGCCAATTTTGATAAAAGGTTTCTGCTTTATATCTACATGAAGGAGTGCCTTGTTCATTGACAATGATTTATGGCCAGGAATCCAGGTTAGTCAATTCCTTTCCCCAATGTTACTGTATGTCTGTGTTAGTTGTATCAGGTGCGCGCATTTGGATGAGTAGTGTATAATACATCAGACATGATACGTGGTTTAGTCACTGGGCTTTGTCATCCTATCACACTCCCACTGATATGTGGAAGCAGTCGCGTTACCCATTTCCTGTCATAATGGAAACGTACAGGAAGAAAACCATATGCCCAATAGGGGTGCAGCAACAAGGGAAAATATAGTTTACACACGTGTTTGTATTAAAGCTCAAATCAATGGGGTTGACTCCCAGCTTGTGCCGAGTGGAATGTCAAGGAGGTGTTCTTGGCTGGTCATCAAGAGGACAAGCACTGACTTAACCTTGGCCTCTAAACACTGTTTTGCCAGTTTTCTTTCTCTCTTTTAGGCTTCATCAACTTGTTTCTCTCTTCTCATCAAAGCACTAGATAACTCAGCAGAGTTCTCCTACACATCCCTCAACATCTGGGATGTGTTGGAGAAAGGCTACATGTATAGGAGATATTGAGTAGTAAACAATAATGAGAGAGGGAGTTGATCTCCATTCACACTGACCAAGGCCAGAGCTGAGCTTGTCTGGAGCTGAATGCTCCTCAGCCAGGACTGGAACTGGTGTTGGTTTGGGGGTGGTACAGTACGTGAGATTCAAGGACATTTTGCCCAAATGTAGATTGAGAACTTCAACTCTGGTTGGACCCCATTTGTCGTCCTAAAACTGACTGACAGATATCCCAGATACATGATGGTCAGACTTGCTGAATCTTGGATCTTTTCAATGAGACGTTCACCTATAGATGCATGTGGGTGTGTCTAGCTCTCGTCTGGTCGCCAGATCTCGTTGTGCTTTAGACAACTCCTGAAGATGGTTTTCACACCATACGGCCGAGGAGTTGGCAAAAGCACAAACCGACCTGGAAACCAGACTACTCTAGCTCATTCTTATCCTCAACTAAGTATTGAGGGGTTGAGTTTTGTTGTTTAATGCATACCAGTCGGCTTTAAGACTTGGACGCAAAACTAATGGGTATTATTCAAATAGTCAGTGCATTATGGTATCTCAGTATCGGAAATTTAAAAAACAATTTAGCACTCCTTGGGAAAACACAATGATGTAATAGTACATTTGATTGACTCCATTTCTGAGTCTAATGACTTTGTTGGTAATTAGTTGTGAGTTATGGTAAATGCTGTAAACTGAGAGAGTAGTTCCTTGTGCTTTGTTATGAGCTATCAAGAGGGTGTCATTAAGTAGTCAATTTATCTAATTTAAAACAATATATATATATTTGGTCTGTTTTGTGACAGTTCTATATTAATTATGGCAGATGTCTGAAAAAGTTGGCAGCTTTTGTTTTGCATCATGGATTCTTCAGTATTGTAGCCTGGGTGCCAGGCAGCACATTTGTTTTTCCAACTTATTGTCTAGCCACAGATGGGTCTTTCCACATTACACTTACTTAAAGTGTAACAAAATGGTAACACTATCAGTCATTTACTGTGGAAAGACTTAGATACAGTATGGTTAGCTTGACCACCTTCAAATAGCTATCCTGTGGTCATCAACTCTATTTGCCTGATGGACCACACCGATCCTTTATCATCTCAATAACACACGTAGAGCAAACAATAACAGCCCTGCCAGCTATATTGACCATCTTTTTTATTTACCTTTACAGTTGCTTGGCTACACAACATTTTTGTATTGGGTCATTTCGAGGACTGTGTTTTCATTGTACATTCTATTCTTCAACTCAACGCAGCCAATTGATTCTAAAATCGGCACGCGAATTTGAAACTCCAAAGAGAACGTCAAAAGAAAATGGCCATTGTTCTGGAAGCTTTGTGCAATCAGTTTGAGACATCGTGCATGGATGTATTCTATATTACAGGCCTGACTTGTTCAGGGAAGGGGTCTCATCCAACCTGGATTCAGGAATAGATGTAAATCTGAAACACTCCATTTAGTATGATATGTTACATTTCGTATGGTATGTATTCATTTGTGGATGTCCGTCATCCATGCCGTGTGATACTGTGCATCCGAAAACAAGTACTATATGGCAAACATAGCCGCGTGAAGTAGAGTTGTCCAGCACCCCCTGATAAATCTAAATAATTTAGCCAGAATGATATTATAATTTTCCCCAAAATGATATTACTCCTGAATGAACCAACATAAATAAAATACGTCCAAATACTACACGAGAGAGCATAACTTCGCTACAGAGAATCAATAACTTTCAAAAAATAACTGTTTATTCAAGTTTTATCACAAGCACTTAGTCGGGACTCGGGAAGGCCGCAATTTGGGCAGCACACCTCCCAAATATAGAACAGTGAGACGTTCCCCTATAGTATAGATAGATCTGTGTCTAGCTCTAGTCTGGTCACCAGACCTCGTTGTGCTTTAGACAACTCCTGAAGATTGTTTTCACACCATACGGCGAGGAGTTGGCAAAAGCACAAACAGATCTGGAAACCAGGCTACTCGGGTAGCCTAGTGGTTAGAGTGTTGGGCCAGTAACCAAAAGGTTGCTAGATTGAATCCCCGAGCTGACAAGATAAAAAATCTGTTGTTCTGCCCCTGAACAAGGCAGTTAACCCGCTGTTCCTAGGCTGTTGTAAATAAGAATTTGTTCTTAACTGACTTGCCTAGTTAAATAAAAAGTAAATACTCTAGGTCATTCTTATCCTCAACTAAGTATTGAGGGGTTGAGTTTTGTTGTTTAATGCATACCAGTAAGCTTTAAGACTTGGATGCCAAACTAATGGGTATTCTTCAAATAGTCAGTGCATTATGGTATCTCAGTATGACAAATGTAAAAAAAACTATTGACCACTCCTTGGGAAAACACAATGACATAGTGGCACATTTTATTGACCCCATTTCTGAGTAATGACTTCCTTGATAATTAGTCATGAGTTACGTGAAATGTTTTGTAATCCGAGAGTTTACAGCAGTTTACTTTATAGTTTTTACGAACTTTATAGTTGGCTACACAAATAATTCATTTTGAGGTCTGTGCTTTCGTTGTACATTCTGTTCTTCAACTCAACATAGCCAATTTATTTTAAAACGGGCAAGCGTATTTGAAAATCCAAAGAAAATCGCCATTGTTCTGGAAGGTTTGCTCAATCAGTTTGAGACATCATATATGGATATATTAGAGGCCTCTCTTGTTTATGGAAAGGGACTCATCCAACCTGGACTCTGGGGTAGAAGTAACCTAGTAAATGTAAATCCGGGACACTGAAATTAGTATGATATGTTACATTTGTATGGACATGGGTGAAAATAGAGTTAATTTATTCCCAGTACAGGGACCTCCTACTGGATGTCTGCACACACTTTTTTTATGGGCCTAATCATATAATCATTTTATTTTTACATTTTAGTCATTTAACGGACACACTTATTCAGAGTGACTTAACAGTAGTGAGTGCATACATTTTAATATTGGTCCCCCTTGGGATTCAAAACCACAACCCTGGCACAACCCATGCTCGACCAACTGAGCCACACGGGAACCCACGTGAATCTCTATTCATTTAATAGGATCTCCATGGGCCTGATAGTAAAGGTTTGTCATTTAACTTTTAAAATGTATTAGTCTACCTTTTTAATGTGGCATAAACACAACTAGTGATTGTGTTTTCATGTAGGCTACCTGCGTACATTACTCAGGGACGGCGGAAAGACAGGTGGTGCAGGAAAAAAATAGTTTTAAAGCCTCATTTACATATTTTTCTGCTTAACTTTTTCAACAATTTGAAGGCTGTGTTAGTAAACCTGTCTATAATTAGATGCATGCAGCTTCTCTTCTGTCAGTGCTAGATGATTGTCTAGAATACTAAACAAAGCCTTGCTCACAAGAATGTCATACATTTATAGACGGACCAATGCATCATCAACAATCTATACTGTACAAAAATATAAACACAACATGTTAAGTGTTGGTCCCATGTGTCATGAGTTGAAATAAAAAAGATCCCAGAAATGTTCCACATGCCCAAAAAAATATATTTTTCTCAAATTTTGTACACAAATTTGTTTACATTCCTGTTAGTGAGCGTTTCTCCTTTCCCAAGATAATCCATCCACCTGACAGGTGTGGCATATCAAGAAGCTGATTAAACAGCATGATCATTGCTTACACATGTGCACCTTGCGATGAGGACAATAAAAGGCCACTCTACAATGTCCAGTTTGGTCACATAACACAATACCACTGATGTCTCATGTTTTGAGGGAGCATGCAAATGGAATGCTGACTGCAGGAATGCCCACCAGAGCTGTTGTCTGAGAATTCAATTTGAATTTCTCCATCATAAGCCGCCTCCAACATCCTTTTAGAACATTTTGCAGTAACAACCTCAGCCCAGGACCTCCACATCTGGCTTCTTCACCTGCGGGATCGTCTGAGGGGGGTGCTGAGGAGTATTTCTGTCTGTAATAATGCCCTTTTATGGGGAAAAAAATTATTCTGATTGGCTGGGCCTGGCTGGCTCCCCAGTGGGTGGCCCTATCCTCCCAGTGCCACCCATGGCTGCGCACTTTCCCAGTCATGTGAAATCCATAAATTAGGGCCTAATGAATTTATTTAAATTGACTGATTTCCTTATATGAAATATAACTCAGTAAAATGTATGAAACTGTTGCGCATATATATATATATATATATATATATATCAGTATAGTTGACATCAGTAATTTAGGATGTTCACGGACTAGGGAAGGTTTCCAAATGACCAATCAGTTTGACCGGTTTTAAGGAAATGAAAAGCTGTTAAAAAAGATCCAACAAATTCAATAGCATTATATAGTGGGAAAGGGCCGTGCGTTTTGGACAATGAATTAACAGTGCAGTAAATAAAATTGAATAAAAACATATGTCTTGTCCAGGACTGGCGCCATCGCCAGTCAGAGCTACGGTGGGCCTGTGTTCTACTGCCACACAGGCCTGTCCTCATTATCTTTGAACTGGACTGTGTGTTTACCGGCAGTAGCACAACTTTAGATCATTAAAACGCATTCGCCAAAAGACACAAAATACACCTGAATGGATTTATGTAAATACCATGGGAGTCCTCTTACATTTTGGAACTTCACAATTGTATTGATCAAACAACCATAAAAAGGTAGGCTCTCTCCCTCAGTTGAATGCATTTGATTGACAACTAAGATATGTGCTAACTCTGGATAACAGTCATTCAAGTTCAGCATAGCTAGCTAGCTGGCAAAGTGATTCACATTTCTTGCTAGCTAACCGAATGACACCTGCATCTCTAGTTGTAGCCACAGAAAAACGAAAGAGGGGGAAAACTCAGTCAGCGCAGGGGGCCATATTGAAAAAACAACGATTTCACAGGTCATTTTTTTACGCGCTACTGCGACCCAAAGTGACCATTGTTTTATTAGAAAAAAAGATGTCTCTTTATAATGTCCACTTAAGATGCTGTATATAGCATTCTCACATAATAAAACAGAAGAAGAGATAAATTATATTTATCCAGCCTTGCTGCTATGCTTGCAGATGTGCATAATATGGTGTGACCCTTTCATTGTTTTTGCACTGCATGGATCACCGGTGCTGTTGAACGCATCATTGCTGTATGGTGCACTCAAAATGTACGGTAGCTGATTAGCCAGCCTAGGCTACTGCCCAAACGTTGCTCTGATAGGCCAACATGTTTCTCCTTTGCATGTTTTTTTGTTGCAGGTTTTGTTCTTGGTTATTCATTGTCATGCTTTAAAATCCGAAGCAAGACTGGAACATTTTAGTAGCCTAGTCGCTAGGAATTTGGCATGTGTCTATACACTTCCCCTCCGCTGCACGCTGTAAACGGGCCACACGGAAGCAGCGCAATTGAAGTTGAATTCAGCGATGCGAGCGCATCAGGCTGTAATTTCATAAAGCCGTTGACTCAACTGTTGACTCATTTATACTCGCTTGTGTGTCCTATTTCAGCACGCAGGCCTTGTGTTTGACACGTGCGCAAGCCTTTTAGCCACGTTATGACTGACTTGTGATCATTGCCCCTTGCTAGTTTGATTGTATTGACATTTCCAGCCTTAGTTACAGACAGTCGTCTGTTTTTGTTCAAAATATTGAGTCATTGAAACCGAATGGGTGGAGGCAGCAAGCAATGTACCAGGCCAGCTGGGATTTACAACCTGAGAGTAATTTTTTTAGTCATGGAATTTTGAGTCAAATATAATCTATTTTTAAAACCTCTTATCAAGTTGGTTTTGAAGCATAAACTGGGAATTGTATATTTTTGACTGTCATAATTTTGTAATTTGTGTCATATCTGCAAAGTGGTTCAAATGCTGTCAGTTCCACTTGAAGTAACCTTCTGTCTTATGTAACCATACCAAATGTAACATATTGTAATGAAACAGGGCAGGGAGCAGGTCTCGAACCCTCGACCTTCTAGCCCCGAAGTCCAGCGCATGTGCCGCAAAAGCACGCTCGTGCGGCAGAGTCGATTTCCGCGCTCATAAACCCAGGGTCGTTACACTATCATACTAATTTCTGTATTTCGTATTTATGTTTAATATGTTACTTCTAGTCTATGAGACCAGGCTGACTCATCACAAAGAATATGCAACTTATGACTGGACCAATGCTTGCATAAGACCACCGATGAAAATAGAAGTGGAACATACATCCGAGAACAAGTCCTGTAGGCTATCACATGGAGAGAAAACACCATTATGCAACAGTCTGATGAGAAGACGACTGAAAACCGATGGCAACTGAGAGAACCCCAAAGAGACGCCAGCAGTCTAGCAATGTTGTACTCATACCAACCATGACCTCTGCCAGGTTACCCAAGAGACTGAATCTCATTGCTGCTTTACATGCCCGCGGTGATAATACCGGTGGTCACTGACTAAGGGAAAACACTGAAGAGTGTTGCACAATATTGCTTTATCTGTTTGAATATCTAAGCGTGTGTAAATACCCCAAGGCCCGCCAGTCAAGTGCACCGCGGCATGGCATGCCGTCTCTTGTTCTCTCTCGGATGGTGCCCACGATTTGAATCACTGTAAAGCCTAAGCCACATAAACACCGCTGACGTCTAGTCTATGAGACCAGGGTGCAACCCCTTATAAGACACAACCCAAGCTTTATGTTGAATTTGAGAGTTTTTTAAAAAACTGGTCGACTGGATATGATTTTTATGCAGGCTAGCCTAGGCCTGCACATAAATGGCCCAATTGGTGATTTTGATTGGAGATTAGGCAATGGATTGGAGATTATTTTGTCTTAACACTGCCGCAAACAATAAAATCCATACAATTCAATTAAATTGATTCAATTAATTCACCTGTAATAATCACATAACTCTAAGGAACGATTAAAATGGCATTGTCAGACAGATATACCTATCACGGAGTGACTTTCATGAATTAAGCAAGATGTCTCTGGTTGTCGTTAATATCTATTGGGGATACTGCATAGGCTAGCCTACAGGTGTGATGTGTGTTTTCCTTGGCACTCCTCAAATATCTGACGATAAGAGGCAAGCACTTGACGCATCTGAAAGTTTAGTGTTGAGATCAAATAAAGTTTTTGTGCTGACAAATGCCTGACGTCTTCAGATCAATAAAACCCGCAGAGCAAGAACACCTCAGGCTAATTTGATTCAATTATAGAAAAGGTTAGGTACACTCAGAAAAAAAGCGTTCCAAAACGGTTCTTCAGCTGTCCCCATAGGGGAACCCTTTTTGAATAATTATTTTTGGTCCCAGGTAGAGCCCTTATGGTTCCAGGTAGAACCCTTTCCACAGAGGGTTCTACATGGAACACAAACGGGTTATACCTGGCACCAAAAATAATTATTCAAATGGTTTCTCCTATGGGGACAGCCGAAGAACGGAAGTTTGAAGTTCTAGATAGCACCTTTTGTGTATTGTCCATCATTTGCCTTTGTCTATTCAGTAGACTATTACAATGCCTCTAAATTTTGCCTAAGCGAACCATTCACATACATTTGAATGCATAAAGTTATAAATGCCATGGTCCAGGAACCATATAAATGTTTACACATTGGGTTGATCTTGCCAGATGCAAACAAATGCCACGTGTTGTGATGGACATGCTATCTGATCAGATACAGCCCTCAAATCCTCCCAAGGGGAATATTATCCTACAGTAGGTTATAGCTCATGAAGACTCGCAAATGTGTATTTATTACAGCTTAATTGCCCGTTTGTATAAACAAGTCCTCTATGAAAAATGTAGCAGGCTTCAACTTATCAAAACGTTTCCTTCAGATGGGGACATTAGTGCAGGTCTTATAAAACGTTTTTATACTTGATTTGTCATCATATAAGTTTTACTTGCAAACAATGTCCAAAAGTGAGTGTTGGTTGAATAGTTCAAATACTGTAATATAAAAGCACATAAAATAATCGCCAATGCCAGACTATGCCAAAAATACCACAGGCCGAGGTCTTGTGCGCAACTCACCTTATCTACTTTCCCGGTATTGGCGAGCGGACACTCAGGACTGTCATTGACCGAGCTTGTTGGAGGGAGGCAGCAGAGCCCGCCCCATGAGGAGGGACTAAGCATTTAATAGGGCTGAGACCTCTAAACGGGCTCAAAGAGAGACCCACCTGTGGCAGACACGGACAGACGAAGGGAGTTAGTTATTGCGTCTCCAGTAGGACCGTTACTTCACCGCTGTTCTTGTTGCTCTTGATTAGCTGAACTCGGACGAAACGTTACACAGAGTGAACATGATATTATTTTCTCATCAGCTTTTCATCCTCCTATGGATTGTTGTCACAGGTAAGCTCCATTTAAATGTTTTATAGGATAATAATGTCTTGTTGTTGAAACGCTCTTGTACCTATGGATCATTCTGTGAAATATTGTTCCAAATACACTTCTCAAAGCAGGTGCCATTTCGTGTAGGATATAGATGGAAAATCCTGAGCTCTGTAGGGTATTTAAATCAATCTCTGAACGTTGCCCATTTTTGCCTTTCCATTGCCATAGGCTATGTTTATATTTTTGTTCCCATAAGTTTGCAATGTCACTGGAATAACGATGTAATAACATTAAAGCTGCCAAATGGATAGCAATGCAGTGTATAGACACAAACTAGGCTATATTTACCATCACTAGCCTACCCTAGAGTCACCAAAGTTACATTTTCAAACACACTACATTACCAAAAGTATGTGGACACCTGCTCCTCGAACATCTCATTCCAAAATCATGGGCATTAATATGGAGTTGGTCCCCCCTTTGCTGCTATAACAGCCACCTCTCTTTCAGGAAGGCTTTCCACTAAATGTTGGAACATTGCTGCGGGGACTTGCTTCCATTCAGCCACAAGAGCATTAGTGAGGTCGAACACTGGTGTTGGGTGATTAGGCCTGGCTCGCAGTCCCAACCCAAAGGTGTTCGATGGGGTTGAGGTCAGGGCTCTGTTGTGCAGGCCAGTCAAGTTCTTCCACACCAATCTCGACAAACCATTCCTGTATGGACCTCGCGTTGTTCACGGGGGCATTGTCATGCTGTAACGGGAAAGGGCCATCCCCAAACTGTTGCCACAAAGTTGGTAGCACAGAATCGTCTAGAATGTCATTGTATCCTGTAGCGTTAAGATTTCCCTTCACTGGAAATAAGGGACCTAGCCCGAACCATGAAAACCAGCCCCAGACCATTATTCCTCTTCCACCAAACTTTACATTGGCACTATGCATTGGGACAGGTAGCATGCCCCTGGCATCCGCCAAACCCAGATTTGTCCATCGGAATGCCAGATGGTGAAGTATGATTCATCACTCCAGAGTCCAATGGCGGCGAGTTTTACACCACATCAGCCGACAATTGGCATTGTGCATTGTGATCTCAGGCTTGTGTGCGGCTGCTTGGCCATGGAAACCCATTTCATGAAGCTCACGACGAACAGTTTTTGTGCTGACATTGCTTCCAGAGGCAGTTTGGAACTTGCTAGTGAATATTGCAACCAAGGACAGACAATTGTTGCGCGCTACGCTCTTCAGCACTCAGCTATCCCATTCTGATCCCATTCTGGCCTACTACTTCATGGCTGAGCCGTTGTTGCTCCTAGACTTTTCCACTTCACAATAACAATACTTACAGTTGACCGGGCCACCTTTAGCAGGGCAGACATTTGACGAACTGACTTGTTGGAAAGGTGGCATCCTATGACAGTGCCACGTTGAAAGTCACTGAGCTCTTCAGTAAGACAATTCTAATGCCAATGTTTGTCTATGGAGATTGCATGTCTGTGTGCCAGATTTTATACACCTGTCAGCTATGGGTGTGACTGAAATAGCCGAATCAACTAATTTGAAGGGCTGTTTGTATATATAGTGTAAGTTTTATTGTATCCATTATTATGTAAGGTAAGAAACCATTACTTAAGAAGGCTCTGATAGATATCTTTTCATATATACAGTACTAATACTTAAAAACTAGTGGCTATCTTAGACTTTTAGCAGGAGGTTCCCCAAAAATCTCCAAATAGAGGCCAAGACTTACTGAAGACTGAGTCATTGGTTCTAATGCTCTCTGACTGGGTGTGAGTCAGGGATGGGGGATAGTGTAAAAAGTCCCTGCGACACACATCTTAACCATTCAGAGAATCTCTCTTCTATACTCGTTCAGCCTGCAACACTGTTGAAGTGTACTGTGGAACCTTAATGAGCCTATAGGCTCAGCCATGCTGTTGCTTAGCCCTGCTGCCCTATATGGAAGTTGATTATATTGGTTGCAGTCTCTTAATTATGGCTGCTCTGGGGTTGCTTCATCACTTTGCCAACTATAGCAGGGATGGGCAACTGGCGTGCCCCCTTTTGTTGGCCCACGGATACATTTATTTTTTTATTTTTTAGGTACTGAGTCGGGATCTCAACTTAAAATAGTAGAATACACAAAGTGTAATTTCGAAATTTGGTTGTGCATCAGCAGTTTTTCTCCCTGACAATCACTCAAATAGCTAATGTCAGCTAACATTTTTTAGATTGGTAAGTTAGTCTAGCATCCAGCTATCTAAACCTTTAGTATCATGGGCGAATTACCAACCAGGGGGCCCCCATTGGTTTTCCGACCAGGGGGCCCCCATTGATTTTGTTAGTCACTCTCATTCAGATTTCATATTAAAAGACGGCAAACAGTTCTCTCCACCCTATTGGAAAATGTGTACAATTCCAGGAAATAAGCTGGAAAACTGTAAGCGTGTTCAGCGTCCCTTTGCAAAATGAGTAGAATTGCATGAAATGAGTTGTAACATTACAAAATCTTCTCTGCGCCCCATGGCAAAACCGCTTAGGGACCCCAAAAGGTTAGGAACTCATGATGAGTTCCGATTTTTTGTGGCCCTCACCTCCATCAAAGTTGCCTATCCCTGCCCTATAGGGAAGGCCATATTTAAGGTCAAAGGTTACCACCAGAGGCCTGAGAGGAGACACTGTCATGTGGCTCGGTCCTTGTTAGGTCCCCTGGTACCTGCAGGCTGTTTTTATAGTTCAATCACTTTCATGTGTTTAAGGACTCTGCAACTCAGGGAGAGAGCTAGGCTCTGAACTGAAGGAGGCTTGTACAAGAAGCATGACTGAGTGTGTGTGTGTGTGTGTGTGTGTGTGTGTGTGTGTGTGTGTGTGTGTGTGTGTGTGTGCGACAGGCAGTCAGCAGTAAAAAGATACAGATGAAGGACCTCCTGAGGGTTCGATCACCTCTTCCCCTGAGTCTGGCGCCATGGACGCCATCGTCCAGCGTGTGTGTGTGTGCCCCCGATAAGAAACCTCTCAAAGAGGGGGGGGGGCATGTTCAGTGTCTCTTCTCCTCCTCTTCTTAACCCTGTTTCTTTCCTCTCTGACCACATACATTATTCATGTCAGAAGCTTCATAGTTTTGGTGGTTAGTCATGATATTATATGTGCAGAGCATGCAGGGTCTTTACGGGAGGTGATGGATGGGGTGGACTGAGCGAGGACACACACACACACATTCATCAGTCCTCCCTTTTAAGTGTGATGAAGCCCAGAAATCAACGGGTGATCACTATGCCGAGGTCAGAGTAAAGGGGTACGATGAGTGTGACATGGGTTAGTGTCTCGCTCTCTGTGTGTCAAAGTGCAAACGGATCCTAGGCCAGTTCCAGAAAGTCGAACCACCATCGGGTTGTAAATCATTTAAAGTACCCGGATTACATCATTGTCCAACAATGTACCCCCTCCCCTTCCTCTTATATTGCTAATGCATAGAGCATTTTCAGTGGAGACTGTCTGAGACCTCTCCTTTCCCCTCACTATACCGCTCAGATTTTACCCATGATCTCTCTCTCTCTTGCTGCCTGCCCTCCCCTTTTCATAGACACTCTTGCTTCTTCTTCTTCTTTTTTCTTTCATCTTGTCTTTCATCTTGTCACCTCTCTCCCCTCCTCTTTCCTCCCTCTCGCTGAGTTGGATTAGGGCTACTCTCCGGGGCTGTAAATCTCACTCTGTAATTGGAAAGCATGTGCTGGATATGTGCTCAGAGCAGGGGCCCAGTGAGTGAGGAGTCCTAGCTGCTCCAGAGAACCATATGTTACCTACAGATAGTCAAGCCTGGACGAGCCCTCTGTGCTGATATAGGGGGGGACGTAGACACACACAACTCACCTCCCCTTAAGTCTTACAACTAGGGCAAGGCACGGGTCAAGCTGAAGGTAGAGAGGTCACTGAGAGAGAGAGATAGACCAAGGGGGAAAAGCATGTAAATAAATAAACTGAGGTAACGATGAAGAAAAAGACAAGAGAATAAACCAATGACTGCAACTTAAACCTTCTGATCTTTCCCTAATATAGAAAGTAGTACTGTGCTCTGTGTCCTTCCGTGCCACCCATAGTGATGAGTCTTGCTGTTGTGCCCGATGTTGACAAATACAAGACAAGGCCCTCTAGCTGTGTTACTGCCTTTCTTCTGTCAGTGTGTGTCTTTGTGTCTGTGAGTGGTGTGTGTTTGTTTGTTTGTTTATTTGTTGTGTCAGGCAGGCCCTACCCCAGACAGGCAAGGCACAGGAAGAGTACAGGGGGTATTTAAGTAATAAGGCCCAAGGAGGTGTGGTATATGGCCAATATATCACGACTAAGGGCTGTTCATAGACACGACACATCGCGGAGTTAGCCGTGTTATATTGGCCATATATCACAAGCCCCCGAGGTGCCTTATCGCTATTATACACTGGTTACCAATGTAATCCGAGCAGTAAAAATAAACGTTTTGTCGTACCCATATGGTATACGGTCTGATATACCACGGCTGTCAGCCAATCAGCATTCAGGGCTCGAACCCCTCACTTTATAATTCTGTATTAGTATTGTACTGTTAGACATTTACTGCACTGTTGGACCTTTAAACAAAAGCCTTTAGCTGCACCTGCTTTAGCGTCTGCTAATCTGTGTACGCGACAAATTAACTTTGATTTGAGAACAGCGTGAAATTATCTTTCGGGAATTAGGAAACCTATTGATTCCCTCGATGTAATCTCACAGACAAACAATACCAGACCTTTAGAGAAAGGGCATTCTGTACCTCGTCAGTTGTACAGCTGAATTCATTCAACTGAAATGTGTTTTCCGCTTTTAACCCAACCCCTCTGAATCAGAGAGGTGCGGGGGGCTGCCTTAATCGACATCCACATCTTTGGCGCCCGGGGAACAGTGTGTTAACTATCTTGCTCGGGGCAGAACGACAGATTTTTACCTTGTCAGCTCGGGTTCGGATTCAAGCCTCCAACCTTTCGGTTACTGGCCCAGCGCTCAAACCCGCCAGGCTACCTGCCTTACCCAGTTATGACAATGCACATATACCCAGTTATGACAATGCACATATACCCAGTTATGACAATGCACATATACCCAGTTATGACAATGCACATATACCCAGTTATGACAATGCACATATACCCAGTTATGACAATGCACATATACCCAGTTATGACAATGCACATATACCCAGTTATGACAATGCACATATACCCAGTTATGACAATGCACATATACCCAGTTATGACAATGCACATGGCTATTGTCCTGTTGATTTGAATGTAAGATGCGGTATACATTGTCACAAGAAACTTTCCCATGAGCAACTGTGCACAGCAGACATCATCATCATGATATTGGATAAATGTAGTGCGATAGGACCATTCTCATTCCTTCCATTGACCATGGACATGTTCAGCTTGATTAGACTAATTAGGAATCTGTCCCCCAAGCAGCGTTTATTACTATGTGAGGAATCTTTGTCACAGAGACAGTGCAGCGGCATCAGCAACCTTAATAATAGTGCATGGTATTTTTATAGAGCTTTTCAAGGATCCAAAGTTGCTTGACAAACGCCAGACTAAGCAGAAGGACGAAGAAACGCGGCGGTTCAATAGAAGGTTTATATCCCCATATCCGAGGGAAGAGGTTTCAGAAATAACCATTATCTGGACGAGGCGCCTTTTCAATGAGAGACAGAAGGGGGGGGGGGGGGGGGGGGGGGGGGGGGAGTGATTGAAAGAGAATAGCAGACACTGGGATATGGCCGCGGTTGGTCTGTAAGAGGTGAAAATGAAAGCTCCTCCTCATTTCCATGAGATAGGGTCACCCCTGGTGAACTGGCGTCAGCTGCCCGGCTTTGATGTGGCAGCCGTGGTAACAGAGAAATGGACAGGGCCCCAAGGGCAGATAGACTCCCTACACCAGGGGAAGCTGAAGGAAGCTGGCCTGCTTGCTGCTACTGTGTGTGTGTGTGTGTGTGTGTGTGTGTGTGTGTGTGTGTGTGTGTGTGTGTGTGTGTGTGTGTGTAAGAAGGGGAACATTCCCTACAGAGCCCCTACAAGCATTGCACCACCAGTTCATATAGCAGTATGTTAGAAATGTCCACCTCATTAGCCGGCTCTGAGGCCTGTACCGGGGACTTCTAATTAGCATGTACTGAAGTCCAACATTACTAGTCCTATGTCATGTACATGTTGTTTTTTACATGCTCTGTTACGTACTGAGATGTTATACATGCTATTACACCCCCTATCGTTCCAGAGTGTTGGATATGTCATTCGTGAGCACTATTAGTGACTGTTAGTATATTAGTGACTATTAGTATCAAATTTGTAAACAGTGAACAGCATGGACAGACAGACTAGACGACAGTAATCAACTCTGAAGGGACGTCACATTACTGTGGGGACGCTAATTAGAAAATCCTTTCGTTACCAGTCTCTGTGGGGTCAGTCACTAACCTGATGGCCCATATTTCTTTCTATCTTTGTCTCTCTTTTCTTTCTTTCTTTCTTTCTTTCTTTCTTTCTTTCTTTCTATCTTTCTGTGTTTCTCACAGTGCTGGTAGATGTGATAAAAAAAACTATTTCAGGAAAGCGTTTAGCTAATTCCCAGCCGTAAACTGGGCATGTTTCCGTGGCAACTCCAAGTGACTGAAAGTGTGTACTGGATGCAGGAACCGTCATGACTCAACGTGATCAAGACAAAGGAGATGATCGTGGACTACAGGAAAAGGAGGACCGAGCATGCCCCCATTCTCATCGACGGGGCTGTAGTGGAACAGGTTGAGAGCTTCAAGTTCCTTGGCTTCCACATCACCAGCAAACTAAAATGGTCCAAGCACACTAAGAAAGTTGTGAAGAGGGCACGACAAAGCCTATTCCCCCTCAGGAGACTGAAAAGATTTGGCATGGGTCCTCAGATCCTCAAAAAGATTCTACAGCTGCACCATCAAGAGCATCCTGACTGGTTGCATCACCGCCTGGTATGGTAACTGCTCGGCCTCCGACCACAAGGCACTACAGAGGGTAGTGCGTACGGCCGAGTACATCACTGGGGACAAGCTTCCTGCCATCCAGGACCTCTATATCAGGTGTCGTCAGAGGAAGGCCCTAAAAATTGTCAAAGACTCCAGCCACCCTAGTCATGGACTGTTCTCAATTTGGGACACATATTAGCTAAGAAGTACATTACAGAGTAGAGTCTGTGTGGGTTGGGGTTGGGGGGCAACAGGTAGCAAGGTAATTGTTTATCTGGCAGTCGGTTGAGTTCATAAAGAGGCACTTCACAGGAGTAACATTGTGCCACATGAAAAGAAAGCCTGTGAAGTGTGGCGCTGTGTGAAAGACGAGCGTCATCGGCGTGTAGTCTCTTTCTCCTTCTCACTCTCTCTCTCTGTCCCTCTTTCCCTCTCTTCTCTCTCCCCCCTTCTCTCTCTCTCTCTCTGTCTCTTTGTCTCTCTCCCTCGGTGATTTGTAGTGTGGCCATCAGAACTTTGACAGCTGGTAACCTGGCAACGGACACACTCCCACATTGCTCAGCCTCCTCTTGACGCTGTTCCCTTTTCTTCCTGTGTGGGAAGGGGAGGGTGGGGGTGTGGCAGGGTAACAGACTGTGACCATGTTTCGTTCATTCTGTTTGTGAGTCCGTCGGTGTTCAGTTCACTGTGGGTGTGACGCGCAGTATGACCCCGGGTGTGACACTGTATGACACTAATGTATACCCCGTCGCAGATGTGAATCTGGTCCAACCCAAACGGAACCATTTTGTCTGTGTTTTAAGTCACGTTTTATTTGCAGTGCATTTCGCAAGTCTCAAACCACTTTACAAAAATATGAGCTCTTCCTGAGTGTGTGGTCCCCTATGGTGAAGTCCTATCGGTGCCCTTTGACCCCTGTGTGGTCTGATTTAACCCCATCATCTCATTGTGTCTGCCTGAGATTATCTGGCTGTCACACGAGGTTAATACCTAAAAGAGGGCTTACTGTACTGCAATATACCTTATACATAATATACACTATACTGTACTGTACCCTACCTGTACAGTGTCCCTTCTGGTTTGATATGCTTTATTCAATACAACATTACCAGTAGTTCCTGGTAATAAGTTAGTGAAGATAACGTTTCAAAGGAGTGGTAGTTGGACGACGTGCCGGTCCTGATGTTAAAGAAGGTAAAAAATGTAATAAAAAAGAACGTGGAACTTGAAACGAAATAGCAGGCCGACGAGGCTGGAATGGAATTAATGGAACGGAGTTGAACATGTTTGATGTATTTGATAGCGTTGCATTTCTTCCATTCCAGCAATGGAATGAATGAGCCGTCCTCCTATAGCTCCTCCCACCAGCCTCCTCTGTTGGCAGTGCTATTTCAAACACAAGACTTCCCCTGCGAGTTGTTTCATCCCTCACCAGTTTAGTATTACGTTGCTCATGAACCCCACCTCCCAACAACATTCATCAATGATGCAGTTGTTAATGTCTATATTAGAACTTTTTTTAAATTCTAATTGTTATTGTTTTTTTATTTCACTTGGTCCCCTCAATGGCCATGCTGCTCCCCTTATGGCCATTCCGCCCCCACCCCCTCAACAGTCTTAACTCTGCCTCCACACCAAGCATTTATTCATCACTGCCACAGCTGTCATTACGTATATGATGCTATTTCTATTGTGTTTTTTCATTGCCATTTTCATTCTTTTATTTCACTTAGTCCCGCATGTTGGAGCTCGAAGCCTAAGATTTTCACTGAACCCTGCAACCGCACCAGCAACCCTGTACATGTGACTATTACTGTGAACACTCTGAATCTGAATCCGCCGTGGTGGAAGTATTGTACTCAGGGACACGATCCTCAGAGGACTCTGTAAGACACAGGATAGCCTCTGTGTGCGTGTTTGATGAAAACCTGTGTGTTTGTGTGGTGTGGGTTCATATGTGCGTGTGTGTGTGTGTGTGTCAGGCGTGATATTCTTGCCTGGGGAATTGTGCCTTAGTTCCGGAGCTTCCCCCTTTGTCCAGTGTCAGATGGGCAGGGGTTATTTTATGACGCCATCAAGGCTCCCCAGTAGCTATATCTACTCATTTTCATGTTGACCTGTCTGGGAAGTGATCTTCAATTTTCCCAATATGGCCACACTCTCATGGTATACCCACGTCATGCACAGAATGTGTGTTGGAATATAGCAGAATGATTCCATCCATAGAGAACCAACTCCGTGATCCAAGCCAGTCTGTCTGATGTGGATCTAAATTAGACGTCGGCGATTGTTTTCAAGAGAAATTCAACTTTTCCAAGACAGAAGCATTTGAATGAGGGGGGGGGGGGGGACTCTGGAAAGGCCATCACAAACACGCACGCACAACCACACACACACAACACACACACACCATCGTGGCGGTTTTGTCAACGTTGCAGTGCTGAGAGAGAAGTGATCAGATATCTCTGTCATTACTTTAACTTACCAATTTACCCTCTGTTTCCACTCTGTTGCCTTGGATATCATGGTGTCCTTTGTATGGCTGTTTGCATGGCAGCAGTTTTGGGGATGTGGCTAGATGTACTAATGGTGTTTTTAGAAAGGATTGTATAGTGCGTATCTGTTGATTTTACACCCAGTATCATTTTGATATCGGTTTGTTGTTGATTCGACATCCAGTGTATTCTCAATTGTTGTCAACTGTTCTCAGCTGTTATCAATAGTTCTCAATAGTTCTCAACTGTTCTCACCTCTCACAACAGATTTGCATAGCTCATGACTTAGAGTAAGGGTTCTTAAACTTTTTCAGCCTGGTTCCCAAATGATAAATTCAGTGTTCAGTCATTTCAAATTTTGCCATGGGGCGTATAGAAAATGTCACGGTTTTAAAGCAAGTTTTCTGCAATTCTACAAATCATGCCCTGGGGCGGAGAGGACATTTAGCAATTTTATAAAACATTTCATGCAATTCTGCTCATTTTGCAATGGGGCAGAGAGAAAAACGTTTCAGTTTTACAGCTAATTTCCTGCAATTAGACCACTCTGGGTCGCGACCCCTACTTTAAGAAAGGCTGACTTAGAGGGTGCAAAATCAAGTGGCGTTTAACCGACACCTCAGAGCTACCAATGGGCCTGACCGAGGGAAAGGTCTGTGTGTTGGCTGGAGAATAGCAGGAAGTAGTGGGCTAACTGCTGACTGTGTGTAGATGCTAAATTAGACGTTGACTTCCCAGTAGTTGTGTTGTGGGGCAGGGCCTGCTTTCTGTCACCACCATCTGATTTAACACCCATTTACACGTTACACTACTGTACATGTTTGCTCTTGGCATTGATACATCTTAGATAGGTAGTCAATTGGCCTGCCTTGTCCAGGATCACACTGGATGATCTAGGCTCAGCCTGCTCTTTGCTCAGGTTGCCAGGGAGATGTCCTATGTTTGGAATCTGTATGGTTGTTTCCCAGTACAATGGACCATAGATTAGGTTGCCAGGTTTTTAGTTAGAAACCACATTGCTAGGCTTCATTATTGTGTGTTTTTTTTAATCAGGTTTCTGCTAAGACGCTGGTCTGAGCACAACACATCCTCTCAGGCATGTCTGCATCGCCAAGGCCCACTGGCAAATCTATGCGAAGGAATCTAACCAAGGGGCAGAATGTTTTCATTTGCTTACCAAGAGATTAAAGTGTACTGTGACACACTGTGGTGATACACCCAGAATGTACAGTATGAAGGGGGAAGACTCTTACTCATAGCTATGTCATCATATCATCATATGAAGATAGCCGGATGGGCATAACTGACAGAAATCTCATCATAGGAACATACTGTTGACTTCTTGTGTCTTGCACTGTTAACAAAACGGGATAATTAAATCTTGTGTTTTCATCTCTGGTAATCAACCAAGAACCTTGGGGCTATCTTCTTTCATTCGTAATCTACATGAGTTGCTCACAGATTGCTACAGTACTGTAAACTACGTCTGTGTTTTGCAGCATTGGTCACACACTGGTCTAGTTTCGGGAGCCGCTTTCTGGTTTCGGTCACCTCGCCTTGTTATCGTCATAACCAATAAAATGTGATCATAAAAGCATTTCTCTCAGTCCACCATCCATCCTATCAGATAGCTCTGTATTTATTCAATCCACTCCCTCATACCACAGTGTGTGTGTGTGTGTGTGTGTGTGTGTGTGTGTGTGTGTGTGTGTGTGTGTGTGTGTGTGTGTGTGTGTGTGTGTGTGTGTGTGTGTGTGTGTGTGTGTGTGTGTGTGTGTGTGTGCATGTGTGTGTGGTGAAAGAGTCTATGTGGATACAAGTGTGTTCTCTATCTCAAATATGTATGGACGTTACGTTCGGCCTTGACAGGTGTGTGTGCTCTTTGGTAAATGGGTTTTGGTTACCGAGCTACAGAGCCATTAGGTCACACGATGCAATGTACCCTCTGGCGTGTTCCTGGAAAATAATTGAATCACACACCGAATCAGATATTAGTCTTGGTCCCTCCCCACTTCCTCCGGCACCTCTGCTTCCTGGTACGGTAGGAGCAACACAGGGTTGGATAAGGCCGTAGTCAACCACTGCATCCCAAATGGCACCCTATATTGACCAGAGCCAAAAGTAGTGCACTATGTCGGGAATAGGGGTGCCATTTGGGATGGGGCCCCCTGTTGTCCGCGTGTTCCCTCTCTACTCTAGCTGGAGGAGAAAATAGGAAAAGGAGGTTGACTGTACTCAGCCAACGCATACAGATGAGGACCAAGCTCCGCGGCTCGGGGTAAGAAGGCCTAGGCAGTACCCTATCAAAGGCCCCCTGCTGGGTGTGCTGCCCCTCAAGCTGTTGTGAAGCTGCCTGTGTTCTCCTCCAAACAGAAAGAGACCAGAGCAGATTGGGTTTAACAGCGCCGTGGACAGGCGTCACCACAACATGCTAAGAGAAGTAAGACGCCGAGTGCTCTTTGAAGAGACGGGTAATAGATTTTGGCCAGACACAACGCTGACCTATTCATTGCGTGATGCAGTCAGTGGCGTTTGAGGTACGTCAGTAAGGGGACGATCGTGTGCTTGTCTTTTGTCACGCTTATGACGTCACGCACCTTTGTACATCTTTGTGACACAACTGGAATGGTGAGCTCAGGGAAAGCTAAAGCAAATGCCACAATGAGTTTTCATCACGGAGCTCAAACACGGAACACTTTTGGTGTTTAGATTCCAGTGCTTTTGCAGAGAGCCCAAGTGGCATTGGAACGCATGCTGTAAACCAGGGCCATTCCATTTATTATCTGGAGGGCCCAAACACTTCAGATTTTTTTTTCTTTCTACCTGGTAGTTAAATTCACTCATCAGTCTCAGATCTAAGTCACCCCTGATTATCGGGGGGAAATGAACACCAGAAGAGTAACTGGCCAAGGTTTATGACTTCTGGTTGAGACCACAGTCTTTGACTCCCTGACGTTTGACCTTAACATAACAGGTCTGTTTCAGTATTGCAGGTTTTGGGTGTTTTACAGTGTGTGTATGGGGCACATGAAGCTCAGCTCATGACTTTCTGTATGTTTGTAGTGGTATCTTTTTCTTTAGGGGTAGAGTCCAACAACACGGCTCCTGGCACACATGACAGTCCTGGGATCACAGATACATCCATGACCCCAGGAGATAGATCCACCACCCTCTTATCCACAAATACCCCAGTCTCCACTGAACCCAGCTCCACCACCACAGACCCCACAGACCCCTCAACTGTCCTCCCTAGCACTGATGGCACCTCACCCACAACAGCAGCCATCTCTAAAACTGAAGAGGTCTCTACTACAACAGACCTGACCTCAACTTCTGATACGACAGAGTCTAAGAGAGCAGTCGGCACCACTGCGACAGAAACAAGAACTACCTCGTCGGTCAGCACAGCAAGGTTGACTTCCTCCCACAAGACCACAGCGTACACTGTCACTTCCTCTGAGTCGACCAAAAAAGACAGTCCGTCCACAGACAGTGACATGACAACACCCACCACCACACCTGCCCTTAGCAGAGGTGACTCTCTGTCTACCATGGAATATACAGGCCGTACCTCTGTTGTTGTGTTGATACCTGATGAAACAACAGCTATCAACACAGCTACAGGTACACATGAAACAACAGCTATTAACACAGTTACCACAGATACAGGTACACATGAAACAACAGATATCAACACAGCTACCACAGATACAGGTACACATGAAACAACAGCTATCAACACAGCTACCACAGATACAGGTACACATGAAACAACAGCTATCAACACAGCTACCACAGATACAGGTACACATGAAACAACAGTTATCAACACAACTACCACAGATACAGGTACACATGAAACAACAGCTATCAACACAGCTACCACAGATACAGGTACACATGAAACAACAGCTATCAACACAGCTACAGGTACACATGAAACAACAGCTATCAACACAGTTACCACAGATACAGGTACACATGAAACAACAGCTATCAACACAGCTACCACAGATACAGGTACACATGAAACAACAGTTATCAACACAGCTACCACAGATACAGGTACACATGAAACAACAGCTATCAACACAGCTACCACAGATACAGGTACACATGAAACAACAGCTATCAACACAGCTACCACAGATACAGGTACACATGAAACAACAGCTATCAACACAGCTACCACAGATACAGGTACACATGAAACAACAGCTATCAACACAACTACCACAGATACAGGTACACATGAAACAACAGCTATCAACACAGCTACCACAGATACAGGTACACATGAAACAACAGCTATCAACACAGCTACCACAGATACAGGTACACATGAAACAACAGCTATCAACACAACTACCACAGATACAGGTACACATGAAACAACAGATATCAACACAGCTACCACAGATACAGGTATACATGAAACAACAGCGATCAACACAGCTACCACAGATACAGGTACACATGAAACAACAGCTATCAACACAGCTACCACAGATACAGGTACCACAGAGACAGGCACACATGAAATAACAGTTATCAACACAGGTACCACAGATACAGGTACACATGAAACAACAGCTATCAACACAGCTACCACAGATACAGCTACCACAGAGACGGGTACACATGAAACAACAGCTATCAACACAGCTACCACAGATACAGGTACACATGAAACAACAGTTATCAACACAGCTACCACAGATACAGGTACACATGAAACAACAGCTATCAACACAACTACCACAGATACAGGTACCACAGAGACAGGTACACATGAAACAACAGCTATCAACACAGCTACAGTTACACATGAAACAACAGTTATCAACACAGCTACCACAGATACAGGTATACATGAAACAACAGTTATCAACACTGCTACCACAGATACAGGTACACATGAAACAACAGTTATCAACACAGCTACCACAGATACAAGTACACATGAAACAACAGCTATCAACACAGCTACCACAGATACAGGTACACATGAAACAACAGCTATCAACACAGCTACCACAGATACAGGTACACATGAAACAACAGTTATCAACACAGCTACGACAGATACAGGTACACATGAAACAATAGCTATCAACACAGCTACCACAGATACAGGTACCACAGAGACAGGCACACATGAAATAACAGTTATCAACACAGGTACCACAGATACAGGTACACATGAAACAACAGCTATCGACACAGCTACCACAGATACAGGTACCACAGAGACAGGCACACATGAAATAACAGTTATCAACACAGCTACCACAGATACAGGTACACATGAAACAACAGCTATCAACACAACTACCACAGATACAGGTACACATGAAACAACAGCTATCAACACAACTACCACAGATACAGGTACACATGAAACAACATCTATCAACACAGCTACCACAGATACAGGTACACATGAAACAACAGCTATCAACACAGCTACCACAGATACAGGTACACATGAAACAACAGCTATCAACACAACTACCACAGATACAGGTACCACAGATACAGGTACACATGAAACAACAGCTATCAACACAGCTACAGGTACACATGAAACAACAGCTATCAACACAGCTACCACAGATACAGGTACACATGAAACAACAGTTATCAACACAGCTACCACAGATACAGGTACACATGAAACAACAGTTATCAACACAGCTACCACAGATACAGGTACACATGAAACAACAGTTATCAACACAGCTACCACAGAAACAGGTACACATGAAACAACAGCTATCAACACAGCTACCACAGATACAGGTACACATGAAACAACAGCTATCAACACAGCTACCACAGATACAGGTACACATGAAACAACAGTTATCAACACAGCTACCACAGATACAGGTACACATGAAACAACAGCTATCAACACAGCTACCACAGATACAGGTACACATGAAACAACAGTTATCAACACAGCTACCACAGATACAGGTACCAAAGACAGTGAGACCACAGGTTCAAGGATCACGAAGTCCACCATCCCACCAACTGGTCAGACCTCTCTCCCAGTAACTGAGGGTAGTACCCTGTCTTCAACACCCCTCTCCGCCACTACAAGGGGTCCTGAGACCGCTCTCCCAGTGAGCGATGGCTCCACATCCTCATCCCCCACCGCTACCATTACAGGGAGCCCTCATACAGACAAAACCACTGGAACAGAGGGGACTACCGATTCTACAACCACAGCTGGCACTCCAGTTTTGCCCCCCACCTCCGGCTCTTCCTCCAGCCCACCCTCTCCAGGCTCAACCCAAACCCCAGGCAGCAGCACTGCTGCCCCCGTAGACACCTCCACCACCACCCCTGCCCCCTCACCCACCATCTCACCTACAGGAGGTATGCTTTAAAATGTCATTGTCAAATGTTGTAAACATGATTGGATCTGTGTTGTGTCTGAAGAAGGACTAAATATAATGCCGCAAAACGATTCAAAACAAAGATATTATCTTCACTGTGAGATGTTAATCAATGTTGAAACTTACTTTCCAATTTGATCTTTGTTATGTCTTCTTTCCTTCTTCTTTTTTTTTACCACAGAAACCCCTGGGCAACCGACTAGCAAAACTAGTGAGAGTCCACTTCCTCCTTTCCACACCTCGACCTCCCCTACCGGTGGAAGCACCACCCAGCCAGAGTCAGCCATCACTGCTGCCACCTCCCTGCCTCCACCCATCTTCATAGTGTGTCCCTCCTCTCCCTGTCCGTATGATAGCATATGTCTCAACGGCACCTGCCAGTGTATGTCTGGGACCTTCCTCTTAGAGGGCCGCTGTGTACAAGGTTAGTGCTCGTCGTTAGTGTTATAACGAAGACAACGATGGGGATGATGCTGGGGATTATAAGGGTGCTGGGGATAAATGGTGATGATGATGACTCCTTTTTTGACTCCTTTTCCCCCCCCTTCATTTTCAGCCCAAGTCTTCTCTGGAGACCTGCATCTCAACCAGACATTTCAGGCTGAAATGAGCAACCGGTCATCAGGGATATTTAAGCAAACAGCAGCCAGGATCTCAGAGGCAGTAGGTCCTTGAGTCACAAAGCCCAGTAGTTACAGTGTATTCTCCTCTCGGAGCGACGGAGTGGGACAATAATCCTCTCGTATCTTATTTTTAGCTGAGAAGAGCCTTGGAAAACGAGTCTGGATACAGCCAAACTGATGTGGTGCTGCTTCGGTAGGATTCTACGCCACATTGTTATCCAATGCATAGCCCACTGTGCCAGACGTAATTTCAACATCTTTTCCACGTTGGCTCAACGTACTTCCAGGGAGACAACGTGGAAACAACGTTGATTCAACCAGTGTGTGCCCAGTGGGACTTGTTGTGACGACCAGGACATTGGTGTGACCATGCATTTTATCAGCTGGCTTGTTATGGTAATTATGTATGGTTTTTGGTGACCCTTACAGGCGAGGCAGTGTGATCGCGACCGTGAACAACGTGTTTAAACTAGGCTCCAGTGCCACCCGGACTTCGACCAATGCCGCTATAGAGAAAGCCATACAAGCCTGTGGGACGACCTGTGGGACCATACTGCAGAGAGCTACATTTAACGGTGGGCACTGTGCCTTGCTGCTTCTCCCTGTGTAGAAGGAGTGGCCAGCAGGGAGATTCTTACTACCTGAGAGCTTGAACCATACTTTCTATTCATAGAAAATAATAAATAGACACTTACTTTATTGTACCGGAGGAGAATGTAATGCCAAACAACAGGGCTTCTACACCTGCATTGCTCGCTGTTTTTTTGGGGGGGGGTTTAGGCTGGGTTTCCGTAAAGCACTTTGTGACATCAGCTGATGTAAGAAGGGCTGTATAAATACATTTGATTGATTGATTGATTGATTGATTGATTGACAGACAAAAATACTGACATTCTCGTACTTTGTAGCCATTAAAAAAAAGCCCCATAAAACATGAAGTACCATCGCACAGTGTCACTATCCTGACTGGTGTGTCCCCATCCTTTCTCCAGCCACTGACCTATGTGATCAGGCCCCCCAACCGTGTGATGTCCGCTCTACCACGTGCGAGTACAAAGAAGATGGAGTGACCAGATGCTCCTGTAAGGCTGGCTACATCAACAGCTTCTACTCAAACCAAAGCTGCACAGGTGAGTGCAAACCTGTCTCCAGTGGTTCTATGCTCATTGAAAGGTCCTTCAAGATAGGAGTCGGTGATTATATGTTTTGGTAGAGTCTTTGTGGTTGTACGTACTGAGTGCATTGAAATGTTACACAAGACACACGATAACAGCTTAGCTACTGTATAATGGAGCTGCTGAACACATTCCATTTGATAGAGAGAAAATACTAAAGGAGATACAAATAGACACAGACAGCCTCAAGAGCAAGGTTAAGCGCACTTGGCTTAGCATCAGAGTGAACAAAATGGGAAAGTTAGCATCAAAAGAATGCATTTGGGTTCATTTAAATACTGTTGTGCGTGGGCGTGCGCGCGCGCGCGTGTGTGTGTGTGTGTGTGTGTGTGTGTGTGTGTGTGTGTGTGTGTGTGTGTGTGTGTGTGTGTGTGTGTGTGTGTGTGTGTGTGTGTGTGGGAGGGAGAGAGATAGGATAGAAAGAGTGATTTTTATTGTTTATTATCTACTTCACCAGCTTTGGCAATGTTAACATATGTATCCCATGCCAATAAAGCCCTTGAATTGAATTTAAATGAGAGAGAGAGAAAACACAAACAGACCCCACAGAGCCCCAGGACAGCAACACAATTAGACCCAACCAAATCATGAGAAAACAAAAAGATAATTACTTGACACATTGGAAATAATTCAGAAAAAAACAGAGCAAACTAGAATGCTAGTTGGCCATAAACAGAGAGTACACCATGGCAGAATACCTGACCACTGTGACTGACCCAAACTTAAGGAAAACTTTGACTATGTATAGTCAGTGAGCATAGCCTTGCTATTGAGAAAATGCGGCTCAAGAGAAGACAAGGCTATTTGCACGCTGTACACAAAATGAGGTGGAAACTGAGCTGCACTTCCTAACCTCCTGCCAAATGTATGACCATATTAGAGACACATATTTTCCTCAGATTAAACAGATCTACAAAGAATTCGAAAACAAACCCAATTTTGATAAACTCCCATATCTATTGGGTGAAATACAGCAAGATTTGTGCCACAAGAAAAGGGCAACCAGTGAAGAACAAACACCATTGTAAATAATACCCATATTTATGTTTATTTATTTTTCCCTTTTGTACTTTAACTATTTACACATAATATGACATTTGTAATGTCTTTACTATTTTGGAATTCTTTGTGAGTGTAATGTTTACAGTAAATTTGTATTGTTTATTTCACTTTTGTCTATTATCTAGTTCACTTGCTTTGGCAATGTTAACATTTGTTTCCCATGCCACTAAAGCCCTTAAATTGAAAATGAACATTTTTATTGAAATTGAATTGAGAGAGAGAGAGAGAGAGAGGGAAAGACAGAGAGAGGGTCAAGTGCTGTGTCGACGTTTCTCCACTCTGATCCCATGGCACGCGATATCTCTTTAATGTATTCGTCTGCAAAGGGGCCGTTGCCCTGGAAACCAGCTGAAGAATCATGGTCGCTATCTGCCGAGCCAGGGGCTGGATTAGTTTTATCCAGCAGGGAAGTTATGGGTTGGGGAGAACTACTAAACATAGATGACTCTGCTCCCCACAGCGCCATTGTTAAACTACACATAATCTAAAAATTGTACTTACTGATGTTACACCATATATCAACTTCTCTAAGAGCAAGTGTTTATTATGTTGGTTGATTGTGCAAATTTATTGAGCAAACGTTGGTGAGCTTCACCTGTTCCCTCCGGTGATAGTGGCGCCACAGTACACAGAGCGGCTGTTAAGATCACAGTGTTCCCATGTTAGTTCCTCTCTGTGAAACTGTGATGTCACTGTCACAGATCCGATAACTCACATGGCTCTATATGTAATTCTATGGCTGTCTCTCACCTATGTTTCCTCTTTCTCCATAGCCTGTCCCAGTGGTCAAAGGTCAGAGGGAGACACATGTGTGCCGTGAGTATTTGAATTGAATCTCTTATTTGTTTAGTTGAGTCAGGCATAGTTCCCCTGCTGTGGATGCATTGAAGTATCGTAGATAGCTGCAAGTAACTAGCGCCCCCTTGTGCCCTTACCGTGTAATTGCACCAGGAACTACTGTCACCTAAAACAATGTATTGTGGTTAGATTATATGAAATGTGTGTCATGTTTGCTATTATTGTTCTATTCCAGATGCACGTTTGGCTACGCTGGATTCAACTGCACTGACTGTAAGTTGGACTAAAGTTCCTCTTACTGAACCAAATGGGTCCAGAGATGTGATAAAAGTTAGTGTGGTGTTTGTATTTCCTTGTTATCTGAAGTGTGTTCATGTGTGTATCTCTCTCTGTGTAGCGGCTCTGTTGGCAGTGGTGGTCATCGCCTGTGTACTGGGGGGAGTCCTCCTCATCATGCTGCTGGGCCTGCTTGCATACTGCTGCTGGTAAGAATATAACACCCTCCTCTCCCTTCTCTCCTGTCCCGTCTCTCCTCTCCCTCCTCTCCCTTCTCTCCTGTCCCGTCTCTCCTCTCCCTCCTCTCCCTCCTCTCCATCCTCTCCCTTCTCTCCTGTCCCGTCACTCCTCTCCCTCCTCTCCTGTCCCGTCTCTCCTCTCCCTCCTCTCCCTTCTCTCTTTCCTCTCCTCTCCTATCCCTCCTCTCTTCTCCCTTTCTCCTTTCCGTCCTTTCCCTTCTCTCCTCTGTCCTCTCCCTTCTCCCCTCCCCGTCCTCTCTCTCCCTCCTCTCTGTCGTCTCCCTCCTCTCCTCTCCGTCCTCTCCCTCCCCCCTCCTCTCGCTTCTCTCCTGTCTGTCCTTTCCCTCCTCTCCTCTCCTCTCCAACGTCTCCCTCCTCACCTCTCCATTCTCTCCTCTGTCCTCTATCTTCTCTTCTCTCCCTCCCCCCTCCTCTCGCTTCTCTCATCTCTGTCCTTTCCCTTCTCTCCTCCATCTTCTCCCTCCTCTCCTCTCCTCTCCTCTCCTCTATCTTCTCTTCTCTCCCTTCTTTCCTCTCCTGCCAAGCCCTAACCTCCATTCACGCTGCCCCTCATCAGAGGTCTACCACCCTCCTCTAACCATTACTCTGTCAAGTGTTAGCTGCCCCCCTGGCTCAACACCCACCCTACAAAATATTGGCGTCTCGCCACAATGTATCATCAGAGAGACTTACCGATATAGGGCTGTGCATTTACATTGTCCTATCTGTGTGTCTCGGAGGTACCGGTCACAGTCAGTGAAGAAGCCTTCAGCAGAGTTCAGCAGCCCGTATCCTGTGGAGGACTTCCGGGGCCCCTGGTCCACCTCCCAGGGCATCACCCCGATCCCCCGGGCCAGCACCAACTGGGCTTCAGCCCCCATGGAGATGACCGAGGGGGGCAGCACACACACCCCGGTCGACATGAAGCCCCACACCAACGGAGCGGTGAGTCACTTGTGATTAATCCTGTGTTCTTCTGACCCAGTGGATTCTAGACCATATGGAGACGAGATAAACCTCCTGCTTGTACATTTCCCCAAATTGTAATTGTCCTGTCTGCTTTCCTCTCCCTGCTGTTGTCCTCTGGAAACCTAATGCGCTAACTCAAAGATCTCCTCTGTCTTGTGTAACATATTTAAGAGGTTTTCGTCTCCTTAAAAATGCTGTGTTGTTACTTGTTATTTAACTCCTATATTAACGCGCCAGAATCGTACGTAATATTTGATTTGCTTTTTTTTGCGCTGTAACTCTAGCTGTCGTGGTGGAGAGTGTAGCGCTCTTCTAGTGTTGATGTTCGCTAGTTAGTTAGCATGTATGTGCTCCCTCCCTCCCTTGCCTGACTCCCAGTGTGTTGCTTTAGGGATTCCACATCCTGCCTAAACGGGGGAAGAAGGTAAGGTTCTAAGTCTAATAATGCTTTGCTTTCCCTCTCCGTAAACTAATCAAGCCTATAACCTCTGCTGACGATTTTACTAAACCTACCCTGTCCTTTGAGCTGGTGATGGGAAAGACCGAAACTTCATGAGCGCTTGACGGAAACAGTCAATAGCTCTCAGTACCTTACGTGATCCACTTGTTGTAGGAGGAAAATAATTCCTATTGGGTTTCAACAGTTCAAAATATACCGGGAACACAAGCGTTCATGAATGGTCAGTTTTGTCAACTTAATTTCATGTACGTTGCTGTTTGATTTGTGCGTTTTGTGTGTGTGTCTGCATGTATCTGTGTGTGTGTGTGTGCATGCGTGTGTGTGCGCGCGTGTCCAGCGCGATCTTTGACATTCCCGCCTGTCAATGTTTCAGACCGGGTCGTATGACCTGACCTCAGACAGCATGAACACGTTCAAGGGGAAGAACCCGTCTCGCTACTCCTACCTGGTGCAGGGCCACGAGAACCCTTACTTCAAACCTGCAGATGACAGGAGACCCATATGAGAACCCTTACTTCAAACCTGCAGATGACAGGAGACCCATATGATAACCCTTACTTCAAACCTGCAGATGGCAGGAGACCCATATGATAACCCTTACTTCAAACCTGCAGATGGTAGGAGACCCATATGATAACCCTTACTTCAAACCTGCAGATGACAGGAGACCCATATGATAACCCTTACTTCAAACCTGCAGATGGCAGGAGACCCATATGATAACCCTTACTTCAAACCTGCAGATGACAGGAGACCCATATGATAACCCTTACTTCAAACCTGCAGATGACAGGAGACCCATATGATAACCCTTACTTCAAACCTGCAGATGAGAGGAGACCCGTATGAGAACAAACATGGCTAAAGATCAAATTGAGAAGTCACTGACTTCTAGTAACTCTGGGTATTGGTACATCCTCTCACTGTATTTCTGTTGAATTGTGTAGAACTTTTCCTTTGCATCAGGATGTTTTCGGATAGATGCCATGTACTGTCTAGCGCATCTGGAGTCATTCATGGTTTAATGACACAACTACAAGGGACTTGACAGCAGGGTTTTTAAATATGTTCTTCTGGAATCCATTCTCAAAGTCAGCTTTATTATTCAGAATGATTTGGAGTCCAACATGCATTGACTTCACAGGGATTCACTTCAATAACTGACCCCACCAAAAGAGGATTTTGTTCACTACAAATCCATGGTTTACTTTTGAAACGTTCCGTTCATCTGATCATGGTCTTTTATCCTGTTCTGCAATACAAGAACAAGATTTCAAAAAAAAATTGTTTTTATTTAAAATGTTTTTATTTGTGTCCTGTGTTTAGACTGGCAGCTCAAATCGTATATTTTTTCTCTTTTGAAAAAATATCTGGTCTGAAAAGATCTGATGTGGTTGGTCAAAAGACCAACTAGTTGGGGGAGGAAAGGTCAGAATTGGACTGCCTTAAACGCAGCCTTATTGAATGAAGAGTGAGCTGAATATAGCTTGTCATAGCCAGTAGTTGTCCCCATTGTTCAGGGTCAAGCTTTTCATGTTTTTTTTTTCCTTCTACAGTATCCTGCTACATTTAGTTACCTGGATGTCTGTGTCTTATTGAAGAGATTACAGATATATTTTAGATTGGTCATTCTGCATTGTCGTTTCTCACACTCAACGTAGTATTCCAAAGTGATTCATCTATTGCTATTTGCACTAAATTATGTATTTGCTTTACACTACATGTGATTTGTTTGGGTGGGGGGGAATCATAGACACATTCTCAGTGATAGCAAATGTTTTTCTATATTTTTTACTTTAGGATTGATTGTGTTTTCATGACGAGAGCTGTGTGTGTGTGTGTGTGTGAAGCGCTGAAGGAGCTGGATCCCTAGTTCAGGGGTTTATACAGTCAAGGGATATTTTGTATTAGTCTGGTCTGGAGCGGAGTAGACCTACTCTACAGTCTATTAGTCTGGCCTGGAGCTGAGTAGACCTACTCTACAGTCTATTAGTCTGGCCTGGAGCTGAGTAGACCTACTCTACAGTCTATTAGTCTGGCCTGGAGCGGAGTAGACCTACTCTACAGTCTATTAGTCTGGCCTGGAGCTGAGTAGACCTACTCTACAGTCTATTAGTCTGGCCTGGAGCTGAGTAGACCTTCATCCTCTGTTATTAGTACCTTCCCTGCTGAAGCTGCCTGCATCTGCAAATGTGCCTGTTTTGATTGGTCTTTTTGAAGAATAGGAAAATTATGCAAAAAATAAAAATAAACTCTCGACAAAGCTTGTTCTCAGATGTGCCAATTACCATGTCTATACACTTCCGCAAAAAATATGTTTATGGAAGTCTCACATGTCTGTGTGTATTTGTGAGTATGTGTGTCTCGTGCACTATTTTCTAAATGTATATACAACTTTTGTAAATGAAACGTCTTACTGCAGAGAATGATGTAAGTGTGATGAAAATACATACATTCAAGCACACAACGTGACTTTGCCTTATGTTATCATGCAGACAAATTGTTGTTAATAAACATCAGTGGGTGCATCTGTGTGCAGTCCACAAGTTACAAAGGAAATTCGTCTTTTTGCTCTGATCCCAACAACTTTTCACTAGATAACCAACAAACCCATGACACACATTGTCGAGAGGAGGACAGGGTCAGTCAGTCGCAGTGCAGAGCTCTTGGAGCCATGCCTACTGCACTTGACTCAAGTCTGAGCAATTAGGAAATCCTGTGATGTCAGCCTCCAATTTAACTAATTTCATAGACGGAAGAGCGGAGCTCTATGTTAGTGCTGGTAATCCATGGTAACACAGTGTGTAGCAGAGGGAGGTGGAGTGGATTTGGATTTAGCCCATATGAACAGAGTTGGAATTGGCCCATCCTGCTGGTCCAAATAAATCTCCACTAAATTCATCAGAGGGTAGAGGCTATGCTCTGACCTTGTTAAGGAAGAGTACACTGCAGATGCCAGATGTGCTTTCATGGAGATTCCATAGCAATGCTATCAGATACTGTACTCATTTGGTGTGAGACAACTCACCTCGAGCCAGATTTGGGAATTTAGAAAGAAGGGAGAGGGACGGAGGAAGGGTCACCTTTTTAATAAGGATCAAGCGATTCACTCAAACGTGAGCAGAGCAACGTCCTGCATTGATATTAATGCTTCTCGGTTTTCTACCTTCTGTTCGTTCGGAATGGTTTGAATTCCTTCACACGGAAATTAGGAAATACAGTGAAAACGACATCTGCTGTGGTGAGCTTCAGGTTCCAACTAAGAGACACTACCTAGAAATTCATTTGGCAGTTTTGTTCATGCTTCTACTTTCAGGAATACATTTGGACTGAATTTCAACATGACTTCAATCTGCAGTCGGCACCCGCCGCAGCAGTGATGTACGGCCTACATAATGCATTTTACACCAGTCTATAAAAACCTGACTAGGTCGCCACACCAACCACAGTGTGAAGGAGATCCTTCCCTGCACATAGCCATTCATGTTATTGTTATTCTCACAGCGTTTCAACTAGCATCCCTTTATTACACCGGCTGCACTACCTAGGTTGTGTCCCAAAAGGCACTATATTCCCTTCACGGCGCACTATTTCTGACGAGGGCCCATAGGTAATAGGGTGCCATTTGGGAAACAACCATTGTCACCCAGGATGGCCTGCTGCCCCTGGTCTAACCTCTCTAGAGGCCTGCTGTGGGAAGAGGAATGCCTGTGAATATTTGGCAAGCAGAACGATGTTGTGGCATTAGTGTAACGGCTAGCTAGTTAGCGGTGGTGCGCGCTAAATAGCGTTTCAATCAGTGACGTCACTTGCTCTGAGACCTTGAAGTAGTGGTTCCCCTTGCTCTGCGAGGGTCGTGGCTTTTTTGGAGCGATGGGTAACGATGCTTTGTGGGTGACTGTTGATGATGTGTGCAGAGGGTCCCTGGTTTGCGCCCGGGTATGGGCGAGGGGACGGACGGTCTAAAGTTATACTGTTACATTAGGACTTAGGAGTCGGATCCTCACATGCTCTTAAGGTCAAAGAGGGATTCAAACTGGTGCTGGTAATGCTGACTTTGAGAGGTCTTAATCTTGGCTAGTGGGGCACCAAATCACACCCAGAAACCCACACACACAGAGGGGGCTGAAATCAGGGGCTGGCATATAAATCTCAATTTGTGTGTACGTGCATGTGTGTGTGACAGTGTGTGCGTGTGTTAATCATTCTGTTCTGCAGCTTAACGTCCATCCCTATTGGCATTCGTTTTAGGTTAACACCCTTCTGCCTGTAACTACAGCCACACAAATCCTGCAGCCATCGCTCTCGTGAGTAGGCCCTATAGGAGAAAGCACAGTACCTTATGAAAGTATTCACACCTTGACTTTTTCCAGCCTGAATTTAAAATGGACAACATTTTGATTTTGTGTCGCTGGCCTACGCACAATACCCCATAATGTAAAACTGGAATTTAGTTGCACTTTTTTTTTTACAAATTAATAAAAAAATGAGTCAATAAGTATTCAATCCCTTTGCTATGGCTTAAATAAGTTCAGGTGTAAACTTTATGCTTAACTAGTCACGTAATAAGTTGCATGGGCTCACAATAATAGTGTTTAATGTGATTTGAGTACAGTAACTACCTCATCTCTGTACTCCACACATACAAGGTCCCTCAAGTCGAGCAGTGAATTTCAAACACAGATTCAACCACAAAGAACAGGGAGGTTTTCCCAATGCCTCTCAAAGAAGGCCACCTATTGGCAGATGGGTAAAAATAATAAAAGCAAACATTGAATATCCCCTTGAGCATGGTGAAGTTATTAATTACACTTTGGAAGGTGTATCAATACACTCAGTCACTACAAAGATACAAGCATCCTTCCTAACTCAGGGAGAGAAGGAAACCACTCAGGGATTTCACCATGAGGCCAATGGTGACTTTAAAACAGTTACAGAGTTTAATGGATGTGATAGGAGAAGACTGAGGATGGATTGACAACATTGTAGTTACGCCACAATACTAACCTAAAATGACAGAGTGAAAAGGAGGAAGCCTGTACAGAATACAAAAATAGTCCAAAACATGCATCCTGTTTGCAAAAAAGTAAAACTGCAAAAAAAAATAATGCTTTGTATTCACGACATAAAGTTATGTTTAGAGAAAATCCAACACATCACTGAGTACCACTCTTCATATTTTTAAGCCTGGTGGTGGCTGCATCATGTTATGGGTATGGTTGTCATCAGAAAGGACTAGGGAGTTTGAAAAAAATAATCAGATTAGAGCTAAGCACAAGCAAAATCCTAGAGGAACTGTCACGTTCTGACCATCGTTCGTGTGTGTTTTCCTTGTTTTAGTGTTGGTCAGGACGTGAACTGGGTGGGCATTCTATGTTGGATGTCTTGTTTGTCTATTTCTATGTCTGGCCTGATATGGTTCTCAATCAGAGGCAGGTGTTAGTCATTGTCTCTGATTGGGAACCATATTTAGGTAGCCTGGGTTTCACTGTGTGTTTGTGGGTGATTGTCCTTAGTGTTAGTTTGCACCAGTTTAGGCTGTTTCGGTTTTCATTACGTTTATTATTTTTGCACTGTTTGTATTTAGATTCGTGTTGCTATAGTCACAATAAACATGGATCGTAATCTACACGCCGCATTTTGGTCCGACTCTCCTTCTCATCAAGAAAACCGTTACAGAATCACCCACCACAAAAGGACCAAGCAGCGTGTCAACAGGCAGGAGCAGCGCGAGGAGACGTGCAATAAGGATTTCTGGACATGGGAGGAAATCCTCGACGGGAGAGGACCCTGGGCTAAACCAGGGGAGTGTAGCCGCCCAAAGGTGCAGCAGGAGAAGAGGCAACAGGAGCAGCCCAAAGAGGGGGTATGGACATGGGAGGACGAATTAGAAGGAAGAGGACCCTGGGCTCAGCCAGGAGAATATCGCCGCCCCAAAGAAGAACTGGAGGCGGCGAAAGCTGAGAGGCGCAGATATGAGGAGGCAGCACGACGTAGCGGATGGAAGCCTGAGAGGCAGCCCCAAAAATTTATTGGGGGGGGGCTAACAGGGAGTATGGCTACGTCAGGTAGGAGACCTGGGCAGACTCCCTGTGCTTACCGGGGGGCTAGAGAGACCGGACAGGCACCGTGTTATGCAGTGGTGCGCACTGTGTCTCCAGTGCGGGTGCATAGCCCGGTGCGGTATATTCCAGCTCCGCGTGTCGGCCGGGCTAGATTGAGCGTCGAGCCTAATGCCATGAAGCCGGCTCTACGCAGCTGGTCCCCAGTGCGTCTCCTTGGGCCGGCTTACATGGCACCAGCCTTGCGCTCGGTGTCTCCGGTTCGCCTGCATAGCCCAGTGCGGGCTATTCCACCTCGCCGCACTGGCAGGGCGACCGTGAGCATTCAACCAGGTAAGGTTGGGCAGGCTCGGTGCTCAAGAGCTCCAGTGCGCCTGCACGGTCCGGTTTTTCCAGTACCACCTCCACACCCCAGCCCTCCGGTAGCAGCTCCCCGCACCAGGCTTCCTGTGCGTGTCCTCGGCCCAGTACCACCAGTGCCAGCACCACGCATCAGGCCTACAGTGCGCCTCGCCTGTCCAGCGCTGCCAGAGCCTTCCTCCTCTCCAGCGCTGTCTGAGTCTCCCGCCTGTTTAGCGCTGTTAGAGCCTTCCTTCTCTACAGCGCTGCCGGAGTCTCCCGCCTGTTCAGAACTGCCAGTCTGCATAGAGCTGCCAGTCTGCAAGGAGCTGCCAGTCTGCAAGGAGCTGCCAGTCTGCATAGAGCTGCCAGTCTGCATGGAGCTGCCAGTCTGCAAGGAGCTGCCAGTCTGCAAGGAGCTGCCAGTCTGCAAGGAGCTGCCAGTCTGCATAGAGCTGCCAGTCTGCAAGGAGCTGCCAGTCTGCAAGGAGCCGCCAGAGCTGCCTTTCTGCAGGATGCCGCCAAAGCTGCCAGTCTGCAAGGAGCCGCCAGAGCTGCCAGTCTGCAAGGAGCCGCCAGAGCTGCCAGTCTGCAAGGAGCCGCCAGAGCTGCCAGTCTGCAAGGAGCCGCCAGAGCTGCCAGTTAGCATGGAGCAGCCAGGGCCGCCAGTCAGCATGGAGCAGCCAGGGCCGCCAGTCAGCATGGAGCAGCCAGGGCCGCCAGTCAGCATGGAGCAGCCAGGGCCGCCAGTCAGCATGGAGCAGCCAGTCAGCATGGAGCAGCTAGAGCAGCCAGTCAGCATGGAGCAGCCAGAGCTGCCAGTCAGCATGGAGCAGCCAGTCAGCATGGAGCAGCCAGAGCTGCCAGTCATCATGGAGCAGCCAGTCAGCATGGAGCAGCCAGAGCAGCCAGTCGACCAGACTCTTCCAGATCTGCCAGTCGACCAGACTCTTCCAGATCTGCCAGTCGACCAGACTCTTCCAGATCTGCCAGTCGACCAGACTCTTCCAGATCTGCCAGTCGACCAGACTCTTCCAGATCTGCCAGTCGACCAGACTCTTCCAGATCTGCCAGTCGACCAGACTCTTCCAGATCTGCCAGTCGACCAGACTCTTCCAGATCTGCCAGTCGACCAGACTCTTCCAGATCTGCCAGTCGACCAGACTCTTCCAGATCTGCCAGTCGACCAGACTCTTCCAGATCTGCCAGTCGACCAGACTCTTCCAGATCTGCCAGTCGACCAGACTCTTCCAGATCTGCCAGTCGACCAGACTCTTCCAGATCCGCCAGTCGACCAGACTCTTCCAGATCCGCCAGTCGACCAGACTCTTCCAGATCCGCCAGTCGACCAGACTCTTCCGGATCCGCCAGTCGACCAGACTCTTCCGGATCCGCCAGTCAGCCAGGATCTTCCAGAACCGCCAGCCAGCCAGGATCTGCCGGATCCAACCACCTGCCTGAGCTTCCTCTCAAGGCTGAGCTTCCTCTCAGTGCTGAGCTTCCTCTCAGTGCTGAGCTACCCATCAGTCCCGAGCTACCTCTGTCCCGAGCTGCCCCTCTGTCCCGAGCGGTCTTTAAGGAGGGTAACCTATCTAGGGACGCTAAGGAGGTGGACTAAAACTGTTATGGAGTGGGGTCCACGTCCAGCGCCAGAGCCGCCACCGCGGACAGATGCCCACCCACACCCTCCCCCATAGGTTTAAGTTGTGCGTCCGGAGTCCGCACCTTGGAGGGGGGGTACTGTCACGTTCTGACCATCGTTCGTGTGTGTTTTCCTTGTTTTAGTGTTGGTCAGGACGTGAACTGGGTGGGCATTCTATGTTGGATGTCTTGTTTGTCTATTTCTATGTCTGGCCTGATATGGTTCTCAATCAGAGGCAGGTGTTAGTCATTGTCTCTGATTGGGAACCATATTTAGGTAGCCTGGGTTTCACTGTGTGTTTGTGGGTGATTGTCCTTAGTGTTAGTTTGCACCAGTTTAGGCTGTTTCGGTTTTCATTACGTTTATTATTTTTGCACTGTTTGTATTTAGATTCGTGTTGCTATAGTCACAATAAACATGGATCGTAATCTACACGCCGCATTTTGGTCCGACTCTCCTTCTCATCAAGAAAACCGTTACAGGAACACCTGTTTCAGTCTGCTTTACAACAGACACTGGGAGACAAATTCACCTTTCAGCAGGACAATAACCTTAAACACAAGGCCAAATATACACTGGAGTTGCTTACCAACACGACATTGAATGTTCCTGAGTGGCCTAGTTACAGTTTTAGTAAATAGGCTTGAAAATCTGAGACAAGACTTGCAAATGGCTGTTACGTCCATTGTTAGAAGGAGACCAAGGTGCAGCGTGGTAGCCGTACATTATACTTCTATTTTAAATGACAGCAAACAAAAAAAAAAAAAAACAGCAACCCGAACGAACGTAAAGCTATATGCAGTGCAGAAAGCAACTACACACAAACAAGATCCCACAACTGAAGGTGGGAAAAAGGGCTGCCTAAGTATGATCCCCAATCAGAGACAACGATAGACAGCTGCCTCTGATTGGGAACCAACAAAGAAATAGACTAACCACCCAAATCACACCCTGACCTAAACAAATAGAGAAATAAAAAGGCTCTCTAAGGTCAGGGCGTGACAATGGCTGCTTAACAATGATCAACCAACAACCAACTTTGCAGAGCTTGAAGAACAGAATAATGGTCAAATATTGTATAATCCAGAGACCTACCCAGAAAGACTCACAGCTATAATCGCTGCCAAAATTGATTCTAACATGTATTGACTCAACAGGTACTGTAAATGCGATTTTTCTGTATTTAATTTCCAATACAATTATTTTTTTTTTTTTTGAATTTGACCCCTTTTTCTCCCCAATTTCGTAGTATCCAATTGTTGTAGTAGCTACTATCTTGTCTCATCGCTACAACTCCCGTACGGGCTCGGGAGAGACGAAGGTTGAAAGTCATGCGTCCTCCGATACACAACCAACCAAGCCGCTGCTTCTTTAACACAGCGCACATCCAACCCGGAAGCCAGCCGCACCAATGCGCCGGAGGAAACACCATGCACCTGGCCACCTTGGCTAGCGTACACTGCGCCCAGCCCGCCACAGGAGTCGCTGGTGCGCGATGAGACAAGGACACCCCTACCGACCAAGCCCTCCCTAACCCGGGCGACACTAGGCCAATTGTGCATCGCCCCACGGACCTCCCGGTCGCGGCCGGTTACGACAGAGCCTGGGCGCGAACCCAGGACTCTGATGGCACAGCTGGCGCTGCAGTACCCACTGCGCCACCCGGGAGGCCCCTTTCCAATACATTTTGAAAAGATTTTGAGAAACATGTTTTCACTTTGTCATATCATTTTTTTAAATTCAGGCTGTAACACAACAAAATATGGAATAAGTCAAGGTGTATGAATACTTTCTGAGGCACTGTACATGGACGATGCCTCATGCTATTTAGCCTGCATCAGCTCATCCCAGGCACATCCAGTTGAACTAGTGTCCGTGCGCTACACATCCCAGCCCATAGGCACATCCAGTTGAACTAGTGTCCGTGCGCTACACATCCCAGCCCATAGGCACATCCAGTTGAACTAGTGTCCGTGCGCTACACATCCCAGCCCATAGGCACATCCAGTTGAACTAGTGTCCGTGCGCTACACATCCCAGCCCATAGGCACATCCAGTTGAACTAGTGTCCGTGCGCTACACATCCCAGCCCATAGGCACGTCCAGTTGAATGAGTGTCCGTGCGCTACACATCCCAGCCCATAGGCACATCCAGTTGAATGAGTGTCCGTGCGCTACACATCCCAGTCTTTTGACCCGCCGGAGCTGTGGGAATGGGGACGCAATCCAACAACTATCGAGCCTCGAGCAACCAGGGCGTCGTCTCGAGGAACTTCACCTGCTCCTTTTGAAAGGCCTTCTACAGCTTCCTCTTCATGTGTTGAACCGATAAAGAGATAGACTGGATCTCCGGGTAATTTGTCTCATTCAGTCAGACTCACACGGTGAGACAGGGACTACAATTCAAAACCCTACAGCAGAACCTCTATACCATGTGGTGTCAAAGGATGGCCCTAAAAATTGTTTAAGACTCCAGCCACGGGGCCTCCCGGGTGGCGCAGTGGTTAAGGGCGCTGTACTGCAGCGCCAGCTGTGCCATCAGAGTCCCTGGGTTCGCGCGACGCACAATTGGCCTAGCGTCGTCCGGGTTAGGGAGGGCTTGGTCGGTAGGGATGTCCTTGTCTCATCGCGCACCAGCGACTCCTGTGGCGGGCCGGGCGCAGTGCGCAGTGCGTCCTAGCCAAGGTTGCCAGGTGCACGGTGTAGCCTCCGACACATTGGTGCCGCTGGCTTCCGGGTTGGATGCGCGCTGTGTTAAGAAGCAGTGCGGCTGGTTGGGTTGTGTATCGGAGGACGCATGACATTCAACCTTCGTCTCTCCCGAGCCCGTACGGGAGTTGTAGCGATGAGACAAGATAGTAGCTACTACAACAATTGGATACCACGAAATTGGGGAGAAAAAGGGGTAAAAAAAAATATAATTAAAAAGACTCCAGCCACCCAAGTCATAGGCAAGTTGTAGACAGGTTTGGAACCAACAGAACCCTGAACAGCTTCTACCCCCAAGCCATAAGACTAGCTAGTTAAATCGTTAACCGACAGCTACCCAAACTATCTGCATTACACTTTTTGCCCCAACACTTTTGACTCATCACATACGCTGCTGTTACTTTTTATTATCTATCCTGTTGCCTAGCAACACCTTCCTAATATTGAGTTGCACCCTCTTTTGCCCTCAGAAGAGCTCCAACTCCACAAGGTGTCGAAAGCGTTCCACAGGGACGCTGGCCCATGTTGATTCCAATGTTTCCATATTTGTGTCAAGTTGGCTGAATGTTCTTTGGGTGGTGGACCATTCTTGATACACACGGGAAACTGTTGTGTGTGGAAAACCCAGCAGAGTTGCAGTTCTAGACAGAAACCGGTGCGCCTGACACCCACTACAATACCTAATTCAAAGGCACTTAAGTATTTTGTCTTGCCCATTCACCTTCTGAATGGCGCACATATTCAATCCACGTCTCAATTGTCTCAAGGCTTCAAAATCTTTCTTTAACCTAACTCCTCCCTTTCGTCTACACTGCTTGACGTGGATTTAACAGGTGACATCAATAAGGGATCGTAGCGTTCACCTGGATTCACCTTGTCAGTCTATGTCATGGCTGTGTGGGAGTAGAAGAGGTGGAACACTGGCAGATGGCGGATCTCATTGTTTACCATCGCTATGACTTCAAGTTTAACAGGGCGTGACAGATAATGATAACATATGATAATAGACTGGTACTACAAAGAGAGCTGGTGCCACCTGACCTGGTCAACTATTTTATAGCTGTTTAAGGTTAGGATCCCGTCCACTGTCTCCTCTCTCCCTACTCCCTCCCTTGTCTCTCCTTCTTCCTCCCACTCCTCTCTGTTTGGTGCAGACAGGCAGCAGGCAGGCTGTAATTGACTTAAATGAATGTGTCCTACTTCTGCAGAACCGCAGCTTTAAACACAATCAAACATTTCCCAGCAACCTTGTATCCCGGTTGGCAGCTGCCAAAAGGTTGCACCGTCCACCTCGCTGATAGAATCATACCCCTCCTTTCACCTCTTCAGTCCTTTGTCCCTCCAATCATACAATCATCCATTTATGCATCTGTTTATTTTCTCACTCACCCTATCCGGAGGGTCCTTGTTGCCCTTTTTGTGCTCTGCAATGTTGACTTTTAATGAACAGCTAAGCATCTCCAATGTAATGTGAAGGAGAAAACGGGCGTGGAGGAAATTAATTCTACGCCTTTACCTGTGGCTTGTTGTTGAAATACTGTATCAGTTCCACTGAACATGGACGGACTTTGCGGTGCTATGAGACGTGCAGTACCTCTGGCAAAGTGACTTGTCTATCAGATAGCTTCAAACTTGAATGTGTTCCACTGTTATTGGTCGTAATCGGACCATTCTCCTAGCTGTTATCTGCACAGAGAAGTGGAGAATGGAGGGGCCTGAGTTGAGCGCTATGGCCTTGAGAAGGCTGTCTGCCAGGAGCTAATGCAGGGCGTGGCAGCGAGGGAGGAGATAGAGGAGATAGACAATCATGTCGAACACTCCGGGCTGCTGCAGGGAGAGAAAACAGTGAGAACCTGGCGCCGAATGGCATTAGGCTAAAAGTGCATTAAGCCTCCAGTCAAACTAAACGACAGCAATGTGATTTATTTGAGAGAGAGAGAGAGAGAGAGAGACGAGAGAGAGAGAGAGAGAGAGAGAGAGAGAGAGAGAGAGAGAGAGAGAGAGAGAGAGAGAGAGAGAGAGAGCAGTAAATATGAGGACAGTTAATATCAGGACATTTCAGCACAGTCGGCACTGTGATTTCTCTTTTAATCCTTTCCTATTTTTATATATCAAATAATATCAAATCCAATAATAACATCAATAGTAATCCATTTTCATGAGATCATATTTTATCTAGACTAAGTGTAATACAAGAAAAGGGCCATTCATTGAGTGCCTATAAAGGACAGGCGTCTTCCATAACAGAGGAATGCCCAGCTTCCTCTTAAATCAGTACTGAACCAAGTACAACTCTTGACAAAAGCTGACGCTTGGCAGTGGCACAGCCTGTGAGCATTCTGTCTTTTTATTAGCTGTTTGTTTATCTGTCTGAGTCTGTAAGTCATCCAGTCCTTGGAGGGGGGGGGGAGTGACTCATGCCCAGTGTGGGGGCCTGGGATGTGTCACGACTCCCTCTCGACCTGATCCAGGGGTTAGATCACGATGTGGCTCCTCTCAAAGGTTGTTATCAGGAGCTGTTTGTTAATAGATGTAATGTCTGATCATTTCTATGTAATTGTTGTAATCCATTATGTAATGTTCTTATTGCAGTGAGTCTGCTGGCTGTGGATATTGTGTTAGGCTGTACAGTACACAGTGCATTCGGGAAAATATTCAGGCCCCTTGAGTTTTCCCACATTTTGTTATGTTAGAGCCTTATTCTAAAATGTATTAAATTTGTTTTTTTCTCCCTCATCAATCTACACACAATACCACATAATATCAAGGCAAAAACAGGTTTTTAGACATTTTTGAAAATGTATCAAATAATTAAACGGACATATTACATTTATTTAAGTATTCAGAATTATTCAGTACTTTGTTGAAGCACCTTTGGCAGCAATCACAGCCTCAAGTCTTCTTGGGTATGACGCTACAAGCTTGGCACACCTGTATTTGGGGAGTTTCTCCCATTCTTCTCTGCAGATCCTCTCAAGCGCTGTCATGTTGGATGGGGAGCATCGCTGCACAGCTATTTCCAGGTCTCTCCAGAGATGTTGGATCGGGTTCAAGTCCGGGCTCTGGCTGGGCCACTCAAGGACATTCAGATACATGTCCCGAAGCCACTCCTGCGTTGTCTTGGCTGTGTGCTTAAAAAAGAAAGACAAGAAAGACAGGAGAGAGAAAAGAAAAGGAGACAGTATTTCACTCTATTCTGCACAAAGGAAGGTGGGTGTAGTTCGTGAGTGGTCGAAATTAACCTGTTAGCTTAGTCCATAGTGAAATAGGCTACATTTGCTCCCCTGACATTAGTTACATAATATATTCACAGAAAATTCTGTGTTCCCATTTCACTCCTCTTTCAGCCGACATTTAATCAATGCAGGCAAACTTTTAGCAAGCTTTTCATGCTAAATCAGTTGTCCCTGCCCCTGCCTGGTGCCAGGCCCAACAGATGCAGCTTCAGGCTCAGCAGCCCCTGTCTCCCCCTCCCCATACCCCTGAACCAACCCTACTCCCAAATGAAGAAGGAGGTGAGCAGCATTGTGTTGAATGACATGGCAGTTGACAAAATTGCAGGGGATCCGTGGGAATGATTAAATCCTTTATGATAAGAATTAAAACACTGTAATTATTTTGGTCATTTACGGACATCTAGTGGTGGTAATATGCAACTGCAGTTTGGGTCAATATTCTGCAGGATTCAGTACTGTTTAATTTTTTCCGTGGTGCATGCAGATCATTTAGGTCACCAAAATGGTAGTAACTGAAAATGTTGTTATAATGTTATTACAATTGACATTATATTATAGGACATATTATCATATGCGTCATGTACACTCTACAGAGCCAGGACCATCTTCAAGTGATACAGTTTTGTCAGGGAAGTGTGTGGAAGTGGAGGAATAGGTGAAAGACAGCTCCGGCAGTACCAATGCAGATGATGAGGATGGAGCAAATGAGAGAGGGTGCACAGAAAGAGACAGACAAAGTGAGGATGTTGAAAAACAATCTGATCAGTGACTTTGCTATAGCAAGAAGGCTCTGCACTGGGCTCTTGTTGAGTAAGGCTGAGCAAGGTACACTGATAACTGTTAAATGGCATGGCTATGGATATTGGATCACTACACACATGATGCCCACGGGCCGAGAACAAGATTGAGAACAGACTGAGAACAGACTGAGAACAAGATACAGTGCCTTGCGAAAGTATTCGGCCCCCTTGAACTTTGCGACCTTTTGCCACATTTCAGGCTTCAAACATAAAGATATAAAACTGTATTTTTTTGTGAAGAATCAACTACAAGTGGGACACAATCATGAAGTGGAACGACATTTATTGGATATTTCAAACTTTTTTAACAAATCAAAAACGGAAAAATTGGGCATGCAAAATTATTCAGCCCCCTTAAGTTAATACTTTGTAGCGCCACCTTTTGCTGCGATTACAGCTGTAAGTCGCTTGGGGTATGTCTCTATCAGTTTTGCACATCGAGAGACTGAAATTTTTTCCCATTCCTCCTTGCAAAACAGCTCGAGCTCAGTGAGATTGGATGGAGAGCATTTGTGAACAGCAGTTTTCAGTTCTTTCCACAGATTCTCGATTGGATTCAGGTCTGGACTTTGACTTGGCCATTCTAACACCTGGATATGTTTATTTTTGAACCATTCCATTGTAGATTTTGCTTTATGTTTTGGATCATTGTCTTGTTGGAAGACAAATCTCCGTCCCAGTCTCAGGTCTTTTGCAGACTCCATCAGGTTTTCTTCCAGAATGGTCCTGTATTTGGCTCCATCCATCTTCCCATCAATTTGAACCATCTTCCCTGTCCCTGCTGAAGAAAAGCAGGCCCAAACCATCATGCTGCCACCACCATGTTTGACAGTGGGGATGGTGTGTACAGGGTGATGAGCTGTGTTGCTTTTACGCCAAACATAACGTTTTGCATTGTTGCCAAAAAGTTCAATTTTGGTTTCATCTGACCAGAGCACCTTCTTCCACATGTTTGGTGTGTCTCCCAGGTGGCTTGTGGCAAACTTTAAACTACACTTTTTATGGATATATTTAAGAAATGTCTTTCTTCTTGCCACTCTTCCATAAAGGCCAGATTTGTGCAATATACGACTGATTGTTGTCCTATGGACAGAGTCTCCCACCTCAGCTGTAGATCTCTGCAGTTCATCCAGAGTGATCATGGGCCTCTTGGCTGCATCTCTGATCAGTCTTCTCCTTGTATGAGCTGAAAGTTTAGAGGGACGGCCAGGTCTTGGTAGATTTGCAGTGGTCTGATACTCCTTCCATTTCAATATTATCGCTTGCACAGTGCTCCTTGGGATGTTTAAAGCTTGGGAAATATTTTTGTATCCAAATCCGGCTTTAAACTTCTTCACAACAGTATCTTGGACCTGCCTGGTGTGTTCCTTGTTCTTCATGATGCTCTCTGCGCTTTTAACGGACCTCTGAGACTATCACAGTGCAGGTGCATCCACACAGGTGGATTGTATTTATCATCATTAGTCATTTAGGTCAACATTGGATCATTCAGAGATCCTCACTGAACTTCTGGAGAGAGTTTGCTGCACTGAAAGTAAGGGGCTGAATAATTTTGCACGCCCAATTTTTCAGTTTTTGATTTGTTAAAAAAGTTTGAAATATCCAATAAATGTCGTTCCACTTCATGATTGTGTCCCACTTGTTGTTGATTCTTCACCAAAAAATACAGTTTTATATCTTTATGTTTGAAGCCTGAAATGTGGCAAAAGATCGCAAAGTTCAAGGGGGCCGAATACTTTCGCAAGGCACTGTATATCTCAAAGTAATGGCTGGATTTCCATAGAATTTGTTGTGCACAATCATCACTCCAAGTGGAAGAAACCTATTGATTTGGTGACCTCATGACCTTTCCTCTAGCGTCACCATCAGGCCTTTTCATTTCCACTTTTACAGCTGCTTATCTTCTAGTTGGTATGTATACTTAGTTCAAAAATCTGCTGCTGATTTGATTCTTTTGTTTGTTATATCATTCAATAGATGATCATGTTCATTTATTTTAATTGAAGAGGTTAATGTATATTTAAGTTATATTTATTTTAAGTTGTTCATTAATGTTAAGAGAATTTTCCATTCAAGAATTTGACCATTAAAATTACATTTAGACTCGAAAAGATGACCTCCAGCACATTTCTTATAAGGGGTGTCAGTCTTGCATCAAATAGTGAATTCCACTGTATGCAGAATGTTGCATGCATGTCTGCACAGTGTTATATTTTCACAGCTCACTGTCAGTAAATATCGTACAGTAAATATTGGACTACAAGAGAGTTGCGAGCCTGCAAAGGTAGAGTTATTTAAAGCTTTAAATGGGTTAATTGGGTTCTGGAGGTGTGTGGTTACAGCAATTGCGCAGGGTTGGTGTGGCCTGTGGTGGTGGAGCCCAATGTGATATCTTTACATGGGGCCCAAAATCCCTGGCGGCGCCCCTGCTTAGGGTTGTTGTCCTGTTGGAAGGTGAACCTTTGCCCCAGTCTGAGGTCCTGAGCGCTCTGGAGCAGGTTTTCATCAAGGATCTCTCTGTACTGTTCATCTTTCTCTCGATCCTGACAAGTCTCCCAGTCCCTGCCGCTGAAAAACATCCCCACAGCATGATGCTGCCCCCACCATGCTTCACCATAGGGATGGTGCCAGGTTTCCTCCAGCTGTGATGCTTGGCATTCAGGTCAAAGAGTTCAATCTTGGTTTCATCAGATTAGAGAATCTTGTTTCTCATGGTCTGAGTGCTTTTGGTGCCTTTTGGCAAACTCCAAGTGGGCTGTCATGTGCCTTTTACTGAGGAGTAGCTTACGTCTGGCCACTCTACCATACATTTCTGATTGGTGGAATGCTGCAGAGATGGTTGTCCTTTTGGAAGGTTCTCCCATCTCCACAGAGGAACTCTGGAGCTTTATCAGAGTGACCATCAGGTTCTTGGTCACCTTCCTGACCAAGGCCCTTCTCCCCCGATTGCTCAGTTTGGCCAGGCCGCCAGCTCTAGGAAGAGTCTTGGTGTTTCCAAACTTCTTCCATTTTATTTTGTGTGAATGCTTACACACTTGTTGCAGAATCTGGCTCATTGTGTCAAAAACAAAGACACAACATTTGGAGATAAACATCTCACTTCTATGTCAAAACGAAACTCTGCCATCAAAACCTAACAATCATTTTTTTAAATTGAATTTTTGCAACAAAATTAGACACACCTTGTCTAACCTGACCTGCCTGACCTTGGAGATCCTTTTTATGTCTCTATTTTGGTTTGGTCAGGGCGTGAGTTGGAGTGGGCATTTCTATGTGTTGTGTTTCTATGATTTTCTATCTTTATGTTTTGGCCGGTGTATGGTTGTCAATCAGGGACAGCTGTCTATCGTTGTCTCTGATTGGGAACCATACTTAGGTGCCTTTTTTCCCCACCTGTCTTGGTGGGAAGTTGACTTTCTTTATGGCACTTAGCCTTAAGCGTCACGGTTTTGTTTTTGTAGTGTGTATCTTTTTGTTTGGCGTCTTTTTCTTCATTAAAGAACATGTACGCTCACCACGCTGCACCTTGGTCCGCTCCTTTCATCAGCCGTGACACACCTGCACCATTTTAATTACTCTTTCAAAGCAGCAACAACACACTGATGTACTTTATACAAAACACTGCTGTCTTTAGTACTTTGTATACCTTTTTCATTTTCTCATACAGGCTTCTGTGAAAGATTGTTCCAGTACAGTACTCACATTTCAATCAACACAAAAATAGAAAGGCTTCAGAAAGAAACATATACAGCTTTTGCCATCGCAGGTTTCTAAAACAACAACAACACAAAAGAAAAGTAGAATTACAGTATAGTAATCAATACAAGATGTTACTGTAAACTCACAGAAACAAAAATAACAGTGCAATGGTAAACAAAAAGTATTGCAAGGGACTGTAAGGGATGGGGTTGATGGTTTATTGATCCCTGCCTTCTGTTGGGGACTGACCACATCACCTCTTCCACATGAAGCAATGTCATCCCTGGCTAGGCAACGAGGAAAATATTGCCTTGTATCCGACCCTGGACTGACCCCACCTCAATGTCTCCGCATGCCTCTTCCATTACTTGCAGAAGAGGCAGGCGGTCATGTGGTTGGCAGTCATACACTTTCCAACGCCAAGCCGAAAGAAATTCCTCAATTGGATTGAGAAATGGGGAGTAAAGGGGACAAGTATACAACTGTGAAGTTATTGTGGTTGGTGAGCCAGTCCCTGACCAGAGCAGCCTGGTGGAAACTAACATTATCCCAGATGACAACAAACCTGGGCTGCTCAGGTCCGTCCTGTACAACTGTGAAGGTATTGTGGTTGGTGAGCCAGTCCCTGACCAGAGCAGCCCAGTGTAAACTAACATTATCCCAGATGACAACAATCCTGGGCTGCTCTGGTCCGTCCTGTACAACTGTATTATGTAGTGCATCCAGAAATATGATTATGTGTTGCAGTATTGTAGAGACCGAAAGTGGCATGGTGATGGAGAACTCCTTGCAGACTAATGGCGGTGCACAAGGTGATAGTTCCCCCTGCGCGGCCCAGGGACATTCACAACGGCTCTGTAACATTCCCCCTGCGCTGCCCAGGGACATTCACAACGGCTCTGTAACATTCCCCCTGCGCTGTCCAGGGACATTCACAACGGCTCTGTAACATTCCCCCTGCGCTGCCCAGGGACATTCACAACGGCTCTGTAACATTCCCCCTGCGCTGCCCAGGGACATTCACAACGGCTCTGTAACATTCCCCCTGCGCTGCCCAGGGACATTCACAACGGCTCTGTAACATTCCCCCTGCGCTGCCCAGGGACATTCACTACGGCTCTGTAACATTCCCCCTGCGCGGCCCAGAGACATTCACAACGGCTCTTTGTCCTGTAACATTTCGGCCCCAACGCCTGGTTTTTAGCTAGATTGAATCCAGCTTCCTCAATGGAAATGAACTCATGAGGTTGTGCAGCTGCATCAATGTCCAAGACAGAAAATGCAAACACATTGTACTGTGAATATGGTGTAACTCAAAACACAGAACTACAATGTCTACGAGGGTGGGGGGTGGATTGGGTCAGACACATTCAAACTACAAGCTACAGGCTGTCATACTGTACACAGTAACATCAAAACTGTATTACATGTACTTCATAGCACTATACCTATTTTTTTGTTCACTGAGGAGCGTAGACCTAATATTGTAGGACTACATTGTTTGTACTGTGATGCAGAATGATGTGCAACAATTACATACAGTGGGGCAAAAAAGTATTTAGTCAGCCACCAATTGTGCAAATTCTCCCACTAAAAAAGATGAGAGAGGCCTGTAATTTTCATCATAGGTACACTTCAACTATGACAGACAAAATGAAAAAAAAAAAACATCCAGAAAATCACATTGTAGGATTTTTAATGAATTTATTTGCAAATTATGGTGGAAAATAAGCATTTGGTCTCCTACAAACAAGCAAGATTTCTGGCTCTCACAGACCTGTAACTTCTTCTTTAAGAGGCTCCTCTGTCCTCCACTCGTTACCTGTATTAATGGCACCTGTTTGAACTTGTTGTCAGTATAAAAGACACCTGTCCACAACCTCAAACAGTCCCACTCCAAACTCCACTATGGCCAAGACCAAAGAGCTGTCAAAGGACACCAGAAATAAAATTGTAGACCTGCACCAGGCTGGGAAGGCTGAATCTGCAATAGGTAAGCAGCTTGGTTTGAAGAAATCAACTGTGGGAGCAATTATTAGGAAATGGAAGACATACAAGACCACTGATAATCTCCCTCGATCTGGGGCTCCACGCAAGATCTCACCCTCAAAATGATCACAAGAACGGTGAGCAAATTATTTTTTTCTCATTTTGTCTGTCATAGTTGAAGTGTACCTATGAAGAAAATTACAGGCCTCTCTCATCTTTTTAAGTGGAAGAACTTGCACGATTGGTGGCTGACTAAATACTTTTTTTGCCCCACTGTAGGTACAGTCTAGTGTAGAAAGTTGAAGACATATCTGTTCTCCAGTCTAAATGTTCGTATTATGGATGCTACCGTGTAGCGACTCAGGTTGGGCTGGACTCTCTGCCTCCCTCATCGTCAGGCCATGATTTATGACATGGGTCCACCAAAGTAGCCCTTAATGTCGTCGGACAAATGTCTCTGTCTATTGCCTGGTCCCCTTCTTTGTTCTTGTCCTCGTCCTCCCACTCCTCTCTCTCTTCCTCTTCCTCTCTCTCTTCCTCTTCCTCTCACTGCCTCCATGTTTGCAAAGTTCTCACCAAAGAGGTGATCTTACCTGAGGTCTATTTGTAGTGCTGAGGCTCAGACTAATTGGTGTTCAATTACTGTAGAAGTGTTTTCATGTGTGTGTGTGTGTGTGTGTGTGTGTGTGTGTGTGTGGGTGTTGCCAATTTCTGGTATGTTTTTGCATTTTGAATAGAAGTATTTTCCCGATGATTGCAAGAGATTTCATTCTTCAACAGAGTGTCTAATGTAAGAAACAGTGTGTAGTGTGTTGCAGATTTGCAAACAAAGTGCAAAGCAGAAAATGGGTTTGTACCTTTTGGTGCCTTTGTTAAAGGCATGGTTACGAAAGGTGTTGATGCTTTTGTCTAAGCATTCCCTTTCAGTGTGTAAGCAATCGTCAAAAACTGAAAGAATGATGGAGGCCACTGTGTTCTTGGGGACCTTCAACGCTGCAGAAATGTTTTGTTACCCTTCACCAGATCTGTACCATGAACGCAATCTTGTCACGGAGCTCTACGGACAGACGATCCCTTCGACCTAATGGCTTGGTTGTTGCTCTGACAAGCACTGACAACTGTGGGACCTTCGACAGACAGGTGTGTGCCTTTCCAAATCATGTCCAAACAATTGAATTTACCACAGGTGGACTCCAATCAAGTTGTAGAAACGTCTCAAGGATGACCAATGGAAACAGGATGCACCTGAACTCAATTTCGAGTCTCACAGAAAAGGGTCTGAATACTTAATTTGCTTTTTATTTTAAATTTGCACAAAAAAAAAACTGCTTTCACGTTGTCGTTATGGTGTATTATCTGTAGATTGATGAAGATTGTTTTATTGAATTCATTTTAGATAAGGTTGTAACATAACAAAATGTGGGGGAAAAGAAGGGGTCTGAATACTTCCGGGTGGTCCAGGCCATATGAGACATTGAGTCCTTCTTCCTCGTTCTAACCTGAATGATATGAATCATAGAAACAACACAAGATAGGTAGAGCATTAGTCTGCCTCTCTCCCTAAGTTGTCTTTGTAGACCGAGATATCAGTGTGTCACATGTTTATCGCAGACCAAGTCTCTGCGACCTGTGTGCGAAATGGAGGGCCGGCTGAGGAAAGGAGAGAGGGGGAGAGGGATGCTATGAAGAAACAGACAAGCACATAATGTACAGTGCAGATGGTAATGCCTCTTTTTCTATTGACGGCACACACACACACACACACACTCCAAATCCCTCCATTGGTCCATCCTTTCTCCCCAGAGAGGATGAGGTTAACAGATACCTGTGAATCAGATAGACCAGAGGCCCAAAACGACCTCTGCTGTAATTAACGAAGTCTGTTGGCAGGAAGGAGGACACCCCTCATACCATGTGACCTCTCAGAGGCCAGGGGTGTCATGATGCTGATATACACACATATTCCAGGTCACGACAGCAACAGCGTGTTTGTCCGTGGGTGTGTGTGTGTGCTTGCGCCAGTGTCAGTGCACAAAGTCACAACATGCAGAGAACACACGAAGACAGAGGAATGGTTGTCGGTCACATCTTCATCCTTTATTGATGTGTGTAGGTGTGTTTATGTTGTTCGTTTGGGCTCCCGAGTGGCGCGGCGGTCTTAAGCACTGCAATCTCAGTGTCACTACAGTCTCTGGTCCAAATCCAGGCTGTATCACATCCGGCTGTGATTTGGAGTCCCATAAGAGCGGCGCACAATTGGCCCAGTGTCGTCTGGGTTTTAGCCGTCATTGTAAATAAGAATTTGTTCTTAACTGACTTGCCTGGTTAAATAAAATATGTGCTTCTTTATTTGAGAATTATGACTGTCTTTGTGTGTGTGTGTGGGTGTGCTTCTCTGTGCTGTGTCACGTGTTACCCCGAGGACCCTGGGAGAAATCCTCACATGACAAGAAAAAGCACACAGACAACACTTATTACCATGAGAATACAGGGGGGAACCCCTTATTCAGACGCTGTGTGTCTCTGTGAGAGAGCTGCACGTCAGCGGACAAAGGAGAAGCAGCCGCTAGCTAGCCATCGTCCATAGCCTCAGCCAGCCAGCAGCCACAGCACCGACAACAGGAGGAGAGGGGGAGGGGACAGCACTCTCTCTCTGTCTCTTTTTCATCCTCTAGACTGATTGTGAATGAGAGAGAGAATGTGCTGGTATCGAAGACAGCCGGGTGAAGGCAATTAACCAGGAGGGCAGAAGGGGAGAG